>NW_022992275.1:457088-779588 GCF_902827175.1 Gymnodraco acuticeps
GGGCACTGCGAGAGGGTGGAGGTATAGGATAATAAAAAAGCTTACTCGGTGTTCTTCAGATTTTCAGCAACATGTATTATGCTCAAATGTTGCAGTGCATTTTTAGAGACAGTTGGACTGTGAAAAAATCGTACATTTGATATATTTGAAATACAATGCCACTTTTGATTTGATCTCAGCAACAGGCATTTATCATCTGAGATATCCTTACTTTTGACTTGTTAATATGAAATATTGAAGAGCACCTATCTCTCCAATAGGCTGTTGCTGCTTAAGCTGCCCACTCAGATCTTCCTCTGTTTATTCCAAGGAAGTAAGTGTAGGTGTGGCAAGGAACATAAAGCACATGACTTCCTGTGGAGCAGTGGATTTTAGAAGGTAAAGACCTACCAGTCACCATGTGTTCACAAACTGGCTTTAAGTCCATAGTTAAGTTATTGCAATTTTCTGTAAGTGGTGCAGGTAGCTAACACATATTATTTATGTAGCAATGCCATTATTAATTTTGTATTTAATATGACTTGTTAGACGCTTTTATCCAAAGCGACTTCAATACTGTGGGCAATCCCCACAGAAGCAATTTGGGGTGAAGTGTCTTGCCCATGGACACAACGACATGCTGACTGCAGTGGGGTTTGAACCTGTGACCCCCTGATCCGAACACCAACGCACAACCCACTGCGCCATACGCCTAATATATTTTTGGACATCGCTTTTCGCAACTAACAAGCTACAGATTAAGCCAAAAAAAAGCCTGTTTTATTAAAAAACACAAAAAACCTTTTTCTTAAATCCAGACATATTATGTAGCCCCATTGCCTTTCTTGTTTCTCCAGATTTCCTTCAAATTGGATCAGACATCCCTGACATTGGACATTTTTCATATTATATTTTTGTTTCTTTGACCAATATCGGATTAATAACTTGTTAAGATTGTAAAGATTAAGATATAGTAAGGGGTTAAGGAACTGCAGGACGTTTGAGAAAAGAAACATTTCAAATGTACGGAAAAGCGAAATCCCTCACAGGAATCTGCGGTATTGAAATTGCTGCAAAGTCAACAGTTACTCATGACTTACTGAGGAATTTACAAATCCTCCATGTGTTGGTTTTACATCTGGTAAGCCTCACTGGTGATAAATAAATAGCATAAGATTCAAAGCTATGACAGACATATTGCATTCTACATATGTGTAAGAGTGAGATAAAAACTGACTGGATAAATGATACTGTAGGCAAATATGTGACTTTTTCATCCTTTACTCGACTCTCATTCTTCTCTTATCTCAAAGATTATATCCTGCTTTTCCTGATCCTTTTTTATGTTCAGCCAGTGAATTTGATTGACTTGGAGAGTTTGCGGGGAGGACGGACAGAGGAGGAGAAGATGAAGAGGAGCAGGGAGGAGGAGGATGACACAGAGTGCAGCTGCTGACAGATGTGTTGAGCTCACACTGACGAGAGCAAATGGAGAAAAGATCTGCGGAGAGCGAGGAGGTGTCGAAGGAGGCGGGGAAGAAATGTGCAGAACAGGAAGGGAGAAGGACATTTTAATGAAAGCACTACTGTCTTTATTTGACATTTGGATTCTAAAAATCTAATTTGTATACGTTTAATCATTTTTTTATATGTAGAAACCTAACATTGTAATAACTTTAACTTCTTAGAGAAAAATCAGTGCAGCAGTGTCTCTGTATGTAATCTTTGTTTAACCAGGTGAACATTTTGTTGAGATTAGAAGATTTTCAAAGAGAGGTCAAGCCCAGAAGTAAAAAAAACAATACAGTTAAAGTCTCACAACAATAAACACACGAGGTACGGGCCATTTCATTTCATTTCAAACCTTTATTTATACAGATAAATCCCATTGAGATCATTGATCTCTTTTTCAAGGGAGACCTGCTCAAGTAGTTCCACATGAAACATAAAAACATAAATAGAACAACAAAAGGACATCATCCAGCATCATTTACATAATTATCCACATGAGCAGGTAGCTTCCGATTGAGTAGCATCCAAGCGAGCTTTAAAAGAATTTAGTGGCACCAGATTGTTCAGTTTCCATTTAATTTGCAGACTGTTCCAAGACAGAGGAGCTGCGCATCTAAAAGCTGTCTTCCCTAAAACAGTCCTAGCAGTTGGCACATTTAATAAAACTACAGCATTCGATCTCAGGCAGTAGCCACTTACAATTCGCCGTGAGATCTGGGAGCAGATATAAGATGGAAGTTTCCCTAACATGGCTTTGTATATAAAGATTTACCAGTGACTGAGCCTCCGTACAGTTAGCGAAAGCAAACCAGCCCTTGCATACAGTGATGGGTTAATGCTTTACAGTTTGTCACAAATCTCAGTGCGCTGTGATACGCAGCATCTAATTTGACCAGGCAATTGGCAGGTGCATTCATATAAATCAAATCACCATAGTCCAGCACAGGTAAAAAGGTCACAGTGACTAGCCTTTTCCTGGCCTCAAGCGAGAAACAGGACTTGTTTCTGAAAAAGAAACCTAGCCTAACCCTCAGCTTTTTAAGCAGGTTATTGACATGAGGTTTAAAAGTGACACAATCATCAAGCCAGATACCAAGGGTCGTGTTACACAAAACACCTAAATGTCAAACATTTAGGGATTTCAAGTCTCAAGTGACCATCCAAATAAATTAGAAACCAAGTCGTTGTTGTTCATACCACAGTTTGATCTGAATATAATGAGTATGTGTGGGGGTTCTTTGAGAGTTTACTAAAACCAGGGTCTAAGGACGGAGGGTGTCGTATTCTGTATGCACTGTAAAGATCACTGACACAAATGTCAAATTTGTAATATATGTAATTTCATATTGTGTTGTTTGTTTAAAAAGTATTTTCCAAAATGGGACAAGCTGCTCAATGAATGCCTACACTACTTATCGTGACTGCACATTTTCTGTTGTATCTAAAAAATGTATTATTATTGTGTAAAGTGTCTCAAATCCAGATTTATATTAACATTCTTTTACTTAAAAAAAGTTATTTACATTTCATTTGTTCAAGTCATTAGGCTGCGATCGTTCAGTTGAATCTGTTTAATATTATCGGCTGAATAGAGAGAAGTGTCTATTGTTGTTGCTCTGCAGAGAGAGGCTTCAGGTCAAAGAATTAAAAAGCTTCCTGTAAATCATTTGTGTACAGGAACGCTCACAACAACACAACAGGATATAGTCTTTGTCATTGCTGTACATTACAACTGAAACTCTTGTTGAATGAAACCTTTGGCAGGTCTTTGTGTTTCAGTTTGTTCCACTTTGTGCAGAGGAGTGTGAAGACATTCCAGAGGCGCTGAGACGAAGGATGAGTCCTTTGTTGGGTTACAATCACTGTTTTCTTTTTCTTTTGACATAAACCTTCTGTCAACATGACTAGTTGTCAAGTAGCAATGTTAAAGAAAGGTTTTACAATGCCTATCTGTTTCAGCAATTACATTTTGTTGAGAGACAAAACCTATAATCAGTTTTACTGCATTTATCAGAAATAATGTGAAGTGTATGACATTCACTTATAACCATGGATACCAAAGAGGCTTATAATGTAAATTAAAAAAAATTCTGGGTGAGTGAGACAGTGAGCATATTTTCACCTTGCGTGAGTAAGCCATTGAAATGATGGTTCAAGGTTTGCTTTTCTCTATTGCAGCCCCACTTCCTCTGACCAAGATGGCTGCATTTTGACTACATCTTGTCCATTGCCAGAGCAAATGTTTGGTCCTGTAGTCCTTGAGGTCTTGCAGGACCTCTTGCTCCCTCTCTCAGGGTGCTGGTGCGCGGTTGGCTGGTTAAAAGGGTGTTAACCCGCCGAGGAGATTCCTGGGCGCTTGAGTCAACAGCAGCTGTGGTTGGTGATGAAGAGAAGCTGTCCAAAGAGCTTTTTACCGGCAACGTCCTTTTCACTGTGAAAGGAAGGCTCAGGTGAATAGAGTCAGTGACCATGAAGGGCTCACACACACACACAAATACACACACCTGGGGAAAAAACATACACGCAACCAAACCTGAAAGATACCTACACATACACCTGAGTATTGACATGGTTAGGTAATACATGAGCACACAGCTACACATGGAGCTTTGCACATGGATGCACGCACAAAAGCGCAGATGCATCACACAGACACACACACACACACACACACAGGTGGGAACAACACAGACACCTGGCTGGCATTGAAGCGCTGTTCTGTTTGCAAACCTCTCCCTCTCTGCACTCATCCTCCACACAGCCACAAAGCCGCCGTAAAAACTAGGAAAACAAAAACACAAAAAGAGGCTAAAAGAGGGCAACAGGCGGCTTCCATCCTTCTTCCAGCCATCCCTCCCTTCCACCCTTCCTCCCTTTCTCCGTTTCTCTTTACCAAATGTTTACTTTCTCCCCCCCTCCGTGAAAAGAGAGGGATGTGGACAGACAGGGTGAGAAAAGAAAGAAATCTGGCAGAGGGGAAGAGAGCCAAGGCCTTTAAAGTCTGCCACAGAGCCGTGACAAAAGCCTCCTAATCTCGGTGTTGTCTTTCGTTCCCTTTTTCTCCCTGCACATCCTGCCAAGTGTGTGTGTGTGTGTGTGTGTGTGTGTGTGTGTGTGTGTGTGTGTGTGTGTGTGTGTGACAGAAAAGGAGAGGAAGAAAGTCAGTCAGTGTGTGTTATGCAAGCTAAATTGTCTGTGCATTTGTTCCAACAAAGTAGTAAAAAGGGCAAACCAAGTTGATGTGCGAAGAGATGTTCCTGTGATAAGGAGGTTTGTGTGTGTGTGTGTGTGTGTGTGTGTGTGTGTGTGTGTGTGTGTGTGTGTGTGTGTGTGTGTGTGTGTGTGTGTGTGTGTGTGTGTGTGTGTGTGTGTGTGTGTGTGTGTGTGAGACAGGAAAGGATTCTTTCCACCGTCCTGCTGACATCACACAAGCATGCATGGGACAGTTGGAGGAGGCCGGGCCCCTTCAAAGGCAGCAGCCTGCCTTCACATGTGGGATGCCTGTGTGTGTGTGTAGGTGTGTGTAGGTGTGTGTGTGTATTGATGAGAATACGAGTGGTCCAGGTCACCCATCCTCACCTGTTTCTCTTTGACTCATAAACCGCCCCTATTCAGCTTTCTTCCGCTGAAATGCAACAAACCTTTCCTGCCCCGTGCGCTCAACGATTCCTCGATGTCATCCTTTGCACCCTCTTCAAAAGCAGCAGATGTGATTAGGTGTGTGTGTGCGTGTGCGTGTGTGTGTGTGTGACCTCCTCAGTGTCCCTTCCTCATCCTGTTGATCCCTATCAGAGGCAGCTGTGGTCCAAAAGCCTTCACACACAGCAGAGGAATGCATGCTGCAGCTATCATGATATATAAAAAAGGCTCAGATAGGCTATAGTGCCACCTACAGGCCAATCAAATTGATGTCTAGTCTGTGCAGCCTGTGTGACTACAATTGACTTCCATATTTTCCATAAATGATTTTACTCTGCCATCTGTGGAAGGAATTTTCTTTTTTCAGGCTAGTTTCAATGAGTGCATTTGGAGGTATTTCGGTTGAGAATACACATCACGTATGTAATGATGACACATAAACAGTTTATTATAGATCATGGCAATATACCCTGTTCCACTGATATGCATTCAATTACTATATTTTGTAAAATGTTTGACAGATGATCGATGGAATTTGATTAAAAGCTAACAGATGATATTTCGGGGTTATTTCCCTTCCTACATAAAACCAGCCAAACATAAAACAGCTAGTACTAGGGATAGCAATAATCTTTTTTGCAAAATTAGATATATTATATCCATACAAAATCCCAGCGATGTAATGACACACAAATACTTGTAATCTTTGTTTTACCCCAAATAACCAAAGTACAAATACCAAGGACTGATGATCCCATCTATTTTTGTTTGTTTTAAAGTTGAAAATATCACAATAATCAAAAAGAGTGCAGCAAGAATATCTTCTTCCCCGAATATGTTGATCACCTCATTAAACCCCAGATTGAGGTGGAGATGGTTTGTGTTGGATCATCAAACTCCTTCAAAGAAGGATACTAAGAGTGCAGAACAATTAAGTAAAATGTAAAATACGTTTCTGAATATTCAAATAACTAAAATCTTTCCTGGTGGCTTTTCACGTATATTTTACATCTTCATCAGTGTTCCTTTGGTCTTTTTTCAACCAAAATGTTAACCAGTAAATGTGATTTTACACCGTAAGTATTCACAGGAACACTTTCTTTGCACCTCACAGAGACAAATAGCTCCGGTGTGAAATCATTTAGTTCATGTCGTGTCTTGCCTTGAGGGGATTACATTTACAGCACCAAACAGCACAGGAGTGAAACACTGAGTGACAAAGTGTGAAATCTGGATCAGATTAAGAGAGAAGCCTCTCTTTTTTCACACACACACACACACACACACACACACACACACACACACACACACACACACACACACACACACACACACACACACACACACACACACACACACACACACACACACATGGAGATAGAGTAATAGAGGGAGGGGGTGGACTAGCTGTGGGAACATGCTGCTGAATAATTACCACTGACATCAGAATAGTTTTCTTTAGCTCTCTGAAGTGGCAGGGCTCATTTGTACAGCCTGGAGCCATGCAGAGGTGTGTGTGAGGGTGTGTGTGCAGAGGGAAAAGTAAAAGAGAGAAGAGAGATTAAGAGGGAGAAATAAATGTCTCAGGATAACCTTAATTTGAAAGACAAGTAAAAGAGACACACACAAAATAACTGTAAACGAGAGGTGCAGTACAGGAGATGACCCTGTGTCTGTGTGTGTGTGTGTGTGTGTGTGTGTTGTGTGGGTGTGTGTGTGTGTGTGTGTGTGTGTGTGTGTGTGTGTGCGGGTGTGTGTGTGTGTGTGTGTGTGTGTGTGTGTGTGTGTGTGTGTGTGTGTGTGTGTGTGTGTGTGTGTGTGTGTGTGTGTGTGTGTGTGTGTGTGTGTGTGTGTGTGTGTTGTGTGTGTGTGGGGGCATAAGGTAGAGATTATTTGTGATTTAGTCTTCTCCCTGTCAGAGGGTGACACCATGACAGCTTATTCTGCCCCGGGGAGCCATTTCTCTCTAAGTGGACCTTAAAAAACAGGAAACGACCTCAGATCCCACCGGAGCACAGGAGGATCAGGCCTACTGACTCTGTACAATACCCTTTAACTTCACACACACACACACACACACACACACACACACACACACACACACACACACACACACACACACACACACACCACACACACACACACACACACACACACACACACACACACACACACACACACACACACACACACACACACACACACACACATGCTGGTAAGGGCCTGAATATAGCGTGTTCAAACCCAGAACACACACACAGTCACACCTGAGCCCTCTTCAATAGACGCCATTCAACGCCCTGACAGGCGGGGACAATGGAGGCAGAAACGCGGGCCGACAGAGAGAGTGGACCTGTCTGAACACATCTGTCCAACGCACTGCATCAGCTTTTCCCCTGCGATGACTTCAGGTGATCTCATGTTTCTATAAGGTTACACTTTTTCGCTTTGCCATCACTTGCAGCTGTTTTGTAACAAGATTGGAGGGTGAAATCACGAGTCAAGTTACTGAAGTTACAAGCAGCAAGCCAGGAGTGTGGAGGGTGGTAAACGGCACCGCTGCCTGAGGGGTGTTCAGTCACTGCAGAGTGTGTCTGTCATTCTCAAAGTCTTGTCTTGTAAAGTCTAGTAATCAGTAGATTAGTCGATTTTCCTTAATCTCTGTTTTATTTGTGTACATTGAACAGGTGCTGGTGCAGAGTAATGTTGAATTAATGAATGTAAGGCTCCTGGATTAATGTAAGAAGTTCCCTCAAAAACAACATGCTGGATAACCTGACCTATGACATCAGATACTGTTCACCATATTTCATTTAAAAGCAATCATTCTTTATTTCATCACTCTAACACAGGATCTGAGTGAAGTCATTCATGTACAGTACGTTACAAGCTGAATACATTACATTTTGATTTAAAACACAACACACAGACTCTTTGGTGATATTAATACCCTTTATTTATTACATGTCAGGGGCCAGGTGTTTGTCCTCTAAAGGCTTCCTGAATGTTTATTTGTGTGTCTGATAACTAGGAGGGCAGACCAGGGAGGACATGGAGTGTCTGAAGGAGGAGAGAGGTTTGAAGATTGGAGATTTCCATCCAGACCTCTGACCGAACGACATTTCTGGCGTTATCGGAATTCCCTGAAAACGACTGCGAGAGGAGAGGAGATCAAATATTATGATATGACCAAAACCAACACTGCTTGTGTCCAAACTTTCCACATTTCCCAGCTTTCCCCATTTTAAAAATAATTACTTAAAACTAGCAAATGTGAGTAAAAGGACTAAAGAGTTTATCTGTTGTTGGGGACTATATTCAGCCACAGATTTGGTGTGCTTGTAAGTAGTTTGTTGTTTGTGAAATGGACCAAAACAGTGTCTATGGTAATGGCAAAAAGGAAACAAATAGGCTATAGCACTCTTTCGCTACAGAAACAATTGAGCAAAAGAATCCATACATAATGTACATTTTATCGAGCAGTATTCTGATTTCTTTAATTAATTAAATGAGTCACCTGACTGTCGCCGACGAAGCTGAGTAGTTGGCCGGCAAGCTCTGATTGGACGACCTGTGAGGGATGGTGCCTGAACACCAGAGAGATCCAGTGTTAATCCGTAAGAAAGGTCATACACTCCTCCTAATGATTTAAAACAGGCCTGAGCTATTTCTGTGTCATTCTAAGCTTTTATGTCTATTCTTCCGGAAAAACCTCTAAGTAGACAAGATAAATGGGTGAATCGTATTCTAAAAGTAACAATTCAATTGTTCAATTCTCACAATGTTCACATCTACACCATGTACACAACCCTGCCTAACATGGAGCTTTATGATAAATGGTGAGTCATCTTTATTTAATTATAAGAAAACTCTTCATTTCTGTTTGCCCAATAAATCTGCCGCTGCTGGTTAAATATTGTGATTTCCTTAATTTCAATATTTACTTAACAAAACGCTTTGAAAGCTGTCCTCTAATTTATGTGCCACAAAGGAGGTTAAATCCTTTAAGGCACTAAATTACAAAATCAAAGAGAGTAGCTCAGTAGGTGTAATCCTAAACATAACAACAGCCAACATCTGTATTCCTTGAATCCCTGAGACCATAACCACCAAACACACTTCAAGAGAGGAGAAGGGACTTTTAGTAGCTAGTAGCACAACGTCTGATTTATTTACCCATGTGCCTCATGGTATAAAAGTTGCAATAAAATCATCTATAATATTATATTTCAACGTTACTGATATCAATCTTTATTTTTTGTCCTGATCATAACCAACCAATATTCTCAAAACATTTTTTAAAAAGATTTCTAATGACATAATGCCTTCAAAATACCATACAAGCCCCATAACACAACCATTACAAAATGGCTGAATCTGTTAAAAGAAAACTACAATTTTGAAGCCAGGTAAAGCTAGATATAATAGAATGTATTTTTATTCTGTAATGGCTGTGAAAACAAAAAATGTGTTTCAATGAGGACATTTTTGTCCTACTGTAAGTGTCTGTATTTAGGCTACAGGGTTTATTACATTCTAAATATAAGAGCTGAGGTTGAACCTCCAAAATGCACTCACACCTTCACAAAGTATAAGCCTTTGCATTAACACAGCCAGAAGTATGATTAACAATTCAAAAGCCGATCATGTCCCTCTGAATGCAAAAGGGTTAAAAGGCCTTTAGTTGTATGCTTGTTATATAGCACTAAAGTCTGTATACTTGTATATGGATTAAGAGAGGAGCGGTGTCAAACTACTAACCCTGAATGCACTGGTGTAATGTCCTAACAGAGTTATGGCCTTCAGAGGCATCACCAAAGCAGATCCAAGGTTATGAGCTAAATTCAACATGAATCAGTTTAATGAGGCGCAGCGGAGCACTTACCCATTCGCCCGTCCTGTGGAGGGCTGATTAACGACAGTCTGGGGACGGTGCTGGGCTGAGAGACAGAGACACAGAGAAACTTCACAAATCATACCTTTGTATCTACCTGTTATTCAAAAGAAATAATATTTTTGTACTAGAGTCATGGAGTAAATGTTCAGATGCTGTATCATATGGATAATCAATGTTACATTACACACACTGTATATTAAAAATGGAAGCTCACTACAGGAAGAATAATAGCACTTACTTTCCTGAACAGACTCCTTTCATCCACGTCCATGTTTTCAGAGCTGTGAGACATGAGAGCACGCTTCATTAGTCCTGTTGGGTTCAGTGGGCTGACCACTGCTTCAACTTCTTTTCAATAACAACGTCTCTTTAACCCCGACATGTATAGTTTTATTCCCAAGACAGATATTAACGTTTTGGAAAAATATTTTCAAGAACAAGAATACAGAATAATTACCGAAGATACCTTTTGTGAATACATAGAGTACATAGAGTAAGATGATCATTAAAAAAGAAATAACTAGTGAGATAATTCAATGTTGTTACAGTGGTTTTTACGATGCATAATCATAATAATGCATCATTTCAATAGCAATTTCTTGAAATCAGTTGATTATTTGACTGAAAACATGGTATATATATTTGTAGAAAACTTGAGCAAAAACAGCAAAAATATCAAGAATATCAATATCCCTAGCATTTTATGTTACAAATTAATTTAGCTATATTAGCATCGATTTACTTTTAAGTTCCAAACTAAATGGAGCCCTCAGGCATGGCGGTAATTCTGCAGCTGGGGTTAATATCTGCCGTCCATCATCTGTTTGCTCAGTAGAAGAATCTAAAGTCTCAGTGAATAAAAAAACATTTGTACTATTAAACGCCGGCAGACAATCAATCCTGTGTCAACGGTGTGGAAGGATACCCAATAGGGAATCCTGACTAAACCCAAACAAAGCTTAGCTTATTCAGGTGTGTGTGTGTGTGTGTGTGTGTGTGTGTAGATAACCACAGGGCAGGGCACAGCTATACAGCAGCTAAAGCTAACATAAGACACCGGGGCTGAACTCAGGATATAGCCTGTTTGCACTGTGAAATACCTCCTCCATTCTCTCTGTCGCGCTCTTATGGTGAGAGAGAAAGAAAGGCAGAGAAACACAGACTGAGATGAGGTGAGAGGTGTGCGAAATCAACATAAAATAAATATTTAAATACAGAGTGAAAAGTTATGGAGGGAGGATACTCACATGGTATTCATTGAGGAGTGTCTAGAGATGGACATGGGGGAGTGATATGGGATCTGTAGGACTGACACTGACAGACAATACAAACAACATTAACTCACAAAACATTATTAATGGTGATGAGACATTGGTGGTCATGCAGGGAATACAATGTAAATAGATGTTTCAATGATAAGCCCACAAAGACATTGTTAGTCTAATTTGCCTTTTTTAGCCACAAGCCGATTCTGCTTGACTCTGCATTTTATTACTTGTAATCTTGATTGGTCAGGCTTAAAAAACAATTTGTTTTTCCTAATGCTGAAATATGGTTTAAATGTTTTTACAGCCTTTGGTTGGAGTAATAATCACAAGTAAAAAAAGCAACATTAGGGCCAATTTACATTGCTTGTCTTTCATATGATACTTCAAACGCTTTTTATTTCCAATGTATTGAGTTATATCAAACCTTTCTCTCAGTCTGAGCAACAGTCACACAAGTCAGACTCCCACCCTTTCTTGGACTCTAGTTATTAGTCATAATAAAGTGAAATATAATATAGTATATTATGAATAAATGATCTTCATTATTTTCAACTTCAGCTAATATTCCTGCACTGAAGACGGCAACAATGCAGAGTGAAAGAAATATAAGCAGCCCCTCATGAACAGGTATGATACATAGGTACAGTATAATGATTGCATATTATGATACAAATATATTCAAATGTAAATGGCAGTTCAGGGTGTTTACATCAGAGTGCCATACTAAGAGGTGATGTCTTGCATAAAGACCAATACAAGAAAACAAAAGTGACACCATTGTATACCATGGGATTGTTGTTTACCTGATTTATGTCCATGTGGAGTATGCAAGCTGTGGCTCATCTGAGGCACTGAAGACACTTTGGCACTGAGTAAGAAAAACAATAAACATTTAAAATATAAATACGCTCCAGCACTGGTACTTTAAAACTCAATGCTGCACATTCTAACAATGTATGCTATAACATTTGTTACAACAGTTTTCAGATGCATATCAATTAACAACATTTTCACTTAATTACTAGTTTTCTATATTTTCTGGCCTTTTTCAAAAACAAAGTCTCTCTGTTTAAACTAATTCAGTGTTGGTGATGGTTGTACGCTGTGGTAGATGTGCCAGGAGTGACACCTAGTGAGAGGAGAGGAATAACAGCCAGCTGGTTGTTCATAACTTTATGTGTTGCCAAACTCAAACAGGCTGTTAAATTCCAAACCAGGTTTCACTACCTTAATAGATCCTTATTGAGTCTCATTACATGAGCAATTTCATCTCTGATGCAGTGCGACATGTGAAAGAAGACATTAAAAAGAAACATTAGCCAGATGCTTTTTAGCAAAGCATTTTTCAAGATGGCTTGATTGGTGGAAAAGACTGCTAATTAGCATTGTGGCTGTGAAATAAGAGAGAAACTGCACCACATAGCATTTTAAGAGCTCAAATCTTGAACAAATCATACAATTGCAACACATAAACAATTTTCAATAAAAATGACGTATTGGTGTTTAATAATGAAAGTGATTTTTAAATGAATATCTCCTCTATGCTTTACCTCTGATGACGAAGAGCGTGTTCCAGCTTAGTGATGTAGGCGCTCTGGTCATTCAGCTTCCTTCAAATGAAAGAAAATCAAACAAAATAGGAGAGGCACCCAACTTTTTGTATTTACTGCAGTTGAGAAATAGGTTTGAAAAGGCATTATTAACTTGTGCTTCCACTTACTTTGCCATCTGCTGCATTTCTTGCTTCATCTTGACTAGTACCTCCTCTAGTTTCTCATCCTGTAATAATTGATCAATTGGATGGGGACACAGTAGGGCATCTTTGGTGACTATCTTGTAATATAAACGGTGTTAATTATTACTATAGTATTACATTTAGTGGGCAGCGAATAGAACAGGAAATCAATTAAATCAAACTTTCTACATGGTAACAAACAATGAAAAAAATATTATGTCAAAAAGCAGACATTTCACAATTATTAGACAACATAGTCCATTACATGCCAGATGAACAAAATTAAACACACACACACACACACACACGCACAGCAGGAACAGATGTCTCTCACCCTCTGCTGGTAGTAAGACAACAGTCTCTTTTGGTGTTTTGCCTGGAACATTAAAACCTGAGAAAAGGGAAATAACGTCACTGTTATTTCTATACTGATAGATCATGTACAAATACAAATATCACATATTAACTCCAACTGACAGACTTTCATCCCGAATTGATATAACAACAATTAACAAGATTTTTATATTTGATGATAAGATCGAAAATGACCAAACTTTGCTGATTTCTGTGAAGTTTTTTGTTGCCACAACGTTGATGTCGGTGAACAGGGCCTTCACTTCTGAGCTGCTCTGAAACAAAGACATTTCAAAGGAATGTAACAAAAATAGAATGTAATATAATTATATCAGTCTGATATTAGTGTGCTTTTATCCCACTCAGATAGTCACATAAAGGATTCAATGGGAATAAATATGCTTACTTTGTCGGTGAGAGGTGATACTTGGCATTTGGCGTTGCATATTAAACACATGCCTGGTTTTCCTGAAAGAAAGGTTTCAATTAAAGATGGACAACAATACAAAATGCATATCCTTTCTACGCTTATAGTAAATAGAGGATTCTCTAAATCTAATTTAGGAACTGAACAAAAAGGGGCTCTCAAAGTGCTTACCCCTGAGACCCAAAACTAATTAAGTGTAACCCCTGGGTTTAACCCTGGAAGCCAGAGCGAATTCAAATATAATCAAACTCTTGACAGTTTGACTTAGATTACACCCATCGGGAACAGACCCATGGCTTGTGAATATGATCGGCTTTCCTAAAGTGGGACTGAGAGACTTCCAGGAGATTACTTCAAGAAATCCAATATCCAATGATGATTGGTGTAATTTACCTCTTACTTCTTTTGAGGATATGACGAGAAGCACCCATGGTCAGATTATGTTACGCATCTGTGTTCCTTCGTCCCTCTGTGGTCATTTTGAGTGGACGTATTGTTGTTTTGTGTCTCTTTGTAGTCATACAGTGTTTTAATTGTGGTCATTGTATGTGTCTTTGTGGTCATTTAGAGTATTATGCAATTGTTTTGTGTCCCTTAGCTGTTGTTTTGGTCTATTTTTAGTCATTTTTAGTCTCTTGCAGTCGTACTATGTCACTTATGAGTCTATTCCTGATTGATACATGTGTCTTTAAGTAACATTTGTAAGTGAAAGCCAGGGGGCTGACACTAGGTAGGCCAGTTGAGTAATACTTCCATGCCCTTATCCTCTTTTCAATGTCAAATTGTGTAATTATACCCTTAACAAAGAGCTTCACTAGATCAAATATTTCCTTTCATCTGCTGCTTGATAACAATAGAGCAGATTATTATCAAACCAACTTTGGCATCACATTTGTATTTCTAAGGAAGAGTTTATTTACTGGGGGACTCGTTTGTCTCCTATCCGCTCAAATGTTAAATAGTTCAGCTCCAATCTTGAATACACATGGTGTAAAACTCAGTCTTCAGCTATGCAATATCCCATAGATTCCAACAGATGTCCCTGTTTGATCACTTTATCCTGTCTGGTACAACTGAAGTGAAGCTAAACTTCCCCGTCAGCGATTGTTTTGACTGTCGTAAAGTTAGTATCGTTAAGTTGTTTTCTACCTTTCTGATGACAGACATTGCAGATGATATGTCCACAGGAGGTGACAGCCAGTTTTCTGTCAGCACTGGGGCAAAGGAAGCAGGAGTTGCAGCAGGTCCAGTAAGACATTTGAAAACCTGCAACAAAAAAATAAAATGAGGTTAGCGTTTAATTAAGCTGACTCATCTTGTTAAGTCATTTATGTTAGTCATTAGTGTGTTTACATAGCATTAGCTAATTTTGCGAGGTGAAGCTCAAAGCTCCAATTACTACTTTAAAATGTGTTCTGGCTTTCGTGTATGTTCAAGACAACTTTGTAAAACGTTTTTAGAGTAACGCATGTACATGTAAATTAATTACCTTACCGACGATACCCCGCTGCAAATGAAGCTAAATGCTAATATCGTTAGCTAGCTAGCATAAATAACTGATCAACGTTCTAAAGAGTGACGTCATGAGCTGCTTTTAAAAAATGTTCTACAGTACAGAAACGTGTCTGTTGACTAACGATCTGTAATGATTGTCAGTTTAGCTATATCAAATATTTACTTATTTAACGTTAACAACTGGCACCTAACGTCAGTTTTTACGCTAACTAACCACGAATAATAACGTGTTATCATCTCTAGGCTAATGCTATAAATTAACTAGCTAGATAATGACGACATTCTAGCTTAATCTCGGTTAGACGAAGTATTGAAACATTTTATAAAACGTTTTCACAACTGACTTAATATTTAAACATAAGGTAAGTCATTCACTAAAGGTTATGTTTATTGCATTTGTGCCTAAATATTCAATGTAAACATATCCAACATAAACTCATAATTTTTGTTCAGTTCTAAATATTTAATTAGAATGTAACTGAGAGAATATTCACTCAGTTATATAATTAATTAAGTATAATTCTGGGGTATTTTCTGCTACTTTGTACTTCTACACTAGATTTCAAAGGGATATTTTGTACTTTTACTGCACAACATTGAGTTGACACTTAATTTTAACATACATGCATGTGATTATATGATAGATATGCACTACTATTTTACTCAGTAGGCCTACTTTCCAAAATGTGCACCATATTAACGAATTACAGGGTCAAAAAACGTTTATTATTAATGATAATGATAAAAACGGAATAATCTAATATTCTTTAGTTATACAACGTAACTAGCTAGCTAATGCACATATCCATATACCAATAGGCCTATACAGTGATACTAGCTTAATCTCGGTTAGATGAAGTGTTGAAACTACTTGAAAACTTTTCTCAATTAGCTTAATATTTCAATATATATATATATATATATATATATATATATATATACAAACAGTTGTATTGGTTTGAACCCCCAAACAGTATACAGTAAACTCTTGCCTAATGTAATCCAGTTTTAAGGGTGACAGAGTTGATGAACAGAATGAGACAAAACAATAATTTGTACTTAATTTAACGACATTCAAATGAGTGTTGGTGGATTTTATTTGACTGTCCAACATCTTTACACTTTAATTATTCTTGCCATACATAGTTTTGAATCCTAAATATCAGCAATTGGCAGAAAGAGAAGAGTGTTTGTGTAATAGGCATTCAGTATGCACCCTATACACTTGAAGGTTTTTGCAGTCAGAGGTCATCATCAGACGAGCTTCTTGGCGATGAAGAAATCTTTGAGTCGTTTCATCTGCCAGAAACCAACCGTCAGCAGCACAGAGGTCTGCACCATGGCCCACCACAGCACTTTGCTGTTGGTGTTCTCACCAATCTGACGAAACACCTCCTCTTTCTCCTGAGAGGGAGAACATTATATAAAACACTCTTTTCCAGAAACATTTTTTTAATTTGCACAGTAAAATGTGTTTATACCCTCTGGTACTCCTGCTGCCTGGTGATGAATATCATCTGATCTACGAGGTGTCGGAGGCTGTTCTCCAGATTCTTCATGTTGTCTTTGGTCTTGTCAGGGACGGGGTCTATCGAGTGCTCTCCCATCTGAACGTCCAAATGTAGCTTCTGCTCAGCATGATGAAGGAAAATGGGTTATTGTTCAATATAATAATATTACAATATGTTTTGTTGCTTTTCTCCCCATTGTTTAATAATTCATTTTCTGTTTGTGTCCACAGGTCTCACCAGTCTTTCTCCAGCAAATACAGAAAACTTTGTGGAGTTGGTCTGGAAGCAAAGGTAGTGCTGACCAGAGGCGTGCGATGTGAAGGTGAATTTAGAAAATTTACCATAGCGTTTTGACATCAGAACCTAGAGAGCCGGAGAGACACTGTTAGGCCAACATTTCTTTAGCTGTGCATTGACAAAATGAACATGGGATTTATTCTCATTTCAAACATTTCCAAAAAGCTGAATCAGAAATGAAAGTAAAGATTTATTTTATTTTTTCCACGTGAGTGAGCAAAAATCTGCAGTGGAAAATAAACAGGTGAATTTGAAGTCTTGTTCTTAATAAGATTTGCAGGACTTTTACAGTTTGGTATACATTACTAAGTAAATTATATGAATACTTCTTTCTACACTGTCAACAAGATGAATTATAGTTGTGTGTGTGTATGTTAGTGACTCATATTTTATTCTTGTTTGGGTTTGCTCTGAAAGGGGAAACCAGTTATAGGCACATGTGTTAATGAACCATCACAGCGAATGTTTGACTTGGTGATTCCTTTCTCCTGTGAGTGCAGTACCTCATGGTTTGGGTCTCTGACTGTCACAGTGACGCCGAGGGTGAGGGGAGTGGGAGAGGGCATTCATCTCCCACGGCTCCAACAAGAAATACCCTGAAGGTAAAACACAGTCTACATGAGTGCATTTAAGTTCACAATCACACACAGTAGCCTCAAAAACGTAATTATGACCTTGTCCTCTATGTTTTTGATTTTGCGATGCTTATGTTAAGCATGGAGAGGGAATACAAGTTACATTTATATTTGATTTACAAAAAAATGATTGAATGTGTAACTATTACTTTTATGTCTCTCACTGTAGGACTGATTGTTAGTACTTTTTCCTCTTTTTAGTACAATTAGTTACGTTTACGATAAATAAAAATACTAAGATTTTCCTGGTAATTTTATGTTTAACAGATAAATCAGTTTTTACAAAGACTCCACTTTACTACACAAATGGCTTTTACACTTGCTGAAATAAGAGACACACCATCATGGAGGTACACATAACATGAATTTGTGATTGAACTGTGTCACGTGGCAATTCAACATACAGTTTTCCAAACCTTATTCCACATTGATTCCCTGTATTTGATTGTAAACGACACTCAGGAGGAATATTCCCTCTCCAGGACTCACCGGTGACGAGCATGTCTTCAGGAATCTCCTCGATGATGCACTTTTGCTCCTGCTCTCCGAGATCAAAATACATGGCGGCTGCCAACACCAGGTAACACTGGAAGAGAAAGCCAATGCCTTTCAAACTCATTTTCAGCTAACAATGAGCTATTCAATTACAATACACTGGACAGTGAACAAATGTTTGTCATGTAGGTTCAGTTTTTCGTAGATCTCCAAATTCTAATTCCAGATGTATTTGCCATTGACTATAGACAAACCCACATGTCCTTCAGTATATATTTGAAGTGGGAGGTAAGAGGGACAGTTTGACTGTGAGAAACTCACAGGTGCTATTTTGTGTGACGAGACCTTCTGGTCAATTTGTGACTGGTTAAACTGGGAGCCAATAGTAAAGATGTTAAGAATAATGATTAACAGGACAGACCACTTCCTGCAGACTAAGATAATCCTCCCACAGTTAATTCAAGTATATCTAAGGAAAGAGTCAACTTTATTGTAACCAAGGTGGGCACACTGCTAAAGTCTGATGCTTTAGAAAAAGCATCATGAATCAACATCGCAAAACCAACTTCAAAACTTAAGAGACATTTGACGTTGACATTGTGACATATTAACAAAAAAATAATCTGTGGAATTAAACTGCTAAAATACCGAAAATATCTTCAAACTATTATATAACTGTAAAATATTAGGGTTCATGGGATTAAACATGTTGATGTTGCAGGAGACTGGTCTGATACTGCTGTAAGTGTAATTCCAACAGAGGGCCAAGTGTTTGCTCTCTCAAAATGTATAGATGCTGAACTTTGCCCTAAGGGTCAACTCACTAGCTACAGAAAGATGCAAGAAATGTAACATGTTCAGAAAAGTGTTCATCTGATGTAGATGTCCTTCAAAATTAAGAATATATTAGCAAACTGTACTGTAGTACAGTGATTTATGGCAAACCTTGAAAAATTGGACAAATGCATCTGGCCTACTGATTCTTGCATTTTTTTTAGACATGGTGTTCACCTTTTTAAGATTGAAAGATTACCACTGTCACAGTGTGGGTTATATACAGTATTAAACAGAGTTCAAACGTTGTTTCAAATTGAAAGCCAAACCATAACATACAGTAGTGCCATAAACCAACCCTAGACGAGGTCACTTATAGGATAAAGTAAACCAACCCAAACCCCCCCACACACACAAAATAAATCATCTCATATTTAGCATCTGCAAAAGTTGTTTCTACTTAGTCAGCAAAGAATCAGATGTTCTTCTCCTTCCACACTTTTTTTGTTATACGTTGGATGAATACTTGAAGGGGCCCTATCATGCTCGTTTAGGTTCATATGTGTATTGTGTGCCTCTACTGTGACATGTTAACATGCTTTAATGTTCAAAAAGCTCTTTATTGTTCTCATACTGGCTGTGCTGCAGCACCTCTTTTCACCCTCTGTCTGAAACCAGAGCCCAGTCTGCTCTGATTGGCTAGCTGGCTTGCTCTTTTCTGATTGGTCAACGACTGAGAGATGTCCCTTCCCTTAGCCTATCAGGTCAAATGTGTTGGAGCGCAAGCCAATAGAAGAGCAAGTGTTACATAGTAATGTCACTATGCTACGGAAGTAAACAAAGGAGTCCAATGGAGGTGTTTCAGGCAGGAGGGGGAGGGGGGGTGAGTGTGTGTGTGTGTGTGTGTGTGTGTGTGTGTGTGTGTGTGTGTGTGTGGATTTTAGCCTTTGCAGACAATTTACATGCACAAAAACCTCTATATCACACTACAGGAAAGGGACAACCACAAAAGGCATAATAGGGCCTCTTTAATCAATTTGTTTAATATCCCTGCCACTGAAATAGTTTATTTCTGTCATTTTAAAAACATTTTCAGAATATAAATATGTACAGAATTGACTTTGGAAACATTTGAAAAACACACTGTGGCAAAACTATTTAGTATAATGTAATATTGATCATAGTACCAGATACTTAGCATTTACTTTACACTTACATCTCTCTGACTTTCTGTCTCAGTCATTTTCTTGTCCCTTGTCATTCAAACCGGAAGGAGCTTCCTCCTGCACCAGATGTTCTTACTACTGCTGTTCACTAAAGAAGCAAACTTTCTATCCGTTTCAAATTGTGTTGTCGTCATCCTGCCAAGAAACCTCCTCTGAAAAAAGAGGTCCCTTCAAGTGTAGCTGCTGTCTGTTCTGCCTATTAAATGTAACTCCTGCTTTAGAGTGGGATGTTTTGCACTGGACGTCACAGCTTGAAGTGTGCTGTGTGAGATTTCAGACCTTGTGGGCTAAATCAACATTTGGTGAACTGTTTTAAATAGTTGAGCGCATGAATCAGTTTTATGACCAACACTTCATCAGGGTGAATCCTAGCCAACATCAGGCTTCAACTCCGGTTCTCCAGTTAATAGTATTTCTCACTAGATTCAATTTGATCCTGCAGCCACAGTGTGAGTAATATTGCCCTGGGAGCCCAAATGTGTGATTCAGATGTAAAGGTCAAACAGTGCACTGAGCAAAGGGCACTAAAGAATTATTAAACTCACAAGTGTTATTGTGATTATAGATACGACTCTGTACACGATGAAGTATCTGTCGCTTTCTTGAAGAAACCGTAATGAGATCACAATATCTTGATGTATTTACACTTTATTGATCATACAGAAAACATGTTTTTTTGGTACATTTTTTTGCATTTTTTACAAAAGCAATGGATTTATATCTCAATAACATAGAGGAATACAACTTATAGATTCAGACTTGATATACTGTACACTACAGGTTAAAATCCTGTAATAAATATATTCTTTGTCTTCAGGCAAACAAACATAATCTCTCTTTAAAAATGGTGTTTTGAATGTGGGGAGGACGGTACATAAATGTCAATGTCTGACTCATTTTGTTGCCATCACTACATCAATGCTAATGGTCATAAGAAATAATTTGTGCCTGAGTTTATTCAAATGTTCTGTTCAGTATTGTTTTGGATATAGCGTTTCAGATCTTAAGAATTATTAATATGAATTTATTTCAACATCTGCTTTTTGGAAGCTCCTGGGGTTTATAATCCAATGTTGGCAAACACATTTCTATGAGCTTCAGAGATTTCAAATGAACCAAATGATAATGTTTTTGGTGAATGGCTGAAACAGCATTGTGCTATTCCCTGTCAAATTGTATAATCTGCCAAAACAGAATTGGTGTCTAATAGCTATTTTGCCAAACTACACCTCTCTAGTGCTGTCAGATATATCAATGTGACTTCAGGAAGATACTTGTTCTGCTGTTTAACAGTCAATAATTACATTAGTCATTTCCACAGACAGAAGGCAAAGCCAGGGAGGAAATAAATGAGCCTTCTACATCGTATTTAAGCCTCAAGTGAATATAGTACAGCCCTTTTGTTGTTGTTTCTCCGTCTTCTTCCTTTCCTTCCTTTCCTTCCTTTCCTCCCTTTTCTCTCTTTTCTCTCTTTCTTCTCTCTTCTCTCCTTCCTCTCCTTCTTCTCCTTCCTTTCTTGGCTTAGTCATAAACAGTGGTCGGGGAAGCACTTTCCCTCTTCCTCCAGCAGGGGGCAGGCTAATCCGTTGTTGGCTGGGTGCATTATGACATAGCGTGTGCGGTGCCGCACGCCCGAGTCTCCACACTTGCTTTTGCACAAACCCCATGGAGACCACACTGACACCTCGCAGTCCAGAGGGGTATCTGCAGTGAGAGGGAGGGACATATAATCACATTAACATTTAGACTTGGTTTGTCATTTTGCAGTCATTGTTTTCTAGCTCTTCAGAAATCAGAATCCCTCTCTTCGTCCCGCAACAGGGAAATGTACATTATTCCAACAGGAGAAGTATAGTGCAGATAAAGTATATCTATTTGTTATATATCAATTGAAAGAGGTAACTGCAAAGGAGTCTCTTTCCCTCTTACTGTATTTATTTTTTGGAAGCTGCGAATGGCTGATTTTTGTGAGTCTCTTTAATAAGTTTGAATGGAAAGGAGAGGAATAAGTCATAAAAGGGCAACATGCTGGCATTCAACCCTTATTTTTTGTTATAAAAGTGTATACATTAATTACAAAGAATGGTGGCATGCTGTGTGTGCAGCTCTTTATGAAGAGAAAGCTACGCTAATAGATTCTTGGCGGTGGTTGTGCTGTTGAGGTATGTTTAATTATCTAATATAACCTTTATTGAATTAGCATTTTGCTGACCATGCTTGTCTAATTTTTGATACACTTAATGAGTAACCTGCAGCCGATAGGGATTCAGAGCCGTGCTAACGGGCACTTCTACTGTAATACAGGGAATTAGAGCACATCTTGAACTCTTGAGTTACATCTTGTTCTTTTTATGTTATGCTTTCGTTCTCCAACTTGTTGAACTTGCCGGGCTACCTCCATCAACCTTGTTGTGAGTTCCCTTACAGCTGATTTGTATCACAGATTTAGCTGTGAGTTAAGAGTAGAAAAGCAGAAGGATGGGAGGCTGTACGGAAGCTACATGGATGGAACAAGCTAATCAAATCCTCCTTCATCTTGTGTGTCCATTAAGGACCTAAAAAGGATAACATGATAAAATGATGTAAGACCCAAAGAGGATTTATCTTTTTGTATCCCAAAGATCGAATGTACAACAGGTGATTTCTAATCTGTTATGAGAGTCATCGTTCAAACCCCCGGGAGAAGGCATAAGAGACAGAGGGATTAATGGAGGGAGGGAATGATAAACAGACAGAAGGGTAAGATGTCACATTGGGATCAAGGCAGGAAACCCCGACAGACTCCTGGCTGCTCTCTGTTGTTTGTTGATGGGTTGTCAGGGGAACGGACTTGTAGTCTGTGATGCTGAGTCAAGCCTTTGCATTTACCCTGAACATCGAACCGCCTGCCAGTCAGGCACTCTATCTGTTTCTCTTTTCCTGCCACAAAAACCTGACTTCCAGTGGTAAGAGATGTTTTTATAAAAGGTTATTTTTCCCTCTTTAGAGTACATCACTGTATTGTTTGGCTTTGTTTTATAGTCTCACACACTCTTCGTTTTTCCTACTTCGCCTAATTTTCTTACTTACAGTCGGGCTTCTTTTTACACCAACCACTAATCTGTGAGTCTTAATGTTTAACAGTCTGAGAACCATCATTAAATAAACACAGCTTCATCTAATGGGTCCAGATCTGGTTAAAGCAAACGTGTTGGGATCTCATTTTAGGTCACGACCAAAACATTGCTGTACAGAATTTCTCTCTTTCACTTATTTATCCTCTCATCTTTAGAGTTTTCCACTGGATGCCAGATGTGCCCCTGGTATTTTCTGATGCCCTACTTTCACTTGGTTTCTATGGTTTATGGTTAGTAGCAATTAAGTTTGTGTGTGGCCTGTAATGGTTCCCAAATGAAAGCAATTGAGTCAGCAATAGACTTAGTCCCAAACTCCTACATCTGTTCTTTTGTAACCACTTAATCTCTTTTTAATATGTAGATTAATCGACCAGTGCAAATGGAGGGAAATCCTCCTCTAACTCATTATGTGCATGGTTTAGATGTTTTTATTTGACACCTGGGAAATATTCAAACATTGATTTTCTGTTGGACATTTAGGTCTGTTCGTCAAATGTACCATGTTTACATTCAGTGTTTCCGACCAAAGTGAATTGTATGTACTATTAGGGTTTACCAAACCATGTTGATCGCATTTCCTTTCTCATAAAACATCTGCAAAGCCAATTTCTTGAATGTTTAAAATCGTTTATGCTTGCTAGCTTGTCGTCTGCTTCCCTAGCTTTTCTGCCGCATTGTTGCACTCTTAACAAAACTGTCACCCACTGATGATCAGCTGAACAGTGTGAAACATGATGTCGTTTTTAAACTTGTGTTTGTTCTAAGGCTGCATATTATTCTTTTCGCAAGTGCCTTAAACTCATCAACATACCCCATCCGGTGTGAGTATTTCTGCTCCTCAGACTTACTTATGAGCTGGTCTTCAATCTCGTTTCCTGTTGGCAGTAGGTTGGACTCTGTGGGCTCCACAAGCAGGCTGATGATCTGATTGGTCTTCTTTATCTTGGTCAGCATCACCTTGGCAATTGGTGGCAGGTGCTTCAGGCGGCGGTAATAAAAGGAGTTGGCAGGGTGACTGGGGTAGGAAGAAGTGATCTGTGGAGGGGAAGTGGACAAGGAATAAAAGTGAATATATGTGGATTGTTTGGAGATGAAAGAAGGAATCAACATGTATATTGACATCATTGAGATAAGGTCAAAGAGATTAGCCGCTATCACACCAAGTACTTTGCCGTACTTAGTTCCCCCATGGAACTATGGAACTAAAGAGCAGATCGCGTTCACACCGGAATAAGTCCCTGAGGGAAGAATACGCAAATGAAGCCACTGACGTCACTTCTTCTTATTCTGCTTTGGGTTTACTGGCAGGCCGCAAACAACTTCACGGTGTATACTGCCACCCGAAGTCCCCGGGCGGAAGTCCCCGGAGTTGGGGACTGGCTTCAGTAGAAGCTGCTGGGACTTAGCAGCAGAAGACCCAGCAGCTTCTACTGAAGCCTTCCGAGTAAATCGCCAGAACACCGACACCTCCTCATCTCCACCGCTCCCATTTATTTTATTTTGTTGCCATAAGTTAGTCTCTCTCCGTTGGTGCGCTGGGCTAATGCTAATAATGCTAATGCCAGCAAATACAATGGCGGCTTCACAAAACGTTTCCGAGTTTTACGGGGCGTGGTTTGCATTTCACCCAGCCAATCAGAAATTGGAACTTTTTTCTCCCCAGGAAAATACCACCTCTCTAGCAGGCACTGAAAAGGGCGGAAAAGTTCTCATGAACTAAGTTCTCTTTTTGGTGTGAACGCAAAATCCCAGGAACTATCGGAACTAAAAGGGAAAAGTACTCCGGTGTGAAAGTGCCTATTGTGTGTTGAGTAGTTTGAGTACTCAAGTGTTCATGCCAATGATTTTCAAATTGTGCTGTCGACCCTTAAGGCTTTTGTTTTATCTTCTGTTGAAATTATTTAATCTAGTTTGTCTTCACACACACAACAATGTTCCCACATTCCTGGTTTTATCATGTTAAGCTCTTGTTCCTGTTCACACCATTTGTGTTATTTGGCTTTGGATTGACGGATGTTGCACTTGGCTCAGGATGACCCACCTGTGTAATTTGGTCCTGTGGGAGGGTCTCGAAGTTTGGCGAAGAGAAGGTGAACCCGCTGTCAGTTCCTGCATCGTACGGGAAAAGATCCAGAGACACATTCTCTTTCCACTGGTCGCCGTCACACAGGTCGATGCTCTCCACGCCCACAAACCAGTCTGGGCTAGGAACGAGACGTACGAGGAATGACAGCTGCAGAAAGAGGGGAGGAAGTAGACCGTGGGGAGGGAGATGAAGTGTGGAGTAAGAGAGAAATTAAGAGGTGGGTTGGAGTGAGCGATGGAGATAAGGAAAAAGAGGAGAAAGAGGAAAAAGAGGTGGGAAGGAGAATAAAATCGGTTGTTATTTAATGTCACCGGGTTTGATCTTAGTATTAGTCCTTGGATAACTATTTTACCTCATGATGTATCAGTTTGACAGTGGGTTAAAGCCACAAAGAAAAATAGATTATTTCAATAAATGTATAAACTTGATGGATCCATTAATTTAACTTCTACAACAGCACCTGAACTATTACAAATGAATGTATCCTACAGAGTGGTTCAAGATCTTGGTGTTATGCTGGCAGTTGATTGTTCAGCCGATCGCCTCAAGTCCAGATGAGGAGTGGGCTACAGAGGTCTGGTAAACTCACTTCTTCTAACTCCAAACCCCAGATTTTTATTTTCATTTTCAGACTTGTAGTCTTCAGCCTCACTTGTAGTCCAATAACTCACCCACCTCCCTACACATTGTATAGTACAGTTTGTTTTGGTTAGGGTCTTCTGTCTCTCCAACTCTTATTTTTCCATTTCTCTCACCTCCTAAATCACACTCGCGCCTCCTCCTCCTCACTCTCCTTTCTTGTCCAAGCCTAACATTGTTTTTGGTCAGACATGTCCCCAACTTTATGATCTACCCTGAGACTCATCAGTAGAAAGTTTAACAGCCAAATCATGCAGAGTTGTGCTTACTTTGTAGAGACATCAATTGAACTTGCTACATTTCGGAGGCTCTCTTTACGATGCAGCATATATGGAAACAAAACGCTCTGTACCAAGTTTTATAGAAGCATCAACCGTTTTGCTGCATCCAAACCACTCAAAAAGGAACAATGCAGCACTTTCTGACAATGTAATGCTTTTTTCATGATCAATAATTAACAGTAGTGTGACTTATAACTGCTAATTTTAGGTTTTTAACAACCCTTGTCTCCTTTTTATTGTTTTGGCTTTTTTACTCACAATTTCTGGGGTAAATAAAAGTGAATGCACCCCAAAAATAATTGTAAACTGACCAAATATCGTGTTGGTTAAAGATATACCAGTTAGGACCTCGGCAAGATGCAATGGATTCAAACAACAATATAATCATTCTCAGAAAAACTTTCATTTTCACTCATAAATAATTTGTTTATAATATGGTCAAACTAGAACTCTGCGTGATCTATGAACTTGATTATTTGGCTGTGTCTATTGGTAATACAATATTTTTATATTTGATAGGAATGATGGCTAAGAAAACATTTCATCACCTTGTTATATTGACCCTTTAGATACAAGTCTCCGATGTACCTGCGCCAGAGTGAAAGGAACCAAGTGTTGACAGACTTACATAAGAGTGCCTGGCGAAGACCTCAAACTCTGTCTTCATCTGGCCCGTTCCTCTCTTGACAGCGGGAGCGGAGACGATCCCATAAACACTCTGGATGCGTTCGCCGGCCGCCTCCACTTCCTTCATGAGCGTCCAGGCCTCGCCCTTCTCCGCAAACTCCCTCACTCCATTGCTGGCAAACTCATTACGCTGCCATATGTGGAAGTCAGTGCTGTGGGTCACCCCTAAGAGCAAAGAGAGGGGGATAGGAAGTCAGTGATTTCAACATTTTTGCAGGTCTCCCTTAAAAAAGAGATCTATGATCTCAAGGGACCAATCTGATTAAATAAAGGTTTGAAAACAGGTATTAGTCTGCAGTCATGTGATATACAACAAATATTATCTTAAAAATAAGGTTTTCTTTTTTATTTGTAATGTCTTTGTGTCTTATTGAGAAGATCATTGGCATTGGTTGATGTTGGAAATGGAGCTGCTGTGATGCAAGTCACATTTCAGTCTTGATCTGACAATAAATTATTATCGTAACGTATTCAATGGGAAGAAACATTTATTATTTTGTAATTGAAACAAATAGGAGACATTTTGCAATTAACTTAACAGGACATTCTTCTGTGTTGAGTAATTTTTGGAAATTAGTTTCCACACTAGCTCCGTGTTACTCAATCAGTATATTATTCCACATATGCTGCCATTACTGTGACCACCAGTTCCAGTGGTTCTCAACTGGTGGGTCGCGGACCCGTTTCGAGTGGGTCGCGGATGTGTGAGTGAAGAAAAAAAAATTGGAAAAAGTCAAACTTTTATTTTGAAGGCCCGATTTTCTAACGCTGTGCATGCAGTCGGCGTTGGACTGGTAGTACTGGAGACCATAAACGGTTTTGAAAACTTCTGTCACATAGTGATCATCTTCTCAATAAAATATCTTTGCTGATGTTTTTTCGAGTCTTCTGGCCAATCAGAATTAAGATTGTTGCCGGAAGTCCCCACGGAGAATAACTTTGCGGTAGAACTCTTCTTTATACATCCATGGGTACAACTTCAGATAGAAATGAACACATAATGAAATATGACCCCCGGTCTGATGACTGACAGGTCACAGAACAATGGGGGCTATCTACCCTTACCCACAATTTAAAGTAAGTCACACAGACTATCTCCTCTTTACTCTTCTCGCAGCAAGATGTCAGAACAAAGTGAAAAACAAACAATGGCATAAAATATTATTAATATGTCGGGTAGTAATAGATTTATTTATTTTCTTCTCAGTGTACCAGAATGCATAGTTCATATGTTAGTATTTCTAAAAATCTCCTGGGGGAGAATCCCCCCAGACCCCCCTGCTGGGGTTGGGTTTTCAGCATGCGTGCCGTTTTATATAGTTCAGCTTTGATTCCATCATCTCATTAAACCTTTTTTAAAAGCATACTTTAGTTCTGTGAAGGGATATAAGGGATATATGCACTGTACTTCACTTTTATTAATATTGTATGCTGAAAAGCGTATATATTACAGCACGAATTTTTGTTGAATAGATTTGAGTGCTTCAAAATGTTGGGTCGCGATGTATTGACCAAGTAAAAAGTGGGTCCCGATGCCTGACCAGTTGAGAACCACTGAGTTAGACGGTGTCTTGCTGTGCACTTACCGATGAGGTTGGACCACTGAGCAGGGGGTCGGTACACAGGATACTGTTTAGGGAAAGCTGCTTGGGTCCACTTCCCAGAAAACGTTAGCTTGTACTGGGCTGTTTCTGAGGCCGTGCACATGGGGACGTCAGTAGGGACGGGCATTGAGTGAACGCCTTGGCCCAGAGTCAGCATCATGAGGATCAGGCTGTAGAGAGCCTCAGAGAAGGAGAGGATGTTCCTTGTGGTGTCCATGGTAATGGGGTTTATTTAGGGAAGATAAATTACCTGAAGATGGAAAAGGATGGAAAATAAAGGAGAAATAATATTAGTAACATTACCATCAAGATGCTGCAAATGTGTGCAGGTGTAAACTCCACATGCTTTCAACTTGTTCATGATTTCTGCTCTGCTGTACAATTGCTTGATTAATGAGATTCAAATGCACAAGATGATGTCTTGTGCATTTAGAGTAAGTAAGTCTTATTCATTTATTCTGGATGTACAGAATATGTGCAGTCTTTCTTCCTTTCCTGCCTGATATGCTACAAGACATGATTGACTTGGTGGGATGGCAGAGCGTCTGTTTGCAGTATCAGTGCTGAGTTTAACAAGTTTTAACAAGCGGGGCCTGTGAGTCAGAGAGACACTGTCTTACTTAAGCGTCCCCCACTGTTTTTCCACTGTTTAGACTTGTAAAATAAGGCAGGAGTAAATCTTGCAATAATGGAGAAACAAATAGTGTGGTGTTTGTTGTTGCTGTGGTTACAGCCTGGTGAGCTCAACATTCCCACCACAAAGAATAAAGCAACAAAAAAAAAGCAGCTGACTTTCCTAACTTACAGTAATATCATTTATCATATCATGATTGGCAGCTACATTTTCATTTCATTTCAAACCTTTATTTATACAGATAAATCCCATTGAGATCATTGATCTCTTTTTCAAGGGAGACCTGCTCAAGTAGTTCCACATGAAACATAAAAACATGGCACTCATCATGCAACCTCCTTGGACTATTTCAGTGGCTGTTCACTAGTTTAGCTATTCTCTCTCAGGTCCTTCTCTTTTAACTGTATTATTAAGGACTATTGCATGAATGGATGAGAGTCCCTGACTAATGAAGAACTAAGTGTTCCCCAGGGGGAAATTCATTTTCTATGAAGCACATCCTCGCAGCAGATCTTTGCCTCGAAGAGGAAATACATGAGCAGCATGCAAATATAGTGATGTGCAGTTTCCTTAATCAAGTAGACCACCCAGAATTACATTCTGCTTAATGCAGAGTTAGTAAATGTGGACAAAGATTTGCTCCTAATATAGTCATTTTAGTCATTAAATGTAGCTTAAGGTAAGAAAATATCTTCACATATGTTCACAAAAGTAAAGCAGGATGTGTTTTGCTACAGATATTTGCATTCCACTGCAACACTACCCTTTCTAAATAAAACACATTGCAACCACATAAAGCTGTGAAATTCACACTTTATTTGGTATCTGAATTAGTTTGTTCTTAAGTATGATTGTATACAATTCTACCATGACATAAGTAATTATACATGCATATTTGGTAGAGCTACATATTCAGCTGACATTTCCTTAAATATAAACATCTCAGTGCTGCCTCTGGGAAACATAATGAAGATGTGGTGGAGAAGCTACTCACTGATTTTGCCCAGGCTTCCAGGTGGATGGATGGTTGCAGCAGATGAGTGGAGAGGAGGGCTGGAGGTGAGGAGAAGGGGAGAGGAGGGTGGTGGCTGTCGCGAGGAGAGACTACAAAGCTCCAAGTCTTTTTCTCGCCTATTTATGTCTTCCAGGAGGTTCACCCCTCTCTCTCCCCCCTCCTTCAAACCTCTTTCTCCACTCCCCTCTCAAACTTTTTTCACTTTTCTTTCAATACTCTCTATCTGCCTGTCAGTGACTCCTCTGCTCCCTTCATGGCCTTTGACTTTGGCTCTCCCTCCCCACTCTCTGCGCCTCTCTCTGTTTAAGTAGCCCATTAACTGGCTAATGTGTTCAGCAGTCCTGGATGCACTGACAGTGGTCCTGTGCAGCACCATGGGTAGAGTGTCATTACACAGTATGAAACTGTATATACCTACATATATGAACAACGAGGCTCATAATGTATCTCTAGAATTCCCTGAATGTCTCTTGGTCAAGTTTTTTTAAATCCCAGTGCTGTTTTTTGACCTCATGTAGGAAGTTATGTGGCCTGTTTCACAGTCAGTTTGCATCACTTATTTGATGTTATGCCTCATCAAGCTAGTTAAAGTATTGTCCGACAAAATATGGAGGAATTATTTGCCTTAAATTGTAAGGATATAATTTGTTTGATGTCACTACGTCAGTGTTTGGCAAAACCTTAGAGATTTAAGGTGAAACCCTAATTTGATTGAAATGTTACGGCACCCATTCAGTGATTTATTTCATTCCCAAATTGCACTCCATAGTTGATTAGATTTTGTATCATCCTGGCAGCAGTTCACTTCATTTAGTCATTGTTTTGTTGCTTTAACACAGAAGAAATAAGGTATGTCTGAACCTCAAAGAGCCGCAGTTGCCGTTTTTTCAATTAGCAACTAAAAAAATGCACTTAGTAGTGTACAGATCTCCGACAGGTCTATCCCCCTCTTCCCTTCCAAAGAAGAAGAGGTAAATCTCACTCAATTTGCAGATGCTTTGGTCGAAATGAGACTAAACCTTTTGGATTGACAGTTTGATCAACCAATCATATATTGATTTGGAGCCAATGGGCGTATTCTTTCAGAGTTTCCCTCGGTTCCAGGGTGCTCTAGAAAGCCCGTTAGTTCACCGGCTCGAGACAGAGGCCTAAGTGCTACGTAGCAATTCATTTGAAGTTTTATTGTTTTTTTACGTCGAAATGGCAACAGGTGAAGATGATGTTGTTGCGGAATTGTTGTTAGTACCCTTTTCAAGACGACCATTCAGTGAAAAGATGGACATTATAAAAAAAAGCCGTCCAACGCGAAGTGACTGCCTCCGTGACGTCCGTCTGACTAGAACAACCACATTTTCGAATCCGGGGGGGTGTCTACAGAAGGTCCTGTTGTGATAGACACGGTTCGACACTGTCATATAGATGTTGTGTTTTGAGCCACGACAAACGCCACAATTGTGCTTCCAACAGACTTAATAATGCTTGTTTTAGTCTAGCGTATTACCAGAATTTCCTTTTGCGACTGAATCATTTGTTATTTCTTTTTACAGTTTAACCACAACAAAATGTAACAACCCCCCTTTAATTTAAAGTGATGCAATAAGTCATGCATTCAAATATAGTCACATTATCAGCAGTTTATCATCTTTTGAGCTGTGATTTTCAGCTGTCATCACACATTTCCTCAAAAGAAAACACAAGAAACACAGTAAACAAACTCACAAAAACCCGTTACCACAAACGGGAAGTGTTTTGTGGTCACATTTGTTGTTGACAACTCCAGGTGAGGCTGGACATAAACAGACGAGGCAGTGTCGCTCAGAGTGTTTTACAATGTGTGACGTGTGACTAACACACCTACGGGCAGCCATGATAACAGCCGCTGTTTTTTTCCCAGATCCCGTGCTGTGCGTCTTTAATCTCTCAGACAAATTATAGAGGCTAATTGTGTGTGTGTGTGTGTGTGTGTGTGTGTGTTTGCTTGTTTGTTTGTGTGTTTGGGGGTCTGTGGGGTGGTAATTGACTTACTGAAACTGGAGATTGCAGAAAACACTCCACACAGACATGTGCAAATAAGTGCCAGCATGCACATCTAATAATTTCCATATGGTCACGTTTTTTACTCACACACACACACACACACATACACCCACACACACACATACACACGCACGCACACACACACCAGTTGCCTCTCAATATCCAGGATTTATTGTTTATATTTCAGAGTCCAGTGGCATTTGAAAAGGGAAAGTTAACTCATAACCGCCCAGGTAGCTCTTACACAGTGAACAGTGCTGTACTGTATTCAGTTTCTTGAGAGTCGTGGAGCTTAATGAGAAAAGGAAGCCTGGACGATGGGCCTGAAGTGGATGCTTTTCAGTTTAGGTTCCTGGCACACAGAAATCTGCTGGTTTCATTCATTAGGTGGATTTGCAGTTATCATCACATCAGAATTGACTAAAAATACAGCCCGTGTTGTTCTGTGTGTGATCCACATGCTGCAGTGTCCTGGATCAAGCCCCAATCCCAACCAAGTCCTGATCTGTTTCTCTGATGCAGAATGAGTTGGAATAGCAGTAGTGACAGTGTCACTGTTGTAAGGTAACAGTCCCCAAGGTCCAGTTATGCAACTACGTTTGCTCAGTTGTCATTGAGCTGTACAAGTTTGAACATGTTTATTAACTACATTTTTATGAGCCCTTCTAGAGCAGCAATGATGAGTTAATAAATGAACAACAATCGCTATTTTGATCATCTAATCTTTTGTTTTTGTTGATAGACTAATTGTTCTATTGTAAAATTGCCTTCCGTCTATTTTCATATTGTGAACAAAAAAAATATTTTTGGGTTTTTCAATGACAAAACAAGACCCTTAAAGAAATCCCTTTGGAATCTGAGAGACTGGGACTAACATGTTTTACTATTTTCTGTAAATTCACAGACAAATGAAACTGAAGATAATTGTCAGACAAATCGATAATGAAATAACATTCAGATGCAGCCCTATTTGTTGACTTTTCGTAGGCTTAAGACAGGTAATTATTGACTTTTAAATCGGTAGGTTCATTGCAAATCCATATTTATTTGCCTCATCTTTTGATTTAATGCCATTGTGCAGCCTTCAATATTGAAATATGTTATTCCTTGCTGCCTGATTTTTTGTGAATATTGAATCTATACAGGAAAGTCACACTTCAATACAGTTGTTGATCAGGAAACACATGTCACTTATTGTCACATACACTGTCAATGGTCCCAGCTTGCATTGTTTTGTTATTGTCTGTTTCTATGGCAACAGACAACTTCGCTAGGTGAACGATTGCCAATTTGTGGTTTATGTTTTAAGCATATGACTCAAAACGTAAAGGCAGGTCTTGATTTAAAAACACGCAGTCTGAGAATATAGTGTGTTTATGTAGGAAACGACCAGTTCTATGATGTCTATAAAGGAAGCTGTAAAAACCTGTGGAGGGGAGAGTCTAGGACCTTGGCCAAAAGGCAAGTGGCATGTATCTGCTGCAACTAAAGTGGGATGTTGTTACATATTGTGGTGGGAAGCTGTGAGGTCTGTCAGTATTCTATATATTTCAGTTGACATCACTACGGTGAATGGATATAATAAAATCACCAAAAGAGGGGCTCAACCTACTCAATCGCTGGATCTGGCTTTCAAGCTGGCTTCATAGTGTGTTTAAACTGAAAGATGACTATAATGTGTTAATCTGAGACCTCAATGTTTCTTGTATTATACATCGAGGTTTTATCATCAAATCGGAAATGTTGTTAATTTAGGCAGCACACCTGTAACCATTTTCTGACACTCTCAGTTCTTAGCTTCATACCAGGTGGCCATGTGGTTGCCAAAATATGGAAATTGAAAATGGAGGATTCAAATTAACTTTTTATCGTCACACATCCTATATAATCCCTAGCATAGTGGCAGGGGTATATATACAGTGTCGTGCCATGCTCAAGGGCACCATGGCAGTGCCAAGGTGACAAACTGGCCCCTCTCCATTTAAAAGTTCCCTCTGTAGTTAGTCCGGTCGGGTATTTGAACCAGGGACCCTTCAGCTGCCTCTTGATCTCATCTGATTATTCCATGAATTGAAATGACGAGATGAGATGAAGATACAAACATTTGGAAAGCCTTCTTTGCGGTTCCTCTTGTTTGTTTTTTTACTTGCTTACCTTTACATTCAAATGCACTTAGTAGGGTAGGTAATTCACTTCAGAAACACTTTTTGTTATATTCCATGGAATGCTCTTAACATCCCGATAGCAATGAATAAATTAAATGCTTAGACAATAAGTATATACAAATCAGTGTTTCCCCTAGGATGGAGTCATAGCAGTGGTGCTAAGGGACGTGGGCTCAGCATAATGTGAGCGCGGAGCGTGTGGAAGTTTTTAGTGTGTGCACGTGCGAAGTGCGCCCCGCCAATTTGTTTCTATGTGTCTGCCAGCACAAGAAAGGCTCTTGAGGCCTAGTACCAGGGCCGGTTCTAGCCAATTTGCTGCCCTATAGGCGAGATTTTATATGTAAAGTATAAATGAAAAATCTCTACAAAAGGCAAATACACTACAAAAACAGAAACTTATTGACATAGTTTCTGCTCTCCTTCATGTGTACGTCAAAATGGCTTCAAATGTATTCATTATTGTATGAACATGTTTGGTGGACGTCACATCCTCTAGGGGGGTTCCCCCCCCCCCCCCGGGAAGATTTGTGTGGAACATTTTAAAGTAAAATGCTTCAATCTGGTGCACTTTGAGCACACAATTACTAGAGACCTGATCTAGGGGGTACAACTCTAAAACACCCATATGAAAAAGATCCGTTTACATTTTAATAATCAAATAAGTATATGAACATAACCAATAACCTACCATAGCCAATAACAAATAAATGTAGCTTATTTTATTTTTGTTGTTCATTCATATCTTATTTTACCTAGTTAACATTTATGTATACATTGGAAGGATTTCAAACCTGTTTGTATTTATCCTAATAATTATAAAGGAGTGCCTTGGAAATATGTGTTTACATAGTTTGTGGTCAAAACGTTTGAGACCCACTGAGATAACTTAGACTAAAATTAACTATCTAAACACTCACTGAGCCTCTGTCTGACAGGAGAGCTCTCCTCCACCCTGGTGGTAGAAACATCTACTTCTTATATCCGTTAGAGCAGCTAGCACCAGATTCTAATAACAACAGCGCCTGTACCGGTGCGCCCTCTCTCTCTCTCCCTCGCTCCCACTTTGGCTGTGAGCTGCGGGCGCCTGATAAGCCAACATCCCCCACTTTCATCACTTACGGCGGCCATCGTACAGGGCAAATGAAAAGTGTAACCGGGGTGAAAAGGGTGTTACATTGACTTAATTATGAATGTTGTTACATCAAGGCCGAAAATTAAGATGAGCGCCAACGGTAAAAAAAAATGTTTCCCTCCCAGAGCTACCAGCGCTGCGCCGCCACTATTTGTATATAGGGGAAACACTGCAAATAGTTAATCTGTGGAAGCCGTGGCGCTGTAAAAAGCAAGTCCAATAATCTGCCTCGGACCGCGACAGATAATTGCCTGACAGCCTTCCATCTCGTGCACAAATGTATCTCGTGCCCTCATTGGTCATGTGTGCATTCATGTGTTTCTCCATTCTTACCTACCCTACCTTTAAGCTGAACAGCTAATTCATTGGGTGACCTTTTGCAGAATGAAAGTCTGTGCAAATGTTGGTTTCGTAAACTGCTGCTCACGGTGCTCCTTGAATCAGAAATACTTACCCTTGGCTGTACCCACTAACCTCACTGGTGTTTCATATGAATGAAGGTTGTGAAACAGATTCAATCTTTTTTATATGCAGGCACAGACTTTCATTGCTAAGAAATATCATCCAAACGCTGGTTTACAAGCCAGAAAGAACGTAAGCCAACTAACATTGAACTTTCTAGCAGAAACTGGAAGTAAGACAGAACACTTAGATTTTGGTAACAGGGTGAATGTCAAGATGCTAAAGGCCACCAAGGGGCCGCCGTATATTAACCAAATGTACTGGAAAGCCTGTAAACAAGGGGGTTTGTGTGTTGTTGGGGTAACGGCTGGTGTTTATTTGGTGACAGAACGTGAGGTCATTGTGTTGACTCTCTGGCTTGGTTTAAGAGATATTTAGCACAACTGAAAGACCCACAGACATGCAAACATGGACCACAAGAGGGGTAGAGTCATCAGAATTCAAACAAAGACAAACCCACACACACACTCATACACTCATGCATGCAGTAATTCACAAGTTTACACACAGTAAATAAAACAAAGAACACATATTTCACCTGTCAATCATTATAAATCAGTCACTCACTTCCTGTTTCTTTTGCGCAACGCACAATAACACACAGACATAACACACCTGGTCTTCACATTCAAACCTTTTTCACACTGTTCTCACCCCTAACCCCCACTCAGAGTATCCCGGGGGTCTTGTTAGAGCAATAATCACCCCTGCTTTCCGGGAATAATTTCTTCCACTGTGTGGGAGCAGGGCTGCCCGATGGCCCGGGGCCATCTAGTATTTAGCTCGGGCAATGAAGCCTCACCTGCTGGTTGCCCGATCGGGCAATCTATTATGCCAGTATCATGCAGCTCACGGATCCAGTAATGAGTGACCCGACAGTAAAACTAAACATATCTATAACTAGTTTAGGTAGTTTGAGAGGTAATTAAAATAGCTACGTGTGATATTCTAACCTGAAGTGTGTGTTTTGTCCGCTCACCGCTGCATGTGATTATGCAGAGCTGTGTGTCGACTCGTCAGCAGCAGCTGATCTCTCTCTCCCGCCAGATTAGACTTCACTCGCGTTTATGTCCATATCGATCAGATCCAGCTAGTTCTAGCTAATGATATGACTACCTGCTTATTAAAAGACACCTAAACAATAAGTGTCGCATTGCAACTGGGTGAGGCCACAAAGTATAGCGCAGCATTATGTATTTGTTTACATGCCCACCGGAACCCCGAGGCATTACCAACAGATCAACGCACAATCAACCCACACAGGACATCTCTTTCTCCACATTAAGTATTAGACATTAGAATTGACTCTTCTTGTCTGTCACATAAGTGGCGCAACTGAAGCGGTATTGCGCTAAAGGGAAATTATTTTTGACTGGACATTTTGTGGGAGGTGCTGCGGGAGTATGGGGTGAGGGGGTCTCTACTCAGGGCCATCCAATCTCTGTACTCCCAAAGCGAGAGCTGTGTCCGGGTCCTCGGCAGTAAGTCGGACCCATTTCCGGTGAGGGTTGGCCTCCGCCAGGGCTGCGCTTTGTCACCAATCCTGTTTGTAATATACATGGATCGGATTTCGAGGCGTAGTCATGGGGGAGGGGGTCTGCAGTTCGGTGGACTAAGGATTGCACCACTGCTTTTTGCAGATGATGTGGTTCTAATGGCTTCATCGGTCTGCGACCTTCAGCACTCACTGGATCGGTTCGCAACCGAGTGTGAAGCGGCTGGGATGAGGATCAGCACATCCAAATCTGAGGCCATGGTTCTCAGCAGGAAACCGATGGACTGTCCACTTCAAGTAGGGAATGAGTCCTTACCCCAAGTGAAGGAGTTCAAGTATCTCGGGGTCTTGTTCTCGAGTGAGGGAACAATGGAGCGTGAGATGGGCCGGAGAATCGGAGCAGCGGGAGCGGTACTGCAGTCGCTTTACCGCACCGTTGTGACGAAAAGGGAGCTGAGCCAGAAGGCAAAGCTCTCTGTGTACCGGGCCATTTTCGTTCCTACCCTCACCTATGGTCATGAAGGATGGGTCATGACCGAAAGAACGAGATCGCGGATACAAGCAGCCGAGATGGGTTTTCTCCGCAGGGTGGCTGGTGTCTCCCTTAGGGATAAGGTGAGAAGTTCGGTCATCAGGGAGGGACTCGGAGTTGAGCCGCTCCTCCTTCGCGTTGAAAGGAGCCAGTTGAGGTGGTTCGGGCACCTAGTTAGGATGCCACCTGGGCGCCTCCCTAGGGAGGTGTTCCAGGCACGTCCAGCTGGGAAGAGACCAAGGGGTAGACCTAGGACCAGGTGGAGGGATTATATCTCTTCGCTGGCCTGGGAGCGCCTTGGGATCCCCCAGTCAGAGCTGGTTGATGTCGCCAGGGAAAAGAAAGTTTGGGGCTCTCTGCTGGAACTGCTACCCCCGCGACCCGACCACGGATAAGCGGGAGAAGATGGATGGATGGATGGATGGACATTTTGACCAAAGAGATTTAGATTTTGCCGGCTAACGGGAACTCTGACGTCGCCATTTTGTGTGCTTCGCGGATGCGCTCGGCTCCTCTCGACTGCTGCTCGGGTCTGCTCGGTCAGCTTCCGGATGAGGAGGTATTCGTTCGACCAACTTACAGTAGATAACATTACAAACATTTTTAATAGGCCATAATAGTGTAAATAATGTTTGTTTTGGCAGTTATAACTGAATGTAATGTTTCCTACTTTTTTCCATCTGGGAAGGCATTTGCCTTCATCAGATGGAAAGTGTCTTGACCAACAACTTGTTTCTTATAGCTATGCAGGGCATGCAAGCAAGCTAACACAAACAAGAACAAACAAACAAGTGAAATGAAGAATACAATTGAAATTGTACAATATAATATTGTGGTGGTTCATCTTATAATTTAGTCTAGAGAATGCACCAGACAGCATCTAAGACCTGCAAAAATCTAAATGTTCTAGGGGGAGGCCCCCCAAACCCTCCGCGTGCATTTTTCAGGGCAATCTCTATTGGGCTCAGGGCCATCTGTAAATTAGCTTAGATGGCCCACAGGGCCATCTCCCAAAATCCTTAATGTCATGCACTGGGTAGAGTCATCAGAATTCAAACAAAGACACACACACACCCACACACACACTCATACACTCATGCATGCAGTAATTCACAAGTTTACACACAGTAAATAAAACAAAGAACACATATTTCACCTGTCAATCATTATGAATCAGTCACTCACTTCCTGTTTCTTTTGCGCAACGCACAATAACACACGATAACACACGATAACAGACACACACACCTGGTCTTCACATTCAAACCTTACACTGTTCTCGCCCCTAACCCCCACTCAGAGTATCCCGGGGGTCTTGTTAGAGCAATAATCACCCCTGCTTTCCGGGAATAATTTCTTCCACTGTGTGGGAGCAATTTGTGTGCATGTGCGTTTATTTGCACATTTCAATTGTGTGTGTGTGTGTGCGTGCGTGCGTGTGCATGACAAAGGCCCATTGTCATATTGTATATCCAGGCAGCACGTGGCGCACCATGGGTTTTGGCTGGAGCTTTACTTGTGTTATGCAAATAGTACAGTATAATGTTTTTGTGGTCGTTAATGTGCTTCTTTGTTCAAAGTTGAATGATTATGTTATGCTTTCACTGGTAAAACACTATTACCTCATTCACACCAACGCAACTCCGGTTCAAGCTGCGTGCTAGAGCTTTTCAGGTTCAGAACCGGTTCTTCGGTTTAGCGGAGGCTCTTTTCACACCGCCCAGAGTCCGACTGGTGCTGCGTCATTGCGTCATCGTTTGCGTCATGATGTAACCGTTTGCGTGCCAGCTTCATAAAGCCAAACCGCGCGGAAACCCCTCACAGCTGACACCGACAACAACAACAATGGCCGATTGTGCTCCAGCTTCCTCTGTACCTCTTCGGAAGACCAGATTCCCAGTAGGTAGCTGGTCTCTTCAGTGGACCACTGCTGCTTGTTAAGTTTCTCCATCGTTGTGTACAAGCTGGATAAAACGTGGGCTTCTTGTTGTTGTTCAGGAGTTGATCCCGCCCCTGCCCCCGCCTCGACGTAAGCGTGACGTATGTGGTGCTTTTGCTCTGGCCGGACAATTATTTGGTGCTTGAAACGAACCGGATTCCGGAGCTAAGAGGCTGCGGTGTGAAGAGGAAAACCCGGTGCTTTTCAAGCTCCAGCTCCAAACCGGCCCGAAACACCGTTGGTGTGAATGAGGTATATGTTTCACTTATTCAAGCCCTAGTTTTGGCTGATTTTAATGTTTTTTTGTACACGAATCCAAACGCACAAACTGTCTGACCTGCCTCAACCCTGCGCTGATACATTATCTGATACCTACTGTTTGACTCCTCAGAAGCAGACTGTTTGTGCCATCCATCATCAAAACCCACCATAGTCAGACATACCAATATTAGATGTTAAGACTAAGGCGGTTTAGATCTAAGAATTTTGGATGTACATCTGTTTCAGGTTATTAGATGACCGCAGAGTATTAAAATACAACACATATAAATTCATGGCTGCTGTTTTCGCTCCTTCTCAGTCGTTCTTATGTCTTTCATTGGGCTTTGCTGAGCACCTGGATTGCATTGTGAAGTTTTAAAAGCTGCATTAAGCACATTTGCACATGGGCATCTCCAAATGGCAGCGAAGGGTCATGTAAAGGAGAGAGGCACAAGATCTAATGGTGGGGAGAGAGCAATCACTGTCGTTTAGCTTTGAGAGACCATAACCCTTTCCAGATTTCACTCAGGGCAAAAGGGATACTGAAGCAGAAAGGCTAATAGTTAACCCATTTATCCTTATGTAAGGCTTTTTTTCCATCTTCAGAGAGGTTGAACTGGGTCAGGAACTGTTGTAATTGTGGGCCTATTAAGCCACTTCAGACATTACATTTAATTTCTGTCAATAAATAAAGTAAATCTAACGCAAGGCTTTATAAAGTCTGACACTGCACCCTGTAAAGATGTTTAATTGTGATAGAGATTTGTTATGCAAGTTTCAGCAATCAAGCACTCATTGTTGGAATTCCCTTAATTGAAAATCACTTAATATACACTAAAAGAGTTGGACATTTTATCTCTATTGACTTTTTATTGATCAGTATAGTTTTAGTTAAAACCTTTTTTTCTTCTGTTGCAGCTTTTAAAAGCGATTGGGCCCCCAAAAAAAAAACACTTTGAAAAAAAAAACTTCAGGTGGACACAAAGAGGGATGTTACAAAACCAGAATTTGGGCTTATAGTTGAATTTTACGGGAGTTTAGGGAAGAGGCTGATCTATGGAAGAGTGGGAGATTGTTTTAAAGTTAAGGAGCCGTGACAGCAAAGGCGTAATCACCTCTGTGTTTGTAGTTTGATCGTGGGTTGAAAAGCAGGCCAGTGTCGTAGGAAAGGAGAACTCTAGGGATGGAGTGGGCTGGGAAGGTCATATAATAAGGTCACAGTTGTTACGGTTATCTGAGAGAACCCAAACGCAGGACACGGCAGTGTGTTACAAAGGTTTTATTTGGAGGAGATAATCCGGCTGGAGAGTATCCACTGGAGCGTAATCCACTGAAGAGTATCCTCCGGAGTTTTAATCCACTGGAACGTAATCCACTGAAGCGTAATCCTGGAGCACAAGAAGAACAGGTAAGAATATATTCAGGTGTAGCGAAAATAGTCACTATACTTTAAGAAGGCTGAGAAGGCTAAGAGTTTTACCACTGGGGTTTAACAACGATCTGGCGCTGACAGGTTGTGGAGCCTCCGCTGATATACCATCCGTAATGGCTGATGGGAATCAGGTGTGTCGCAGAGGAGAGTGCTCAACTGTTTGCAGCTGGTGGAGATTTGAGCCGGGAGCCAGGAGTGACAGGCACCACGCCCACACAGACAGGGAAAGGGAAAACACACACACAAGGAAGGTGGCTGGAGAATGCAACCACCACAGTACCCCCCCCTTAAGGGACGCCTCCAGGCGGTCTACCAGGTCTTCCAGGGTTATCCCGGTGGAAGTCCCGTATCAGAGATGCGCCCACGATGTCTCGCCGGGGAACCCAACACCTCTCCTCTAAACCATAGCCCTCCCAATCCACCAGATATTGGAATCCCCTTCCACGGCGACAAACGTCCAACAATCGCCTGACGGTGTAGGTTAGATGATTATTGATGATGCGGGGGGGTGGGGGAACACTCACTGGAGGAGACAAAGGACTGCTGGCAACAGGTTTCAACAGAGATACATGAAATGTTGGATGAACCTTCATGTGTGAGGGAAGTTTGAGTTTGACTGCAGATGGATTAATAATGGAGTCGATGATGAAGGGGCCGACATACCGTGGGGTAAGTTTCTTTGACTCTGTCTTGAGTGGGAGATCTTTGGACGAAAGCCAAACACTCTGACCTGGTAAGTAGTTGGGGGCCTGGGTCCTGTGGCGGTCTGCGATGAGGCGGTTGCGGGCAGCGGAGCGGAGCAGGGCTGCTCGGGTGTCCCTCCACACCTTACGACAGCGACGAAGGTGGGCCTGAACGGAGGGAACAGCAACTTCCTCTTCCTGGGCTGGAAACAGAGGTGGTTGGAAACCCATGGCACAATGAAAAGGTGAAATACCTGTGGCTGCACTTGGCAGGGAGATGTGGGCATACTCGATCCATGGCAGATGTGGGACCCATGACGAAGGGTTCTTGAAAGCCACACAACGAAGGGCCGACCCAAGATCCTGGTTGGCCCGTTCTGTTTGCCCGTTCGTCTGAGGATGATAGCCAGATGACAGGCTCACCGATGCTCCCAGAGCCTGACAGAAGGCCTTCCAAACGTGGGAAATGAACTGGGGGCCCCGGTCAGAGACGATGTCGGTGGGGATCCCATGAAGTCGAACTACATGGTTGACCAGAAGATCTGCAGTCTCTCGGGCAGTGGGAAGTTTGGAAAGAGCCACAAAGTGTACCATCTTTGAGAATCTGTCCACAATAGTTAGAATGATGGTATTTCCTTGTGAAAGTGGAAGTCCAGTAACAAAATCCAATGCCACATGCGACCAAGGTCGACTAGGTACTGGCAGTGGGCGAAGCAGGCCAGCGGGAGGCTGGTGGGAGGACTTGGCGCGGGCACACACTGTACAGGCAGCAACAAAGGCCCTGGTGTCTTGAGCCATGGAAGGCCACCAGAAGCGTTGTTTGAGAATGAACAGTGTGCGATGGACACCAGGATGACATGAGAAACGAGAGGTGTGTGCCCACTGCAGGACCTTGGAGCGAACAGGGGTAGGCACACAAAGACAATTAGCTGGGCAGTTACCTGGGCTAGGCTGCTCTCGCTGGGCCTCCCTGACCAATGACTCAATCTCCAAGGTAACAGCCCCCACCACGCAGGAGGCAGGCAGGATAGTGTCTGGACTGGCAGCTGGTCCATCGGAAGCGAACTGGCGAGAGAGGGCGTCAGGCTTGAGGTTCCGTGACCCTGGACGGTAGGTGAGGGTGAATGAGAAGCGGCCGAAATACAGGGCCCATCGAGCCTGACGGGAGTTAAGGAGCTTGGCAGATTGGATGTACGCCAGGTTCTTGTGGTCCGTCCATACAATAAAAGGGAGTTCAGCTCCCTCCAGCCAGTGCCTCCACTCCTCTAGGGCAAGTTTGACAGCCAGCAGCTCTCTGTTACCCACATCATAGTTCTTCTCAGCTGGGGTGAGGCAACGAGAGAAAAATGCACAAGGATGCAATTTTTGGTCTCATTCCGAGCTCTGGGAAAGAACTGCTCCTACCCCGGTGTTGGAGGCATCGACCTCCACAACGAACTGGCGAGAGGAATCAGGGTGGATGAGCACAGGGGCAGTAGTGAAGAGTCTCTTTAGCTCTGAAAAGGCTGCATCGCACTCTGGGGTCCAGAAAAAGCCAGTTGTGGGGGAAGTGAGTCTGGTTAAAGGACCCGCCACTCTGCTGTAGTCCCTGATGAAGCGCCGATAGAAATTGGCGAAACCAATAAACTGTTGAAGCAGTTTGACTGAGGTTGGTTTGGGCCACCCCACCACCGCTTGGATCTTCTCAGGGTCGGACCTAAGCTTTCCTTCCTCAACGATGTAGCCCAGGAATGAGACTGTGTTGACATGGAATTCGCATTTCTCCGCCTTTACAAAGAGTCTGTTCTCCAGGAGTCTCTGCAGCACCTGCCTGACATGGATAATGTGCTCCTCCTTATTACAAGAGAATATGAGGATGTCATCCAGGTAGACAAAGACTGACCGGTTGAGGAGGTCACGGAGCACATTGTTCACCATCGACTGAAAGACTGCAGGGGCATTCGTCAGTCCAAAAGGCATCACCAGATACTCGAAGTGACCGAGTGGTGTGTTGAAGGCCGTCTTCCACTCGTCCCCTTCTCGGATTCTGACGAGGTGGTAGGCATTGCGGAGGTCCAGTTTGGAAAAAATGGTGGCTTCCTGGAGGGGTTCAAAGGCAGAGTTAATGAGGGGTAGTGGGTATTTGTTTTTTACAGTAATGGCATTAAGACCCCTGTAATCAATGCAGGGCTGTAGTGAGCGGTCCTTCTTGGAGACGAAGAAAAACCCAGCACCGACCGGGGAGGAGGATGGGCGGATGACACCTGCAGCCAGGGAGTCATGGATGTAATTTTCCATGGATTTTCTCTCAGGGCGAGATAGGTTGAACAGACGTGAGGAAGGCAGAGGGGTCCCGGGAAGGAGGTCAATGGGACAGTCGTAGGGTCGATGAGGAGGAAGAGAAAGAGCTCGCTGTTTACTGAACACCTCTCCTAGGTTATGATATTCAGTGGGAACAGATGACAGGTCAGGCGGCTCGATCTTGAGTGGTGGAGAGGCGGCCTCTGCTGGCGGTAGGGCAGACTGCAGGCATGAGGATAGGCAAAAAGAACTCCAACTAATGATTTTGCCAGTTACCCAATCAATCTGGGGGTTGTGAGTTCTTAACCAGGGATGGCCCAACACTATGGGGGCCTGAGGTGAGGAAATTAGGTGAAACTGAATAAACTCACGATGGTTTCCAGACAGAATTAGGTTTACTGGCTTGGTGCGGTGAGTGACTTGGGCCAGGAATTTTCCATTTAGAGCATTAGCACTAAGAGGTGAATCTAACACTTCGCAGGAAATTCCTGCCTGAGCTGCAATGTCAATGTCCAAAAAATTCTCATCTGCCCCCGAGTCCACTAAGGCGAGCAGGGGTAGGGACTGTTGGTTGCAGCAAAGCATGGCTTCTAGCTGTGTTCTGGGTCGGGGGTTGAGAGAGGAGGAAGGGCTCGCCAGAATCCCCACAGCTACTGACGAGCCTGACCTTTTGGCAGACTAGGACAGGAGGAAACGAGATGACTGGTTTGGCTGCAATAAACACATTCCCCAGCATGGATCCTTCTAGCACGCTCAGATGGTGAGAGGCGGGCCCTTCCCACTTGCATGGGCTCCTCTCCATGGGATGAGGCTGAGTAAGGAGTCGGGAAAGATCTGGGAATAGGGGTAGTGGCAGTTCCAATTTGCGGATCAAGTGAGAAGTCGCTGGGATTGGAGTGACGGCTAGTCCTATCCCTACGTCTCTCTCTGAGGCGATTATCAATCTTAATGGCTGTGGCAATTAAATTATCCAAGCTACCTTGATCATCCCTAGCCGCTAGCTCGTCTTTAATTGCTTCATTCAGCCCCTGAAGAAAAGCATCCTTTAGTGACTCGTTATTCCAGCGTGAGTCGGAAGCCACTGTTCTAAACTCCACTGAAAATTCGGCTACACTACGGGAGCCCTGCCGGAGATAAAGAAGGCGCTTAGCAGCATCCCTCCCCCGTACCGAGTGATCAAAAGCTTTTTTCATTTCGGAAATGAAAGTATCATATGACCAGCAAATGTGTGGCTGGCTCTCCCTAACAGCTGTAGCCCAATCTAAAGCCCTCCCCCTCAACAGGCTCATTACATATGCTACCCTAGCCCCATCTGTGTGATAAGTACTAGGCTGCTGCTCAAAAACGAACGTACACTGGAACAAAAAGGCTCTACAATTACCCAAATCTCCAGCGTATCGTTCAGGTGTGGGAATGACAGCCTCTCGTAGCTGATGGAGGAGTGCGGCAGGAGGGGGGGAGGGGCTGTCGGCTGTGCAGCGTGCTGCGGAGGAAAAGCCTGTGAAGTGAGCAGTTCTACCTGCGTGCCGATCCTTTGCACATTAACGGAGAGGTTCCGGAGAGTCTCCAATGCCTCACGGAGAACTGTATCATGATGCCGCACGAGAGCGCCTTGACTGGCCAGGGCTTGGCAGAGTTCGTCCGTAGTTTTGGCCTGGTAGCCGGTGTCCGCTGGGTCCATACTGGCCAGATCGTTCTGTTACGGTTATCTGAGAGAACCCAAACGCAGGACACGGCAGTGTGTTACAAAGGTTTTATTTGGAGGAGATAATCCGGCTGGAGAGTATCCACTGGAGCATAATCCACTGAAGAGTATCCTCCGGAGTTTTAATCCACTGGAACGTAATCCACTGAAGCGTAATCCTGGAGCACAAGAAGAACAGGTAAGAATATATTCAGGTGTAGCGAAAATAGTCACTATACTTTAAGAAGGCTGAGAAGGCTAAGAGTTTTACCACTGGGGTTTAACAACGATCTGGCGCTGACAGGTTGTGGAGCCTCCGCTGATATACCATCCGTAATGGCTGATGGGAATCAGGTGTGTCGCAGAGGAGAGTGCTCAACTGTTTGCAGCTGGTGGAGATTTGAGCCAGGAGTGACAGGCACCACGCCCACACAGACAGGGAAAGGGAAAACACACACACAAGGAAGGTGGCTGGAGAATGCAACCACCACAACAGTACTTTTTTTGATGGGCCCTTTTTAAAAAGGAGCCCTCATTGTTTTTATTGAGGCGGGGTCATGCAGGTTAAGAGGCAACGTTTACTTTAAGTCTTCAAATGACATGATCCATAGTAAAGGAGGTCATGTTATTTAAAAAAAAAGTGTCCTGTGTAGCACTGCTTTTGTTGTTGGGTGATAATTCCATCTTCAGCAAGGCAAGTTTATTTATATAGCACTTTTCAACACAAGGCAATTCAAATTGCTTTACAAAAAATGAAAGACATTAAGAAAATGGCATTTAAAATCAGTCATTAAAAATATCTGAAATTTAGGGAGGCTTTACACCCACGGCCCTACCAGAAACGTTGCTATCAGAAACAATGCCCGACTGTTTTGGACGTAATATGGTTGGTGCATGTTTACATTAGCATCGCTAACACTCAGAGCTAACCTGTACTGCACAGAGCATGTGTGTGAAGACGCAGGAAATAAAAAGGAACTCACCTTGTGGTATAACCGGCAAGAGAGAAAGCCTTTGAGCTCCATACTGTTTCAGAAATAATCCTTGATAATCCATGATATGGCGTTTCATCATGGCAGAATCTGCAGGTAGAATCTCCCACATGAGCTCAGCCCCCTCCTTTTTTTTATCAATTTTTTTTTTTTAAAGCTTTATTCCCCAAATCAGCACTTTTGAAACAGGAAGTGAAATTGAGGGATATGAGGTATGGCTAGAATGGGTGATCTGTTTGGTATTTTGAGCAAAACACTTCATAGACATGTTTTTATATATATTTTTATATATCTGAGACCTATCCTATTGCCTAAAAATAGCATGATAGGTCCACTTTAAGTTGCCAAATTCGATATGGCAGAAAAGACATGTGTAACAAGGGTTGTCGAAATATATACAGGTATTGACGACAACTAATATATTGAAATATCGATATCATGGTTATAACACATGATTATATCGTGTTGGCGGGCTATTGCTATCTGAAACACGCCTGTCGTATTTTCCCTTGCAGTTTAAAAAAAACCCAGCAACACTGCTACATTGGGTCGTGAGCAATACACCTGCCATGAGATAGTTGCGTCACACGCCCATTTTGTGGCTTGTCAGGAACACTGGTGAAATATTGCCTGGTTAGAAGAGTAAAAACACAACAAGTCCTGCTCCGATATCAGTCAGACACACTGGCAAAATATGCTAAGCAGATATGTGTTTTTTCAAATCGTCAAAATAATGATATCCTTTGACAGTTTGATTAGTTAAATTGCTCTTTTTGTCTACTTTTATAAAGTTATGGTTTATGCCATGAATGGAATTGTGTTTGAACCTCTTCAGTTGCTTATGTTATGAAATGGGTGTTCCGATTTGATTGCTCTTACTTCAGTTTTATATCTTAGTGTACTTCTCTCTATTTATTTTTCTTCGTCTGAATATTTCTCAATATTTTACCTCCTGCTGTCTCCGTATCTTTCTCATCCAGGACAGCTCCTCTTACCTCATTCACAGCCTCTTATTCTTTTTGGCCCTTTTTTCTTCTCTCTGAGCCACTAAAGTGAGATCCCATCATGTTTTTCCCATCACGCTCAGTCTCCACCCACCCTGCGGTGAGGCGGTGAGCCCCCGGCCGGAGGTATAAAGGACATGATTTACAGGGCCCCTTTGCAAACAAAAAAAGGAAAAAGTAAGAAGAAAACATTAAATGAGAGATCAGTTTTCCAGCACAGTAGTCTTTTGCTTTAACGCAGGTTTCACTATTCAAAGTTTTTACTTGAAATATGGTGCTCCTGGTACGACACGGTGCGTTCAAAGGTTGCAAGAGTGCCAAAATGTAATTCCACAGGAGAAGAGAACTGAGATAATGCTGGTTTCAGTTCTCCCCATGTGCGTTGTGTTGACATGTCTGGATGGAGCGATAGAAAATATCCAGATAAGGGTGGAAGTGGGATCAACGGTTAAGCATTAGCCCCAAGGCTGCAGTATTGACACATTGTAATTCTCTTTTTCTTTTTAAAAGAAGCATGGGATGTAAAGTCCCAATCAAATGAAGTCTGGCTTTTTCATCTCGTAAGACCACAGTTTATACAGTTGGAGTTGATGCTGGAAGATGGGGATGTTGTGGGAAGCTAGCTGGAGTTCCGATACTGCCACACAAAAGACTATTTGATTAACTGAAAACACAATGGCTGTTTGAAGCAAAAATAACATTTCTTATCTTAAAAATATTACTTTTTTAACCACCGTTTTTCTTTAGAAATGTTGGAAGCAGGTCTTCAAGTAACTTGCCTGATACTTGGCCAACACACTTGAGTCAAGTTTATCAAGCCAAACCTTTAATTGGATTATGAAACAAAAAAGTTACACCAAAGAGTAACTTATGGGTTTAATGACATTTTTTACTGAGTGCTACAAATTGTAATCCTGTAGTCAATAAAAGAAAGTCTGAATCTTCAAAAGTTCTAACTACTGTTGAACAAGTCATTTGATCGATGAGGGACAAAAAACCTTCTGAATGATTAAAAAGCACTTGTATCCCAATGAAAGTCACATAGGTTGTCCAATCTATTATGTGATTTACTGGGTACACTATGGGTCTGAACCTGCCATTGGCGCTGTCCATTTGGTTATATGTGAAACCAAACCTTTTCTCTAGTGCTGAAGAGACAGGTCTGGCTATGAAAGACTATCCGACCTATACAAATGTGTCTGACAAGAGCCAACCAATCGACCCACCAAGCAGAAGGTGTCGGCCCTAATTAAGTACTATAAACTCACTAGTCTGGAAGTGTGAGTATCATGCTTGTGGCTGGAAAATCATTTATTTACATCCTTGACAGAGTTTAAAAGAAAAAATGAACACAATTTTCCACTTCCTAAGCAACTGAGACATTTTATTCTAAACTAGTCCAGTAGAAGAGGTCCATAGTCAAAAGGAAAGGACTGTGTTTACACTGGAAAGCTGCCAGGTGGTTGTGTCTAAGGATTTTACTTGGATATAACTGGCAAATAAAGAAATGAAGTGTATAAATGGAGTGAAAATCTAACCTCTAAATGCTGAATTTATGAAGTAATAATTTCCCATCTCCTGCCACATAACGATGGCTGCACTTCATTGAGGTAATTAGTTTTTTTTGTTCCATATCAAATGTGCTTCATCAGAATTTAACATCTGTTCAGCTTTGGCAGCAGATGCAGTGGTGGCTGTTATGTTGGGCACCAAACACTGCATGCATGCACTCATCTGTAGGGAAATGTTTGTTGGGTAATTAAACATGTAACCTTTTGGGTACAGTTGAGTCAGTCTGTTGGGCAGCTTTAATCTTGAAACTTAATCAGAAACACATTGAGTCCTGTCGAAATCTTACATCTCCTTTTGGTTGAAAACAACAGTCCTGTGACAGACAGACACTCTCCACCCCAAAAGACTGTCAGACAGTGACAGGCTCGGCCCATTACTTTCTGCGCTGGATACACACCAATACATCTGTGCTTCAGTGTCAAAACAAACCCAGAACACCCATAAATAAGGGTTATTACACTTCTAAAGCTAGCTAACTGTAGGCCTACTTGCTGCTATTTGCTAAATGTTTCTTTTTCTATTTAAAAGCTCTTTTCAGTTTTCAACACTTGTATGTATTTTTGATGCACAGTGTTAACGTTCCTTTACTGACAACACCAAAATGGAAATAGCAGACTAAAAGGCAATTTTAGGCACAACTCTGTTAAGAGGTTCAATAAACAGTCTTACAGTTGTACAGTTCATAGAACAGAATAAAGCAAAACAACTCAGAAACGTACAAACATGCCAAATTGTAATAGTTTAACATAGTCTATCTTCCCCTATCAATTCCGATAGCAGGAGTGCGTTATGTAATCGAGAATTGCGGTAGGCGTAAGTTGGCGCTGCTTCTGCTGAACATGATGTGGTAAAACCATCAGGGGTTGTGTACTGTACACGGTGACCTTGACTATAGTTTGTCTCTACAGTACACTATGATTAAATGCTGGTTTGAGGATTGAGGCTAATTAATAACATCAAAATCCAACAAACATCAGACGCAGAGGTTTGTGACACTGAACAAGAAAGCTAATGAGTTAAACACTCAAAATCTAAACACGATTTTCATCTGTACATCTAAATATTCCCAATTAGCCTTTTTAATTGCAATAGAGGTAAAAGTAACTGTTAAGTAATAGTTACTCTGTGAACCTGCTTTATTTAATTAGAGATTATGCACATGCACAAAACACCTTAACTTTTCTCCTACACTTAAGGCTTGTTTGCCTGCTAAAAAGTTTGTTGGATAAGAAAAAACATTTACTTTATTGAAAGACATTTTTACGCTGGGGAAATTCTACATCGTCCATGGAGACCTTTTGTTAGCTTGCAAAGTGCCACATTTTTTAAAGTCTCACCTGTGATCGTCTCAAACGTCGGCTAGAAGATATTCAAAAGAAGACTGCAGAAAAGAAGACAGGAAAGCCAACTTGGTCAGAGGAAGAAAAGATACATCTGGAGGAACACAATGAAAGAAAACACATAATAAAAGAACATTTGAAACTTGAATGACGTGCCACACAATTGACCTGTGGACTTGAAAACGTCTCCTGCTGTCGGAAATGATCCCGTAGCATGAAATCGTGGAGCTATCCTTAATTGCAAAGGTTTCGGAAAGAGCACAGCTGAAAAGGTAGAGTGATCAAAATCTAGACTGTTAGACAAATCATAAATTGACTGCTGGTGAAATCTAAGTGTAAAATCAACTGCTCAACGTGAAGCGTAAACAATGGATTTACATTGTTGCAGAAAACTTTTATTGGCATTGTCTTTTTTCTTAATTTTATCACCATGCATAAACTGACGCCATGTTGCATTTAACACAGTCTCATACATACCTTATATATTTTTTCTCACTTTTGTTGCTGAGGTCTTTTCTGCTTAATAACTTTATAAGATACCTTAAATACAAGATTGAGATAAAGATAATTTTATTTACAGTAAAACTTAACTGTGTTTTCGATGTTTTGTGCATCCGGCCCTTGATACTGAGGATCCCCGCGGATCAAAAACAGGTCAATATGAGGGTGTATTTACCTTGTCAGGAGAAGTCAGAAGCCTGTCCAGCTTCCAGGCTTCGATTCAGATGAGTTACTAATAGTTTGGAAATAAAGAGACAGGGGAGGATATTAAATTATCACTGAAGTGAAAAGAAAACCTCAAATCTCTGAAGACGTATACTTTTCACCCCACAAAAAACATCAATCTTAACTCTTGTCCTACTTGAAAAAGGTGAAAACGTGTGAGATAATTTCACTGGTTCTCAATGCAATCTTCTTTAGAAAGTGATGACATTGTGAAATAGTGATAACATCGCTCCAGGGGTATCAAGATAACATCACTTGAAAATTGCTTAAACAAGCCAGTTTGCTTAAGTTAAGATTACCTCAGCCCACTGGCAGATTGTACTCCCTTACTTTTGAATAAATACGATTTTAAAACTCGGCATCACACTGAATGACCTCCACAGATGGATATTTTTTGCAGAGCCGGAGAAAGAGACACCCTTCTTTTCTTCCAGGTGACGCCAACAGATTTCTTTTTTGATTCTACGATAGAATTGGAATGATTTTCACAGACATTAATGTCATATCACTCCCTCAGCATGTTGGAGGATGATGTCAGCTTTAAAGTGTAAGGTGTAAGGCCAAAATTGAAAATACAAAATGTCCACAGATCTGAGTTACGTAAAACCCTCAACAATGATGCTTTGTCCTGAATCTCCTTGTGGCGTATTAAAATCTGGCCAGTTAGCTTTTCAAATCAAAGCCTGATCAGGCTGTTGAAATAACTGGGACATGCACGCAAGCACATACACACACACACACATCAGGCAAATTATCGTGCAAAACGGTGGTTTTCAAAACCTTAAAAGCACTCACAGTGACACAACTACACTTATGAATAAAGATCTGGATGAATATAAATGCAAGAACACATACAAAAAACATTCAGTGAAGATGTGGTTTGATATTTGACCAGATATCTACACAAGATTAATTCACTGGCTTTCTGTTTATGTTATTATGTCAAGGGATATTTGCACTGCACAGAAAGGGAGGCACATTCACACACAATCATAAAAATACAGACATCCTCTATGGCAGTATTGCAAGACAAGATGCTTTAATACACACAATTCATACACCAAAAGAAGATCTCTCTCTCTCTACACACACATTATTGGCTTTCAGTCAGGAACATCATCTTGTGTTTTTGCTGTCCCTCTCTGAGGAGCTGTTAGGTAAGGCTGCTCGGCTGCCCAGAACTCCTGCCATTCTTACAAACACAGCCATACACCAAATGGAGAAAAACAATCAGGAGCACCTACTGTTTCCATGAACCTGGCAAAGCTACCCAATAAATTGCCTTCTGCCAACAAGGATTTAGACATTTTGAAAGAAGATTAGAGCCTTGGGCCAATTCATACGCATCGGGATTGTGTCAAAGCAGGTGCAACTCAATATCACCTGATGGCTTCCACAGGATTGTAGCTGACATCCTCGTGGATTCATCTTCTTATTACAGACACATGCATTTCCTAACAATCGGTCTATATGCTGTAAAATGTATTATCTCTTCGATTTACACACGGCATCTATTGCACGTCTGTCCGTCCTGGGAGAGGGATCCCTCCTCTGTTGCTCTCCCTGAGGTTTCTCCCATTTTTCCCCCTTAAACTGTGGGTTTTCTCTGGAAGTTTTTCCTTGTACGATGTGAGGGTCTAAGGATAGAGGGTGTCGTTTTTCTCATACTGATATTCTGAACAATCTGTGCTGTTGTATTTGCTGTAAAGTGTCTCTACTGTAGGCTATTTTTATTATATGTACAGCACTTTGGCTCGACCAAAAATCGTTTATAAATGTGCTATATAAATAAAACTTGATTTGATTTGAACTTGATCACGGTCACCAAAACTGCCAGGTGCAAAAATATTAGAGGATTTGTGTTAGTGACATTTAGAAGAAACCCAGAAGGAAAAAGATAGAAACAGTTGACCATAAATGTCACTACAATTCAGTGTGTATCATTTGGCATTGAACAGCCTGGCATTACTTTGGCTAAATCGTTGACTGTGGTTTAAATTCATGTCTGTAGTATCGCTTATACGTTTCTAGAAGACTTCTTTTGACCATGACTTCAAAGGCGTGGTACACTTTGTTTTTGGTTATTTGCAGGGTGGTGCCTAGGCTGGGCGAAGAATAAATCCTTGCTTCGTAAACTAAGAAAAATCTAAGCCCATAAAAGAATACACCCCTACATTATATTTAAATGCAGATGCAACTTAACTGTGAAATAAGATATGAATGCAGTGTCCTTAGATGTTACAGGTTCAGTCCCAGAGTTGAGCACATTACCTTTTGAGCAAAAGGTTTTCCCTCTTAACTCCAGAAATGCCCCAGACAATTGTAAATAAATTAACTTTTTCCATTTTAGGTCCCAAAGTTGGTCCTGGACAATTTATATTGTAACCTTTTATGTGTATAATAGAGACGTCTTTGGGCCAAAAATATTTCACTTTGACATTTGGGAAAAGTTCAAGGGAAAATAGCTGTAGTGAAAGGCTGTGTTCCGTTCTATACTGTAGCTTTTTATCAGTAATAGAAACACGAAACATGTGCACTTCTGACATTTGAAGTCATTCTAAGCAACAATCAAGAGGTGATGTTATTTAAGAGATCAAATATTTCCCCCAAACATTTTTTTAGAGCAACTTTTTTCCCGTCTATATCTTTTGTCTCGATTTCTGCCTTCCTTCTATCTTGTGCATTAGGACATTAAGACAATTCAACACTTTAGGTGACTAATTCAAATACAAGTTAAAGATGCTGCCACAAATATGTACAGGGAATCTGTTATTTCCCTTTTCTTATATCTGTGATAGAATACAGTAAGATAAGAGTTATTATTTTTTAATGAGATGACTGTAACACCATAATCCGTTTCTTCCGAGTCACTGTTTCCTGTGACGTCTTGACAACGTAATTAGATCCACTCTTTTGTTTTCATAGGTGTGAGCAGTTACTGCACAATATTTTGTGTAAATGGTTTTGCCAGCCGGTGTGTTTCTCAGGTTTCCCTTATAATGAAATAATGATGACAGATGTGGGAACCAGGAATCTGACAGCTGAGGGGTGACTGGGAGAAAGACTCACCACCTATTTAATTGTACCTCCCTTCCTCTGTCGCTCTTTGTCAGGCAGTGACATGCCCGCAGGTTCATAAACGCTCAAGACAATTCAAATTTAGGAGAATAAGCAAACTGTATTTTAATGCATTCATTATCTGTATGTCAGGAGACCAAAATATTTACTCCTATCTCTCAGGAAATGCTGCGAATGACAATTGTGCTGTTGGTTGTTTAACGTTAGCCAACCTTTTTCAACTCAGGGCCCACTTAAAGGGAACCTATCATGCAAAATGCACTTTTGTACGTCTTTTAAACATGAATATGTGTCCCCGGTGTGTCAGGGAACTCACCAAGTGTCAGAAAACACAACCCTCTCTCTTTCCTCCATACCCAAAAAAAAAGATACATCTGGAGGAATACAATGAAAGAAAACACATAATAAAAGAACATTTGAAACTTGAATGACGTGCCACACAATTGACCTGTATGGGCAACTCTCCACCTATCAGGGGAATGGGGGGTTGGGCCACGGCCATTGCTGCTCGAAAGCGCTGGAGACGCTGTAGTACATATGCCAGGCCTGTAAGTGGCGCTGTAGTCTGCCACAAAAGCAGCGAAGAAGACTTCCCGTGCATGGTTGCCCTTCTGTTTATTCTCCGCTGTGGAGGCTCTGGCTCTTTTTCTCCCTCCCCGAGGCAAGCGTATGCTCCTGCTGCTGTAATTCAATGCAATCCCTCCCTCGCTGTAATTCTCTCCGGTAGTCCACTAGCAGATGATAAACACCCACCTCTCCGCCTCTTCCAAGGGACGAGGGGACCATGCGGCAGAGTTTCAGTTCGATTTTTTTCCGCCAGTCAACATGTCCGTTAAAGTTTAAATCTTCCGGACAAAATTTGAAAAGTGCCGGTCAAAGGTCTTCTTTGTTATTTATTGAGCTTTAAAACAAATGAATAACGACTATATATAATAATATAAGAATAATACACGGAGGACGGAGCCTCTCTTTTTCTCCCCCTCTTCTGAGAGCCCAGCAGCTGATCAGAGCACGCTCCCCTCTCCTGCAGGGGGGCATGGTCAGCTGCAGCAGAATCAGAATCAGCCCTTGCAAAAACAGGGCTGGAAAAGAGCAAATAGAGCGAAATGAGGCATTGCTAAAATGCATGATCTGTTTGGTATTTTGAAAAAAAAACTTCACAGACATGTTTTATATTATAGGTATGGCCCTACAATATATTTGTCAAATATAGCATGATAGGTCCACTTTAAGAATCAAAAATGTTTTCGCGGCCCACATTTAACCATAAACAATACGGAGGCTAAATAAAGTTCTGAATTTACATTTACACCCTTTAATATGTTATTTGGGCTTTTAGATGAAGACCGCACACAGTTAATAAATACAACTATTCTTCTGGCTAAAATACATATGTTTAAAAGTCAATAAAGGAGTAATCTTAATGTAAGGTGTTTGAAGAGTAGCTTCAAAATCAAATTTCTTTTGGAAAAGGGTGGTTCAACACGCCATGAAATGGGAAATAATTATCTCTAACGAAGAGTGGGATTAAAGGAACAATACATATGCTTGCCATGTTGTGTTTTTGGTGGTATTTGGTTGTCAATCTATTTTTGTGAAATGTTGAAGTGGTCCTACTGACTGTATCTTTATTTCTTCTGTTTTTGTTTTGTTTTTATCTGAGATTTGATTGTCATCTCCTATATGTTATTGGTATGTCCATTTTTGTGTCTTTAAAAAATTAATTAAAATATTTGGCAGCCCACTTGCAATGCCTTCACGGACCACTAGGGGGCCGCGGCCCACAGGTTGGGAACCGCTGCCATATGCTTTCTACTGGTATTCATTATCGTTAACTTCACCAGCAATGTGACAATAGATTACAAAAATCATCAAGTCCTAACATAATTTATACTAGGGCTCATCAATACTGCCAAATTCTACTATTTCAATATATGTCAATTCATATCTCAACAAAAATAAATATTAGAATTGATGGTAATTCAATAAATATCTGTTTGGGAGGTAGTGAGCCTAAGATTGGATTAAATGAGAATAGGATTACAATGCGCAATAGCTGCGTGAGTTTCTCAATCAATATTTTGATATTGTTTTGCTGTTGTTGAACGCAGGCCCTGTTTCCCTAAATGATTTTGGCATTGTGGACACTTTTGTTTTATTCACAAATTCAAGGTAAGTCTGGAGTAATTGTAGTTAAAATGATCCCTTTGGGGGTCAAGTATAACTTAAATCCACTTTATAGTAAAACTAAATGTCCAAATTGCAAGTGGTTTGCCATGGTTATAGACATAGTTTTTAATTAAGATTGAAATAACACATTGCTGTTATAGCATCGTTGTCTGGTCCATCCCTGTCACCATTAGTTGAAGTCTGTGTATTTAACATTTCAAAAGAAACGCCGCCAGGCAGCAGGAACAAAAATAGTCTAGAGAGGGTGATGAGAAAAGTCCTGGCGCTGGTCGAGGTGAAGTAGTTTTCATCATTGATGTGATTTTAACCTTTAAATTGTGGATACTTCTTAAAGTCAATAACTCACAATGATGAATGAAGTTGAGGTTAATTAAGTTGGAAATGACAATTGGTGTGTGTCCATCTGAAGGAAGAAGAAATGTCTGAACAAAGAAAAGTACAGTTTAGATGCAACAGGTAGTTTATAGTTTATTCAGGGTCAAGTTAAAATCCAAATTGTAATCAAAATAGCTTCATTCAGTCCATACAAAACACATAACAGGACAAATGACAAACAAAGAGTAGTAGACAGTAGAATAGTGCAACTGAAAACAGTTTACGATGTCCACCAGTGTCCACAAATGTCCACAAATAATACTTACTAGATGTGAGTAGGTTTTCAGTAACTCTTTGTACCCTATTTGTTTGTGTTATTAGTGAGATATTGCATTTATTAATGAAAGTCTTCAGGTATGCAATGAGGAGTGGCGCAGACGACTGCATTTCCTTTGAGTTTGCATTGTGGTAACAGACGAACATGTATTGTTGGTTTGTTAGCTAGAATACATTGCTAGTTTACGTTAGATCTACATACTATTCATTAGTTAGAACTGCCTCTGTCTGCCATGAAACTCTAATCAAACACTAGATCAAATATAATCTTCTGCAGAAATGTGCTGATTACTGTCAAATCAGTTAATTGTGTGTCCAGATGGTGCAGCTGCAAATGTAGCTTTTATTTTAACACTCACTTTTATAACCAATTTGCAGGTCATCAACACATTTAAAGACCCTGAAAAAGAATAAGCAGGTTGAATAATCCATGCCATTGCCAATCTACCATTTATCCTGGCTGCATCTCTGTCTGTCTTTTTAATTTATCCTTTTTATCATAATATGTTCTGCGTCAGTCGTGACATTCTAAGTCAAATGAAGGAGTAATCTCTCAAACAGCTTACTGGATCGGCGTTCGGAAAACAGGCTGTTATTAATCAACGACCGGATGAAGCATTGCCATGTGATCTGAATGTATTCTCCACTTATTCCTAGAAGAAGACTACTCTTGATTTGTTCAACACAATACTGGATGTTTCTTGGAAATATCCCGGTTGGAATTCATTTGAACACGGGTGGTGTTGTTTTACTAAGAAAAGACAAAGAACCTCTATGAAAACAGGTTCTTGTTTGAGGGCATCGCTTAAGTGGCAAGTATGTGAGATGTCTTTAAACCTCATGAAATTGTAATACAAACAAGTCACTGGCAGGATGTTTGCTTTAATGAATGGACTTGCGGTGCTTGAACACAAAACTTTGAAAAACCGCTTATAGTTACAGACGTAAAAGGTCCACAGGGCAGAACAAATCCCTTTAGATGTCGAAGATTTTTCCCAGTTGCATAAATCTTACTCTAATATTTCACTCTCTTTCTAAGTTTCTGTTTCTTAGCAGAAAGTAAACACTGAGTAAACACTCTGGACACTTTTGGCACTTTTCCAAAACCAATATTCCAATGTAGTGACTGATGGGTGTGCTGAGGGAGTAAGCAGGGTTTGAACTTCTATCTTATGCTTTCTTTTGACATTCATGCAACATCCAGCGTCTCTTTTTTACATTTCTACAAATGGTTGCAACATCAGGTTCTCCTTTGAGGAAAGACTGAGCAAAATGTGCTGTTTTCCCTATTCCCCATAGTTTTGTCTCGCACCTTCTTAGCATGGCAGTCAGTGGAGGTCCTAACCTGGGGGTCATGTCTCCCACATTGTTGAAGTACAAATGAATGCAGCTTTGTATTGGTACTTGAAGTGGTATCCAAGACTCTAGAGCAGTGCTTCTCAAAGTGTGGTCCGCGGACCACTGGTGGTCCGTGAGCGCCCCCTAGTGGTCCGTGAGTATATTGGTAAAATTTCACATTTGAAATAAATAAATACATTTAAGTTTTCCGCACTCTCGCGGGAATATCTCCGCAATGGAGCGAGCTTATCATTCATTTTGATTGCATGATATAGCCCAGCGCAACACCTTCATCACACATTTTGCCACTTGTTTGTACCATTTTCAGGCAATTTGTAATCTGTTCTAGAAAAACGATGTGATTTGGGATATTTATGGAGTTAGGTGGTCCGCGAGTGTTCTTTTATTGGTTAAGTGGTCCTTGGTATGAAAAACTTTGAGAAACACTGCTCTCGAGTGTCTCAAGACAAATCTCCTTTTGTTGGCAACTACATCATATTTTGTCAATTAAAATGGCAAATACCTAAAACTTATTGAGATTGACCCATTTTCCATTTCTTCACCAACCTTTTCCTAGTATATGCATTGTTTTTTTTTGGCATAAACTCCTGAAAAACTTCTGATGAATTATATACCACAAATATGTTGTTCCTTACAATTGTTCAAGAAAAAATGTAAAATACATTTGGTTTCAAAATAGGGAAAGATGTATTACTGTGTCAGTCATTCTGAACGGGCAAAATACCAGAACCAACACAAGATGAATAACTTTTCAGTACCTAGGAGATCTAATTTTGGTGACCACCTATCAATATTATACATGTGTATATTTCTGCATGCATACACCTATCTAAGCTTTTCTCCATCTGTGTGTTTTTGAACCACATGGTATATGTCAAATGTCAACCCCTCCCTCAGACACAAAACGAAACCCCAGAAACCTGGCTACTAGGGGTGTAACGGTTCACAGAATTCACGGTTCGGTTTGTACCTCGGTTTGGGGGTCACGGTTCGGTACGGGTTCGGTACAACAAGAAAAAGCAAAAAAAAGTCCCAAATGCATAATTCCAGGTTTGTTGTTATTTATTTTTGAACAGTAGTACAAGGTTGCATTCCAATAGTCCATTTAGCTTAGGAACCTTCCTAACGGAATGAAATTACCCGGAAGTCCCTCAGTGGCAGCCATGATAAGTGCCGTTCCAATTCTCCAAATGAAAGGAAAGGAGGTTTCAAACTTCCTTTATAACCTCCTTTAGCTTAGGAACCACTGGACCTCGCTTGACAAAAGGAGAGGAGAATGCTGCCCCACAATGCATTGCAGCCGCAGAATTTGCCGTCACTCAACAGTCGGCCGTTCACGGAAACAACCGATTATGACCGAGAAATTATATCATGAAAGTTACGGTGCTTATTAAGCATTTTAAAACGTATGTGGTAAGTTGCCAAAGTGCTTTGTTTTGAACGTTCATCAGTATTATAATCAAAAAGAGAAATATGAACGTTAGTTTTTACTGAAATGATCAAATCAATCAATCAATCAATGTTTATTTATATAGCCCAATATCACAAATGTTACATTTGTCTCAGTGGACTTTACAGTTTGTACAAAATATCAGTATGACAATACGACACCCTCTGTCCTTAGACCCTCACATCGTACAAGGAAAAACTTCCGAAGAAAACCCACAGTTTAAAGGGAAAAATGGGAGAAACCTCAGGGAGAGCAACAGAGGAGGGATCCCTCTCCCAGGACGGACAGACGTGCAATAGATGCCGTGTGTAAATTGAAAAGATAATACATTTGCAACATAGGTAGTCCAAATGTTTGGAAATGCATGTGTGTATAATAGGAAGATGAATCCACGAGGATATCCATCCAGGACCTATGATCCAGGACCACAGCCACGACTCAAGATCCAGGACAGAGGAGCGCAGGATCATCCATGACTCCGGATCCCGGCGTATACAGACACCAAAAATAAAGACATTTGGGGAAGCTGGGTTAATCGGAACATGAGAGTACACAGGTATAGACAGAGAGAAGGAAGAAGTAAGATGTCCCCCGACAAACTAAGCCTATATCAGCAAAACTAGGGGCTGAATCTAATCAGCCCTAACTATAAGCTTTATCAAAAAGGAAGGTCTTAAGCGCACTCTTAAAAACGGATAGGGTGTCTGCCGCCCGAACACAAACTGGAAGCTGATTCCACAAATGTGGAGCTTGATAAGAAAAGGCTCTGGCTCCCATTGTACTTTTAGAGACTCTAGGAACAACCAACAACCCTGCATTCTTGGAACGCAATGCCCTAGTAGGACAGTAGGGTATAATGAGTTCTTTAAGGTAAGATGGCGCCTGCCCATTAAGGGCTTTGTAGGCGAGAAGAAGAATTTTAAATTCTATCCTGTGTTCTATAGGGAGCCAGTGTAAGGCTGCCAGAACAGGAGTAATGTGGTCCCTTTTCCTAACTCTGGTTAGTACACGAGCTGCAGCATTTTGAATCAGCTGAAGCGACTTGACTGACTTCTTGGTACACCCTGATAATAAAGAGTTACAATAATCCAGCCTTGAAGTAACAAATGCATGGACTAGTTTCTCTGCATCGTTTTGAGGCAAGATATGCCTGATTTTTGCAATGTTACGTAGATGGAAGTAGGCGGTCCTTGAAATTGATTTTATGTGGGCGTTAAAGGATAAATCCTGATCAAATATAACACCAAGATTCCTTACAGTCTCACTGGAGGCCAAATTAATGCCATCCATAGTTAATATATCCTTAGATAATTTGTTTCGTAGATTCTTCGGGCCAAGTACAATAACTTCAGTTTTGGTCGTGTTTAACATCAAAAAGTTTAAGGTCATCCACGTTTTTAAGTCCTTAAGGCAGTCTTGAATTTTATTTAGATGATTAATTTCATCAGGCTTGATTGATAAATATAGTTGAGTATCATCCGCATAACAATGAAAATGTACAGAATGATTCCTTATAATATTGCCTAACGGAAGCATATATAATGTGAACAAAATAGGTCCGAGCACTGAGCCCTGTGGCACTCCATGGCTAACTTTGGTTTGCGTGGAAGATTCATCATTGACACGTACAAACTGAGAGCGTTCAGATAGATAGGACCTAAACCAGCCTAAAGCAGTTCCCTGTATGCCAACTAAGTGCTCTAGTCTTTGCAATAGGATATCATGGTCGATAGTATCAAATGCAGCACTGAGATCGAGCAAAACAAGAATAGAGACACGTCCCTTGTCAGAGGCTATTAGAATGTCATTTGTGACTTTAACCAGAGCTGTCTCTGTGCTATGATGTGTTCTAAAGCCAGACTGAAAATCTTCAAATAAATCATTGTTTTTTAAGTAATCACACAACTGTTTTGCGACCGCTTTCTCAAGAATTTTTGAGAGGAACGGAAGATTGGAAATAGGTCTATAATTGGCTAAAACCTCTGGATCGAGGTTGTGCTTTTTAAGAAGCGGTTTTATCACTGCTACTTTGAATGATTGTGGAACATAGCCTGATAATAAAGACATATTCATAATATTTAATAAATAAGTGCTAATTAATGGAAAAACTTCCTTCAACAGCTTAGTTGGAATTGGGTCTAACATACACGTTGATGGTTTAGAAGAGAGAATCATTGAATTTAATTGTTCAAGGTTTATGGCTGAAAAGCATTCTAGTTTACTATCTAGTGTAATATTAGAAATAAACATTTCACAGTCTTTACTGAGCTGTGTGGGGTTTGTTCAACTTTTAAAAGATGTTTGAATGGTGATATACACAGTTAAGGACCAACGTTTATAATAAATACATTTGTATTGATTTTAAGATATTTTCATACAATCATACGTATTGGGACCATTTGTATTAATGTGGACCGGAGGGAGAGGGTGACGAGCATAAGTTTCACTTTCCTTTTTTATTTCAATTCCAACTTTGGTCAAGAAGAATATGTGTCTCTGTTGTCCACGTTCATAAAGCATAAAACAACAGCATCAGAGCACGGTGCAGAGTCTCTAGATGAGTTTACAGTAGTCCCTCGTTCTTATTAAACATCCCATGTTGTAGTCCGCTGTATAGAAAACTGAAGTTTCCATAGTTTCCCCACAGCAGCAGACGCACATTCAGGGTGTCCGCTGGCGCATCATAAACACGTCGGATAGTGAAAGTGCATTCGGATTCTCTAAAGTACCGCAGTCTCTTCTCCTAAATCCTTTTGAATTCTCCTATCCACTATCCCTTAACCCCGTGACGTTTCACTCAGAGGTTAAGGAATAGGAGATAGGGTTAGAATTTAGGAGCTGATTTTTGGATTATCGGAACGCAACCCAAGTTTCAGTTTACAAATAAGGAACTCTGACATTTTGAATAATTAACTGTATTACACTGTTAAAAACAAACCACAAACAGTACCACACACACTCAGATGGCCATATTATCTATAATGGCTGATGTCAAACAAAAAGGTTTCATCAAGCTGTAAAACTAAAAAGAATGTCTTGAAAATATTACATCATAAATATTATTAGCATACCGCACCGCTATCGAACAACGCCGACAAACCGTCCTCGTCCGATCCACCACTCGCACACTCCATCGTTATTGTAGTCCACAGGGAACCCGAAATGTTCCCACACAGCTGATTTAAAAGAAGCAGGTGGGTTCTAGCTCCTGTGTGTTATCTGAAATCGCCATACTAACTTTTCTTCTTCTTGTATTTTGTTCGTTTTGTTGTTGTGTTTCTTCTTGTTCTTCATTTGTTGTTTAAGGGAGGCTGGCAAACAGCTTTTAGGCGCAATACCGGCCCCTGGATTATATATAGTGTAATGGATACTGCCCTGAATGACAGACTTTTTTCCCACTCGTAAAAAAAAGGCATATTCGTCGTGTGACTGCATGTGCCGAATCGTGACGTCCGAACCGTGACGTCCGAACCGTGACGGTACGGGACGAATACGGACACCGTTACACCCCTACTGGCTACAGAAACTGGTTCACTACTTTTAAGACGAGATTGGAAAACCCACACAAACCCACAAAACGACACGTTGAGGAAACGTGTGAAAAAATTATCATGACTATTACAAGAATGGTCAAATGGATTAAAGAAAAAAAAGCAATTTGAATAAATCTGACAAATCACAATACTTTATTTTTAGTAAAGAGGCCGTTGTCTCTTAATCGTAATTGTTCTCCATCATTTATCATTTTCAATATGTTCCTTCCTCTCTTGCCTCTCTGTTTGTTTGCCTCTCTGTCTGTTTGTCTGTTGCTGTCTTTCTCATAATCTTTATCCTCATTCGATTCATTGCGGTTTACTCAGCAGCACGGTTTCTATGCAGCAGTCTATTTATTTTTCATATAAACCATTGCACTGCGTCTCCGAGCTTTGTATGGTCTGACAAAACCCATTAGGCCAGAGTTGACAATATAATCTACGTTAACAGACCCAGTACGGTAGTTAGCGCCAGTCTTTTTTGGCTTGTTAAACCAACAAATATTGGCATTCAAGGCATAAAATCAACCAAACCTTGCATGTTTGGCACTATGGCCAACAGCTTCAGTCCAAGGGTCCATCTGTTGCAGGCCCTTTCTGCTGTATCCCCTAATCACCATCTCAGTAACAGTTACTCTAATCAGCCAGTGCTCAAAGAAAGTTAATTCCCATCCATTGTTGATATTTTACAATCCATTTTGTTGATTTAGCTTGGCTTTGATATCACACAACATCTTTCACATGTGTGACCCAGTGGCGTCCATCATTTGATTTCGAAGCACACCATTTTTGCTTGCAACCTCCCAAATAAAGGTCACCTGCCAAAGCAGCCCATGGAGTTGGCACCTTTCAGCTTGCAACATTTACAAGCACGTTTCTGGTGTTTATTAACCACCAGACATGTTTCTTGGCAGAGTAAAAGAGCACTATGAAACCCTATGTGGAGCCACTGGAAACTGAGACTCGCTACTGAAACACACGCTAACGAAAAGCATGCCTCAGTAGGGTGCCTCGTCTTCAAAATCTTTGGGCAGCCACTGTATTTCACCAAATTTTTGTGGATAATATTCCTCTGTTCGGCTTTATTTGGACTATGTCCAGTCGAGGGGAGAGCAGAGCAGAATATGAAGCCGTTGGGAGAACGTTTCTGGAGAAAACCTCAGAGAGGAGATGTGTGAGGAAAGGTGAGAAGAGCAGTGGGAGGATAGGGGGGGATGCAAAGAGGAAATGTGAAAGTCCACCCATTTCCTCCATGTCCATCATCGACCAGTTCATCCGTTAGTGTCTGGACGCACACCACGCGAACACACACTTATGTCTTTGTCACTATTTTCACCAGAGAGTGTGCAAATGTGACATAACAAGGAGTTAACATGTTAACACATGATGCAAGTGTGTGGTCTCACAGTTAAAGCCGTTTTTTTTGCATGTGCTTTCTATGAAAAACACTGAATTGATAGCAGCTGCACGAAGTACGTTGAGGAAGCTTAAAAAAACATAAATAGCGAGTAAATTGTCAATCTGAGATTACACTTGATTTAAAAAAAATATCCTTTAAACCTTACATTTTGATTTATTTATTTTTACCTAATCTTGGATGGTAAAACCTTCGGCCTTGTGAAAGTTGGCAATATCGAGTATTTTTCTTATGGTTATCAAATCCAATGGACACCTCAACAACCACCATCACCTTTGATTAGATTTCTTAAAATATGGAAATCAAGCCATTATGCTTGAGATGTTTATGATAGTTAAAAGATATGATAGTTGATAGTCACAAGCTTAAACAATCAGAAACAGTTTTTAAATATTGTATTACCAAACTTCCAATACAAATGTTCAAGCATGCATGATTCATGTTTCAGCAAGAGCAATGAAATAGTGTGTCGAAACAAAGACACTGTGTTTTATGTTTCAAATTAATATTTGAGGGAAAAAGTGACAACAATCACAGTTTGTGTCATCATCCGCTCTTTCCATGACCCATCCATTTCTCACAAGTTAAAGGTGGGGTAGGTAATTCACTTCAGAAACACTTTTTGTTATATTCCATGGAATGTTCTTAACATCCCGATAGCAATGAATATATTATATTATATAGCTCTCATTGCTGTCACGGAGGAACTGCACACTGCCAAAACTGCATCCCTCTCCTCTGTCATCATCCTGTTGGACCTGTCTGCTGCATTCGACACAGTGAATCATCAGATCCTCCTTCGCACTCTCCAAAAACTTGGAGTTTCAGGCTCTGCACTTTCCCTCCTCACCTCATACCTGAAAGACCGTACCTACAGGGTGACTTGGAGAGGGTCTGAGTCCGACCCTTGTCAATTAACTACAGGGGTCCCTCAGGGCTCTGTTCTTGGTCCCCTCCTCTTCTCCCTGTACACAAACTCGCTCGGATCAGTCATTAGCCCGCATGGTTTTTCTTACCACTGCTACGCTGACGACACCCAATTAATTCTGTCCTTTCCCCGCTCAGAGACCCAGGTCGTCGCACGCATCTCTGCTTGTCTAGCTGACATCTCTCAGTGGATGTCTGCTCATCACCTCAAGCTCAACCTTGACAAAACTGAGCTGCTCTTCCTTCCGGGAAAAGATTGTCCCACTCTTGACCTAATCAATCAATCAATCAATGTTTATATAGCCCAATATCACAAATGTTACATTTGTCTCAGTGGACTTTACAGTTTGTACAAAATATCAGTATGACAATACGACACCCTCTGTCCTTAGACCCTCACATCGTACAAGGAAAAACTTCCGAAGAAAACCCACAGTTTAAAGGGAAAAATGGGAGAAACCTCAGGGAGAGCAACAGAGGAGGGATCCCTCTCCCAGGACGGACAGACGTGCAATAGATGCCGTGTGTAAATTGAAAAGATAATACATTTGCAACATAGGTAGTCCAAATGTTTGGAAATGCATGTGTGTATAATAGGAAGATGAATCCACGAGGATATCCATCCAGGACCTATGGCTCGCGATCCAGGACAGAGGAGCGCAGGATCATCCATGACTCCGGATCCCGGCGTATATAGACACCAAAAAGAAAGACATTTGGGGAAGCTGGGTTAATCGGAACATGAGAGTACACAGGTATAGACAGAGAGAAGGAAGAAGTAAGATGTCCCCCGACAAACTAAGCCTATATCAGCAAAACTAGGGGCTGAATCTAATCAGCCCTAACTATAAGCTTTATCAAAAAGGAAGGTCTTAAGCGCACTCTTAAAAACGGATAGGGTGTCTGCCGCCCGAACACAAACTGGAAGCTGATTCCACAAATGTGGAGCTTGATAAGAAAAGGCTCTGGCTCCCATTGTACTTTTAGAGACTCTAGGAACAACCAACAACCCTGCATTCTTGGAACGCAATGCCCTAGTAGGACAGTAGGGTATAATGAGTTCTTTAAGGTAAGATGGCGCCTGCCCATTAAGGGCTTTGTAGGCGAGAAGAATAATTTTAAATTCTATCCTGTGTTCTATAGGGAGCCAGTGTAAGGCTGCCAGAACAGGAGTAATGTGGTCCCTTTTCCTAACTCTGGTTAGTACACGAGCCGCAGCATTTTGAATCAGCTGAAGCGACTTGACTGACTTCTTGGTACACCCTGATAATAAAGAGTTACAATAATCCAGCCTTGAAGTAACAAATGCATGGACTAGTTTCTCTGCATCGTTTTGAGGCAAGATATGCCTGATTTTTGCAATGTTACGTAGATGGAAGTAGGCGGTCCTTGAAATTGATTTTATGTGGGCGTTAAAGGATAAATTCTGATCAAATATAACACCAAGATTCCTTACAGTCTCACTAGAGGCCAAATTAATGCCATCCATAGTTAGTATATCCTTAGATAATTTGTTTCGTAGATTCTTCGGGCCAAGTACAATAACTTCAGTTTTGGTCGTGTTTAACATCAAAAAGTTTAAGGTCATCCACGTTTTTAAGTCCTTAAGGCAGTCTTGAATTTTATTTAGATGATTAATTTCATCAGGCTTGATTGATAAATATAGTTGAGTATCATCCGCATAACAATGAAAGTTTACAGAATGATTCCTTATAATATTGCCTAACGGAAGCATATATAATGTGAACAAAATAGGTCCGAGCACTGAGCCCTGTGGCACTCCATGGCTAACTTTGGTTTGCGTGGAAGATTCATCATTGACACGTACAAACTGAGAGCGTTCAGATAGATAGGACCTAAACCAGTCTAAGGCAAGGCAAGGCAAGGCAAGTTTATTTATATAGCACTTTTCAACACAAGGCAATTCAAAGTGCTTTACAAAAAATGAAAGAGATTAAGAAAATGGCATTTAAAATCAGTCATTAAAAAGAAAAGCTAATCAAATAAACATTAAAAGAAAAAATACATGGATAAAAGTTACAGTGCAGTCAATTAAACATTAAAAGCTAAATGCAATGTAATGTAATGTAAAAGAAAAAAAGTACATGGATAAAAGTTACAGTGCAGTCTAAGATATGAATAGTTCAATTAAAAGCAGCGACAAAAAGAAAAGTCTTCAGCCTGGATTTAAAAGTAGTCAGAGTTGTAGCGGACCTGCAGGTTTCTGGGAGTTTGTTCCAGATATTTGGAGCATAATAACTGAACGCTGCTTTACCATGTTTAGTTCTGACTCTGGGGACAGAAAGCTGACCAGTCCCTGAAGACCTGAGAGATCTGGATGGTTCATAATTTAGCAGGAGGTCAGAAATGTATTTTGGGCCTAAACCATTCAGTGCTTTATAAACCAGCAGCAGTATTTTGAAATCTATTCTTTGACACACAGGAAGCCAGTGTAAAGACTTCAGAACAGGAGTGATGTGATCCACTTTCTTAGTGTTAGTGAGGACTCGAGCAGCAGCGTTCTGAATTAGCTGCAGCTTTCTAATAGATTTTTTAGTGAGACCTGTGAAGACACCATTGCAGTAGTTGAGTCTACTGAAGATAAAAGCATGGACAAGTTTTTCCAAATCCTGCTGTGACATTAGTCTTTTAATCCTAGATATATTCTTTAGGTGCTAGTAGGCTGATTTAGTTTTAATGTGACTGTTGAAACTCAGGTCAGAGTCCATGACTACACCTAGATTTCTGGCTTTATCTGTTGTTTTGAACATTGCAGACTGAAGCTCAGCGCTAACTTTTATACGTTCTGCCTTGGCTCCAAAAACCATTACCTCAGTTTTATCTTTGTTTAATTGGAGAAAGTTCTGACACATCCAGTCATTGATTTGTTCAATGCACTTACTCAGTGTTTGAATTGGAGCATAGTCTCCTGGTGAAATTGTTACGTAAATTTGTGTGTCATCTGCATAGCTATGGTAACTTATTTTGTTGTTCTTCATTATCTGAGCCAGTGGTAGCATGTAGATGTTAAAGAGAAGAGGCCCCAAGATGGAGCCTTGAGGAACCCCACATGTCATATTTGTCAACTCAGATGTGTATTTACCTATAGAAACAAAGTTGTTTCTGTCCTTTAAGTAGGATTCAAACCAATTCAGAACTGTTTCCGAAAGTCCCACCCAGTTTTCCAGTCGGTCTAGTAATATGCTGTGGTCAACAGTGTCAAACGCAGCACTGAGATCTAATAATACTAACACTGAAGTTCTGCCACTGTCTGTGTTTAAGTGGATGTCATTAAAGACCTTTACAAGAGCAGTCTCAGTGCTGTGGTTTGGACGAAAGCCTGACTGGAACACATCAAAACAGTTATTTAAATGCAAGAAATTACTCAACTGTTGAAAAACAACTTTTTCAATGATTTTACCTAGAAATGGCAGGTTTGATATGGGCCTGTAATTGTTCATTACTGAAGCATCTAGATTATTCTTTTTTAAGAGTGGTTTAATGACTGCAGTTTTCAGGGCCTGTGGAAAAATACCTGAGTGAAGAGATTTGTTTACTATATGAAGTAGATCTGAGGCCATGCAAGGCAAAACATCTTTGAAAAATCCTGTTGGAATAATATCAAGGCAGCAAGAGGAGGATTTCAGAAGTTGAATAATGTCCTCTAGGTTTTTATCATTAATCTGATGGAATTGTGTCATGATGTCTGAATTGATGTTAAGTGGAGATAGGGACAACACATTTGCTGTTCCTGATGCAGAGGCACTGACTGCTCGTCTGATGTTCTGAATTTTGTCAGTGAAGAAGGAGGCAAAATCATTGCACGCCCTGGTGGATAGAAATTCAGAGGCTACTGACACTGGGGGGTTAGTTAGTCTGTCGACGGTCCGCTCCCTTCATTGGCTTCCGGTAACTGCTAGAATCCACTTCAAGACACTGGTACTTGCTTACCATGCTGCGAATGGATCTGGCCCTTCATACATCCAGGACATGGTTAAACCGTACACCCCAGCACGTGCACTACGCTCTGCATCAGCCAAACGACTCGCTGCACCCTCGCTGCGAGGGGGACCCAAGTACCCATCGGCGAAAACACGTGGGTTTGCTGTCCTGGCTCCAGGATGGTGGAATGAGCTCCCCATTGACATCAGGACGGCAGCACATCTTCCGGCGCAAACTGAAAACTCATCTCTTTCGACTCCACTTCGAGCGATAGAACTATTAACGAAGCACTTTTATACTAATAAAGGACTGGCTTATCTAAAGCCAGTTGAGTAGCACTTGAAATGTTTGGCTCTATGAAACCTGATGTACTTATATGATTCTGTTTTCTTCAAGGTTGTGTCTTCCTGGTCGAATGTACTTATTGTAAGTCGCTTTGGATAAAAGCGTCAGCTAAATGCAATGTAATGTAATGTAATGTAATTAAATGCTTTGACAAAAAATCCATAAAAAAATGTCCTCTGTGGAAGCCGTGGCGCTGTAAAAAGCACGACCAATCATCTGAGCCGGCCCGGCTAAAATAACTGAATGGCCTACCTTCCTGTCAGCCTTCCATCTGTGCACAAACTTATCTCGTGCCCTCATTGGTCATGTGCGCGTTCGTGTGTGTTGGAGGAGGGGCTCTGTAAGGAAGTCTGAAGGAAGGGGCAGATTTCTTCCGGTTTTGTACTTTCAAATTCTAACGCACTCGAGCTGGTTTCTCCATTCTTACCTACCCTACCTTTAACTGTTTGGAAAATGTCTCTCTTGTACTTTGTTCATTTCCAAGAGCCTTTCAAATTAACCTGCTCCCTTCATACTGTCTTGTCCAACAGCCAGAGCTTTAACAAGGAAAAAATCGTCACTGTCCAATTTGAACCCTGTAAAACAGCAGTGTGTTGAAACGGGGATTAATGTTAATTGCCTCGCCTTGGCAGCTCAATGATATTTATTTAAGGAGCGGAGAGTTTTAGTCATTCGACTTAACCTTTCCTGACATTTTCCTTTGCTTCTAAAATGCCATCATCTCTTAAATCTTAGTGGATATTCAAAGAGTAAGATGTGTCTCTAAATCTGACGGTGGTCAGCATTAGCACCTCTGTTTTTGAGGTTTAAGCAGATGCTTGTTTCCTCTCTCAACGTCCCAGCAGCCTCATGGAAAATGTCTCTTCTTCTTTGCACAGTGCCCTTTGGAGGTCCCCATACTGGCGGATAAAACGTGCCCGTTGCCTGTTTTCTTTCTTTCTTTTTTACTGCATCTGGTTCCCATCCTGCTTCCTGAGGTTTAGATTAAACCACCAAGTTTTCCAGCTGCCAGAGAGCCTGTTCCAGTGGCTGTAACTTTGAATGGATGAACCAGAGAGGGAAAGAGGAAGTGACAAAGAGTAAAAGAGAGTGTGATGGAGAGATTTGGGGGTATGCAGGGAGCAAAAGAGTGATAGATAAAAAGAAAGACAAAGAGATAAAGCAGAGGTCCCGTGTCAGAATTCAGCTCGAGTCGGTTCAAGATGAGATCTCACATGACTGGCAGCATGCAGCTTACAACCATTTATGTTTCCCCAACAAAAAACGACAGCAGAAGAATACATTTGCCCTTTCATAATTTGTACTTTTAACTGTTGAATAGATTCTGGAATATCTATACTGTATCATATTTCTATAGAAAAACGTACCTACGTAGGTTGGGAGAAAACCTGAGTTCTCAATTTGAATTTGTTTCATCTAGCGGCCTTTAAATCATTGACAGAGTGCTGGTGACGTTACTCTTCTGGATACTCCACGGCACAAACAAAAGCAGTGTTTATATATTGATGATATTGTAATTGTATTCCATGCCTTGTTAATTGATTTTCAATATTATTAATGCAGGTCTTATTGCATCATCTCTTATTTAATGACTCCAAGCTTTATGTTTGAGGAGTCAATAACTCATTGAATGCTGGAAACTGTTTCCAGAAGTGTGGACAACCACTACACTAATGTGACGCAGGTGCGCTGTATATGTCTTTAGGAACACCCAAAGATGTGTATAGATTTATTGCATAAATAAATTAAACTGGGTAACAGATGCAAGAAGCAGAACCATTTCACAGATTCAGTCGTTACATCTGTTTTGGATGTTTTTCTCCTCAGTATGACTGTTTCAGCTGTACTAGTGACATCTGTTGGAATCAACTAGTAACTTTATATTCAGGGTTCAAGGATGCAAACTCCAGCTAACTGAATGAAAATACCACTATTTATTGCTTTTACGTGCATTGAAGAGGAGCTTATTTAAAAAACATGTCCTGGATTTTTGGAAGTTTGTTTAACTAGCCCCATTTGAATAAAGTAGGAGTCAGAAATGTGGCAACAGTTTAAAAAGCGCATATCGTTGGAAGCACAAGGGTGAAACAAGACCATTGCTTCAGTGGTGCTTTTCCTAAATTCAATATAATTCTGTGATTTCAGTATTTAGGCATGTGCATACTGAATTTGATGGAATTGTGTCCAAGACGGTTGAATGGATTTGCCTGACGATTATTCTCTAGATACATCATATAAACATTTGGTCTATAAAACATTAGAAAATTGTGAAAACTGCCAAAAGTGATGTCTTCATATGTTGTTGTTTTTGTACATAGATATTCGCCCAGTATAGGACAAAAGAAAAATGAAAATACTCAAATGTGATTATCAAGAAACATCTACTTCTAGGCATTTTCTTCTTAAAAAGGTACTTGAACGATCTGTATTGGATTTTAATGTTCTAAATAGTTGCTTATTAATTTACCTACTTATCAATTATTATTATTATTATTATTCATTTAATATCACTGACTAGTCTATTCATTGCTGTTACTCAACTGTTTATGGCTGGAAAAATATCTAACAAAAAGTATTCAGCAGTGAGACAGCCCCAGAAACATCATAAAAAAAGGTCTATTCTAAATCATTGGAGAAATATTTATATATTTGTTTGTTATTTACAGTTAGCTTTATAGTTGTCTTGCTGTCTTGGATTACTTCTTGTATATGAAGATCAATACAAAGTGTATAATCTTAGTGTATACTCGACACACAGCAACTCATGTGCATCAGCTTCAAATATGGTACGTCCTTTCCAACACAAAGACAAAAACTTAAGGTTAGAGATGAATGAGACCCAAACTTCACCTTTCCACAGTTTATTTCCTTTTAAAATAATTCATACAAATGCATACAGTCACAAACATATCTTTGTCAGGTTGTCAGTTTAGACCAAAAATAATGATATTTACTGTAGAATATAGAATATGTATACTGTATATTGCTACGCCTACTACTTTACCATAAAGGGACCAGGGTAGGCAACAGTCGACTGTGTGTCACTACCAGGGATGGAATTTCCAGGAGCACCTGGACACTTTAAAGGCTAGTACGTATGTTTTTAACTTGAGGCAACCATCTCTTTGAATGAGGAATGCTTACAGTTTATATTATGTATTATTTGTACCCCAATTAACTACAGGCATCTGGTGAGAAAAGATCAAGAATATAACTTGAACTATTACAGCCTCTTGGGGCTCTTTTCTGACAGTAATAGTTGAATGTCACCTCAGTGCCTTCTGTACTACAACCATTTAGATCCTGGTCAGTGAGAACTCACCAATGGTTAGTGGAATTTCCATCCCTGATTGCTACTCTTACTACCTCACCATGACGACCAGGTAGGCAACAGTGAACTGTTTTTACTGCTCAGCTGCTGGTAGAAGGGGATCCAAAAAGCACCATCACTTCGCTGTCCTGCTAACACCAACAACATTACTAGACTAAAGGCGGTTATAAATATTCCAGATAACAAAACATGTTTGTATACCTGTTGGCGTAACAGCATCTTGTTCACATGGTGGGAATGTTACCAGTAAAAGCACACATTACTGGGTATGTTTTCTGGCTTGGATTTGTCTAGTTCTAAGCATTTTTTCTTTTTTTTACATAGTGTTAGTTGTTTTTTTGATTGCCAGTCTTTGTAATGATGCCTTATGGAGAGTACTAGCCACCACCCCTCCTCCCAGTGCTGCTTTTTTAGACACAGATACAACCAAGTCACATTGACACAGGCAGGCAAACACCATATGTACACATAGACACAGAAGCCACAGAGGGTGGCTAAACGGTATACTCAGGTAGGACCCATCATGAAATGTTAAAGGGATACTAGACTGGAGAAATCAGTGCGTTCTGACATGCTGTCATGAAATGCTTTACTTTGTTGTCATAGTCATTTAAAAATTCTTAACTAGTCCATTTTGCAGCGGATCAAACATGAACATTTGGTTTCACGAACTGTTCCTCATCAGTCAATTACCATAGCTATCCTTAACTTCTGTGCGAGTTTAAGAAACAGAAATGGTTTGTGCAGAAAGCAAAGCAGTTGAATCAGTGATATATAGAATGTTTGTTATGCAGCCAAGATAATTACTTTTTGTTCCTAATGTACGCTTCTACAAACTCTGTGTTGCCTTATCCACAACCTGTTTTGTCCTTCAAAGTAATTACCTCTCACTTTATCACTATATTTTGTAAACTCAAATGGCGACTAAGGATGAAGTCTTCCCGCCAAGCACACCATTACACCGCCTCCCTACAGCCTTTCTCCCACAACCCCCTCGATTTGGGTCAATTATTTAGTCCCAAGAGCAAAAGTGCATGCCCCTTAAACAAAACAAACAAAAGCAAACATCAGATCAACTTTAGCTCTTGTTAAAGTTATTATTATCTAATGCAGCAGGACATGAAAAAAGGCAAGCAGGTAGAAAAACAAAAGCACTAAGTGGCATAAAAAGGAATTTTTAAAACAAATTATAAATACCATACCAACTGCGGAAACTTAATTTCCTGAGATGGTGTGCAAAAAGCTGCCTCTTTTTTCTTTTCATTTCCTTTTTTTGGGGGGAGGGGGGGGGGGCTTGTAATTTAGGGACACAAAACTAAAACAGATATTGTATTCTGAGACCAGTTTGGCTACATCAAAGATCACATATCCCTTGTTTAAGTTAAGACTAGAATACAACTATCAGTATCTCCATCTCTAAGAGCTGTACACAGAAAGGTTACATTCATTTTAGGGCTGCACGATATATCGTGTCATGACAATAATCGCGTTATGCGCATGCACGATATTGACATCGCAGGACGTGCGATTTTTTCATTTATTTTTTTAAGACGTGCGATATTAAGTAGGCAAATGAACTCAAACACGTCATGTTACAATTATTTTGCTGCTTGCTGCAAAAGGAAAACTCGCGCGGCTCTCAGGGGTAGGGGTACTTGAGTGAGTGACATGCAGGCTCTGCATGCACAGCAAACCACCAATCACAACCATTCTTGATCAGATCACAGCAGGATAACCGAGCTAGCTCAGCTTGTTGCTCTGATAACTTAAGATCCAGGAGTCTCTGACTAAAATCCTTCATCCGGTTAAATATCATTAAAAAAATACCAATTGTATAGCATGAAAGTTCAAGAAAAGATGGTTTGCGGACAAAAAAAACTGTCTTTTCTTCAATTCCTGTATTTTTTCATATCGCAATATATATTATATATATATATCGCAATGTCAGTTTTTTCCAATATCGTGCAGCCCTAATTCATTTCATAACCCACTACTTTTGCTTGTACATCAAACTAAGGAAAGGACACATAAAAAGAGAGAAACACATGAAACCCGCACCTCTAACTTTGGACACACTACAGTCTAAGACAGCATAATGTTCAGTATTCTTTACATCCCAAATCAACAGATTTTATTTTTAACTACTGGCAGAAACGTGACTATACTGTAGTTCTTATTTGAAGATCAACCTGTGGATCTTTACAGTCTTTCTCAGGGCTTTTTGTTGGACCAACAGACAACTATCTTGCTTCTTATTTAGAGCATCTCACAGCTATCCGCTCTTCTTCATCGTCCTCTTCTATGGTCATTTTCTTCTTCTTTGGAGTGTGAACTGGCTGCTGAGAAACAATTTGCCAGAGAGTTGTTAATCGATTGTTATTGGGACCTCAACCTGTCCATCTGACACTCTGTGAACGCGTCTGATAACAGCTTGTCACCAGACCACACAGGCAAGTGTGTGTTTGTGTGTGGCTACAGTTGATCATTCGGGTGCTGCTCTCTGTCGCCCTCTGGTGGCTTCACTGTATTTTGTCCGGGGGACAGGGCATGAGGAGGGTGTATGATAGCGGGCTGGAGGTTGTGGGCCATGGGCACAGCGTTGGGAACGATGCCTTCAACAGGGGGAGGAAGGCCGCCAGCTGGCAGGTTCACCACTCCTGGGGGATACCTGAAGGGGGGAGGGAGAGGGGAAAAGACTAAAAACTGAGTCATCAAAGCACTACTGAAGCTACAAAATGAAATAATGTGACCTGGGCAAATGTTTACCATTAGGCTTCCACTAAATTAGCTTTGCATCACAGGGATTGCTATTTAAACGTACTAGTCTCAAGGATAATAACGAGAAGTGGGATTGGATTTGTGTATTGCATTTCTTCTCCGGCATAAACAAAACTAATTTTCTGATACAATTAGTTTAAATCTTTGGATTATTAAACCACATAAAATTGTGAAGACGGCCATCAAAGAGTCCTAGAGGTTACCTTCAGATATCATATAAGATATATAGTAAAGGCAAATCCTAACAGTAAAGAAAATATAATGAGCAACTTAAATACAGTTACTCAATTATCACAATAGACTATTTGTTTCAGCTTAACCGTCATTTAAATACCGTTTCAGGTTTTACAACAAGCAACATATTCTGTGTTTTAAAGACATTTGGTAAACATTGTATCAATCAATGACTTTACCAGGGTTTGAGAGGGAAGAAGAAACAGCACTGACCACTACAGCTTTCTTTATCCTGATGAGTATTACCTATAAGCACCGTTGAGCTCGGGGTGGACGGTGGCGGGCTCGACTCCTGTCCAGTGGTTGTTCTGGGAGAGGAACTCCTTATTCACACAGTTCTTCAGACTGTCTGGGATACGACCTGCAAAATAGATTAAAAAAAAGAACGAAAGAAAATGTAAGAGAGAAATATGAAGTGGTAAAAAAGAATCAAATGGAAAGTCCATTGTTCTACACTGGGTGTCTTGTTAGTGCTTCACATTTCAAAGCAGGTGTACATTTATTAACCCATTTTCTACAGTGACAAACATTAGAAAATATTGAACAGCCAAATGGTAAAAAGAAAAGATTACCACTTGGGAAACACAAGAAAGAAAGTAGAAGGAAAGGTGGATAAAAAGAGAGAAAGTGGCAGACTGTGAAAGGCCTTGAAATCCTTCTCTGCTAAAAGACAAGGAAGATGGTTTATGCTCGTGTGTGTGTGTGTGTGTGTGTGTGTGTGTGTGTGTGTGTGTGTGTGTGTGTGTGTGTGTGTGTGTGTGTGTGTGTGTGTGTGTGTGTGTGTTGTGTGTGTGTGGTGTGTGTGTGTGTGTGTGTGTGGTGTGTGTGTGTGTGGTGTGTGTGTGTGTGTGTTACCTGTGATAGCCCTCCGGATCTCCCTGGCTGCCTCCTCTCTCATCTCCAGCGATGCCTGTTCGCTGTACCAGGCAGCGTGGGGGGTGCAGATCAGATTGGGAGCGTCCTTCAGCGGGCCCTGACTGAAACTGACACAGTTACAAACAGAGAGCAGTCAGTCACAGCTGCAACAAATGATGTCATTTAGTGTCGACTAATTCTTAAATAATGTGTTCAATTAGGTAGTGAATTCCTTACAAAAGAAAGGATGCGCTGAATTTTCCAAATCCAGTTGTAACATTTTGAGATTGTTGGAACAGTGGAAAGACTTGAGCAACACGGTTTTGTGAGTTTAATTTTTTTCTGTCCAGTTTAATATTTTGTATTTTGTGGACCCGCCCTACACACACCTTGTGAAGATCTGGACTATACTTACTGCACATTTCTAGTTGGTGTTGTAATTGAGTATGCCATTATTTTATAAGTTTATATGTATACGTTTTATAAGCCCTCTCTAATTCACTTTTTTAAGCTGCAAAATAATGCACCCATACAGCTTCCTGGTAGAGAATCTGATATATTCCTTCTCATTCTGAAAATATAGAAATGTATGCTATGCAGTTAGATAGTAGTGTAAACAAACACACTATGTTCTGCCTCTGTTGATACATTCAACAGCATTAATCAGAATTACCTGAAAGGTTCTGTCTCGTGGACATCGAGAGCAGCTCCCCGTATCCGGCCTTCCTTCAGGGCCTGAGCCAGCGCCTTCTCATCCACCAGACCCCCCCGGGCCGTGTTCACCAGGAACGCCCCCTGCCGCATCTTTGACACACAAACACACATTTCCTCTATTTATTTCATCTAACAAATTAAAGCTTTACACCTGAAACATTGTAGTAAGCCTAACTCTTAGACATACACATTGTTCTCCTTTAACATATTGATCCACGTGGAGACATTTTCGTTTCACTTGCCCCTCTCCCGCAAGGTCAGAAATACTTAATGTATTCTTGGGAAGAAAATTGGCTTCAGGCTGAGCCCTGGAGATGAAGGACAAACATATTTCCTGAGTATATCAGTCATGCAGTGCAAGCCGTGGAAAACCTAATTTATCTGTATGAATGCAGTGGGCTTCCCTTGGTATCTTTAATATTTATGGTCATGGGTGTCGCTGTTGATGCAGGGATAAATAAATCATTCAATTGTGTGTATATGTGTCGTGTGTGGGACAGTGTGCGTGCTGCTGTCCCTTCACCTGTTTGATGGTGAAGTCGTTGATCAGGTGGTGGTTGTGTTCGTTGAGGCTGCAGTGCAGAGAGACACAGTCTGAGTGGAAGAGCAGGTCCTGAGGAGAAATACAGGAAAATATGTCAAGGACAATCTTCTATTTACACTCTGCAGGACTTTGACAGTAGTGTTTTTAGAATGCAGTAGATTCACACCCGATTTCAACCAAAACACATTTCTGATCTTTTGTCAAATCTATTCTCACGCATTTTTGGTTGGTTCATTACTGGTGTAACTATAACAAATTCAAGTGTTACAGTATATTTCTTGTTCTTAAAACTGCCCATATCACAGTTACTGAACATTTTCACAAGAGGGAGTCACTCCTTGGTCACATACAGAAGGAAAACAGTATAATGTTAAATGCTCATTCCTCAAGGTGGATGGTGAAGAAAGCAGTTTTTAAATGAGTAACATGCAAATACATTTGTTTCCCCCAGTAAAGTGACGGTTAGCTGCAGCAGTCAAAGTATCCCAGACTTAAAACTGATCAGAATACAAATGTATATTGTGAATAATCCATATTTGTATGAATATAAAATGCTGGAAACATTTGAAAGTTCCTGATTTCTCGGTAAGAAATATCATACCTGATGTTTGTGTGTGTGTTTGTTGTGTGTGCTACCTGTAGTGTGGTGACCCTTTGTAGTCCCAGGGATCTTTCTACACCATCAGCTAAATAAGGGTCATAGAAAATCACGTTGAAGCCAAAGGCCTTGGCTCGCAGGGCAACGGCTTGGCCAACCCGACCTGAAAACACACGAAGCAGCATTTAGACAAATTAAATACAAATGATTAAAAAAAGAAGGGGTTTGATATTATGTGCTTTGAAGTTTGCCTTGTATATTTTCATAATTCTCTGGCTACACATGTCTGCTTAGTTTCCTGAAAAAAGCGTTCAGACTGTACTCGGAGAGATTTGCATTCTGCCTCTGGGTAATCCGCTTATATTTTATTGGCATTAACTCCTTAGGAAGCCAATTTAGCTGAGCTAAGGACAAAAATGGAAATGGGAAGAGAGAAAAAAATGCCTTGATTAGAAAGTCTGACCACCCTCTATCAGACAAAATGAACAAAAATAAAACCTTTTAGCGGCGCTAGCAGCATGGAAACATCAGGCTAGCACACTGTTCAAAACTGAAACTATAAAATGGATGCGACATGAAGTTTAGTACAAACATTCATGTCTCTCAAGCTGAATTTATTAATAACATGTGACAAGTATAAATAACGTGGAAAAGATTTTCCAGTAACTTTAAACCATTGACGTTAATTAGTAAACATGAGCATGCTCACATTCTCAGCTAAGAGGCTAAACATGGTAAACATTATACCGGCTATGCATCAAGATGTTCTCATTGTAAGTAGCACTGCTGCATTTTCATTCAGCCTTACAGAGCTGCTGCCCTGTCTGTAGATTTCCAGGACTGTTTTTACAGCAGTATGTTTTACAGCAGGTCTCACTGCAGAGGCATTACATTGTGTGTGTTGTTGCTCACCGAGCCCTATAAGTCCCAGCGTCTCTCCTCTGATCCTCGCCGCTCCTGACGCCACTTCTCGGATCTGCTCCACGCTCTGAACCCGCGTGCCCTCCCGCAGCGCCTGCCATGAAGAACAACTCATTATTATATGCTAACATCCCTCAGACAACAAAAACACAATCCAGATGTATATTTCTTAGCGGCTTTAATCACTGACAGTCTAAATCCTTTCAGATATTGTGATCATGATTATGAAGTCCACATCATTATAACTGATTTGAGGAACAAATCATTTTACTATACCTTCTACATCTTAGATAAACGTCTTTCAAAGACAGCTACATGCTCAAGAAAATGAAATGTTTCAATTTAGCTGATTTGTCAATAGACGGTTAATATCAATTGACGAAACTAGAATTGTTATAACTAAATATACACCAGTAGCCTCCACATTTAGAGTTAGTTCAATGACATGCAATTCATTTTGTTCCCTTTAATGATCCACAAAAGCACACAGACCTGGTGCAGCCAGGTGGTGCGTCGGTACAGGGTGAGGATGTGACACAGCGTGGAGTCCGCCGTCTCCTCCACCGACGCCGCCGGCATGTTACACACAGCTATGCCTGTTGGAGCAGAAAGCAGATAAGGATTAGTAATAGCTTTTTTGGCCATTTGATGAAGTTTGGTTTAAGCTAGTTTGGCGGAGAAGTGCAGGCATAAGATGTTGTGTCAGCAGTTTTCTCTTCAAACGCTACTGGCAACTTTCAAATTGCACAGCGTCGTGGTGGAAGGAGATAGGAGACGCTAGGAAAGCTCTGCCGCTGCAGGACAGCTTTATTAAAAAGCCTTTCTCACTTCACTTTGAAATACTAAATGTACTGACTTGTTGCAATCCTTATTGGCAGCAGTAAAGAAACAGTTATTTAGAGATTGGTACACTGCTTATGAGTAAACACAGTATACAGTCAATACAACACAGTACTGACAACAAAACTGTCTGATTTGTATACAGTAGCTTGTTGTTTATGCATATTAAAACAGCATATGAATACGATCAAGACTATTTGTATGTATTCATAACATCAACAATGGCTCTTTTTCATTTAGGTGTGCCAGTTATCTAGCCCTAAGCTTGGCTCTGGAACAAATAGAAGGCTGACAGCGTACTGTGAAAAGGAGCTATTATAATCTCTGGAGTTAAATGTTGTCTTATGTCTAAACAAGCCATTTACATGAACTATGTTAGCAAACATTATGGTTTGAGCTCCCTGAGAATACCTAGTATTGCAGGGGAAAACAAAACATAGCTGCCGCCCTTTAAAATTGTTTACACACAATACATTTTATTCATGCTATTTTATTTATACCTTACACCCTTTTTAGGTTCTATTATCTACGTGTGTGTGTGTGCGTGTGTGTGTGTGTGTGTGTGTGGTGTGTGTGTGTGTGTGTGTGTGTGTGTGTGTGTGTGTGTGTGTGTGTGTGTGTGTGTGTGTGTGTGTGTGTGTGTGTGTGTGTGTGTGTGTGTGTGTGTTCTTACCCAGCTCTCCGGCAGATTTGATGTCAATGTTGTCGTAGCCGCTGCCGATGCGGACGATGATGCGAAGACCTTTAAACTTTTCCAGGTCTTCCCTCATCAGAGTGATGGTGTGGTACATCAGAGCTCCTACAGCTTCATTCAGCACCTGAACACAAAAACAGCTTGAGTTGTTTAGATCAGTGGTTCTCAAATGGGGGTACGCGGACCCCTAGGGGTACGTTGCAGTACTGCAGGGGGTACGTGAGATTTATTTTATGTTAATGAAAAAAACAACATAAGTAATGCATTTAAACAAACTACTAATAGTAACTACTTTATTCAAAGGTTTACAGTAACTCTGGATAATAAAATGGGAACAATAAACGGGGTGCTCTCTTTTCCTCTCCCTCTCCTGACAGCCCGTCAGTCTCGTGCAGCTCGCTGAACCTGTAATGAGTGACCCGACAGTACATAATACATATATTTATAACTAGTTTAGCTAGTTCCAGAGTAGATAAACTAGCTAAGTGTGTTAGGTCTAACTCTTAGTGTATTTAATTTTGCACTCAACGGTCCGTCACAGCGGCGGAGCTGTGATCATGCAGAGCTGCGTGTTCTCCGTCAGCAGCAGCTGATCTGATCTCTGATCCCTCTCTCGCGTCCGGTTATACTTCACTCGCATCTATGTCCAAATCTATCAGATCTAGATAGTTCTAGTTAATTATATGACTGCCTGCTTATCAAAGGACACCTAAAAAATAAGCGTTGCTTGGCAACGGCGTGTGGCCGCAAAGTATAGCGCAGCATTATGCATAGGTTTATAGGAGGGGTCAAAATCCCATGCTCATAAAATGCTCATATATTTGTTTCTCTTCATTCCCCACGCCCCAAAATAAATAAATAAATATATATACCAATTATAGGAAAAGTAACGAAGTTTGAGCAGTGTGGGTTTTATATTAACAGTTACACATATTTCAAAACGCGAAGTGTAATAACTGCAGTTTGCCTCCCTGTCAGAATGACAAAGATCCTCAGTGAAGCACAAGCCCATGTTTCACTACATTGTAAGTACAACTTATTAAAAACATCAGTTTAATGCAACTAATGTCGTCTCAGTGTTATTGCATGATGTTAAACTTGGTTTGCCATGAATTTAGTGATGGATTGTAAACATTTTAAATGTAGCATTTAAGTTACAATGTTGTTGTTTTAATAAATCAGACACTGATGGTGCATCGCTGTACTGTATCTCTTTATATAGGCATTTTTTCCTTAACAAATTGTTTTTGCGCTGATCAGGGGATACTTGGCTGAATTTTTTTTCAAAGGGGGTACATTATTGAAAAACGTTTGAGAACCACTGGTTTAGATCATAAATCACTAGCAACAAGTGCGTGTGTGTGACATGTTTGACATGTGATGTTTGACGTATCAAAATCTATGCAGCCTTACTTAACCATGTGTAAAAGTGTGTCTGGTTGCAAATGAATAGAATAGTTCTTTAAGTACAGTAACAGTACATACAGACCAAATGTTAATGTCATTAGCATGTGTTTGTGTAGGTGTGAGCACGTCAAGCGTTTCTCCACAGAAAAGGCTTGAGTGATTTTCAGCAACCAGAGTTCACCGAGTTCACAGTCGCACATTTTCCGTGAACTCAGCTTCTCGGTTGAGGTAAAAAAATGTCCAGGATATGCTTTTTATATCGTTCTCACATCCTGTTTTTTAATATCCCTGCCAGCATGGAAGGACCGCTTTTCCTGAATATTACCATGGAAACTAAGCTTTCTTAACCACAGGAATGGAGATAAGGTGTCTCTGCATCGAACAAAGTGCCTGACATCAGCAGGAATCTTTCTCACATGGTATTCTCATCAGGACTACGGCTCATTGTTTTAATTGAAAAATATTATTATTTAAAAACTGATTTATTATATTAAAGAATAGGAATATAATAAAATCGGAATCAAGTTTACTGACCAAATGATGATGTATTGCTATAATGGGACGTTTTCTATAAGAATTTGTTAAAAATATGAATAAAATGGGTGTATTGGCAGGTAGGTTTACATATAAGAATTTGCTTTGGTCTACAATGTTAAGTAATACTACGTTGTAAAATAAGAGCAAATATGAAACTATTTTAAAACTTAAAAAAAGAATATTAAAAAATAAAGTTAACAAAAAATGTAAATGAACACAGTAAATATATATATATAATATACATATAAATATATATATAGTAAATATATATATATAATATACTAAAAATATGACAATTACTTTGACATTTTTTAAATATTAAGATAAATAGAGTGGAAGACCTGTTAAATGTTCAAGTGCAAAGCGCACACATACAGTACATGGCTGTGTATAACGTATCTTATTCACCTTTGAATTGGTTCCCAGTTAATCGTCCAATATTTTTCCTAACGTTGGCAGCCCTCATCCTCGTGTGTGAGGAGGAAAATGACATGCGGTCCAATTACAATAAAGAAACCCTTTTAATTATACAATGAGGTGGCAGCCTGCTCGAGAGAAAGAGAGAGTAGGAGAGATAGTTGGTGGGCGAGGGAGAGCCATCTGTTTCTGCATCGCCGTGGGTTACTGAGCGTGTGCCTGGCAGACACCCAGAACGAGACGCAGCGCTGCCAGACACACAAACCTATTTACCATCCACAACGGCAAGATCCCAGCCTGACCCACATTTTGAGTCTGCTCTCCTTTTTGATTTTCCTTCATTTAATCAATTTTACTTTATTTTTTTAATGAAATTGCAGTACACACGGTTCACGTTATGTCCAATAGACTGGCAAAAACAGGAGCATTCATGTTTTATTGCAAGATGTTTATGCACAACTCTGCTTGTAATCAAATAATTTAAATAACACAAATGAGGTGCATTTGGTTGTTGTTGCAGTCAGAAACTCCTGATATATCTGACGGGAACCGTTTTTAAGACTTGGTGATGTAACCACGTCATGAATTGTAATTGTAACAGATGAAACATAACTTATTTTTGAAGTAAATGTTGAAATATACAACGTACATACTTAAACGTAACATCTGTGGCATCAAATATATCTGACGGGATGTTTTCAAGCGTTAAATCAAATCACCTCTGATATCATATTGATAGAGCAAACACAACTGTGTGATCAGTGCCGACTTCTAAATCAAACATGTCCCAAAATGTTCCAAAAGAGAAGCATGGGAGATGTATTAATGTTGGATATATTCATATATATTTGATGCATTCCTAATAGAAAACTACACATGATTGAAATATATCGTTATACTCGCTACTCGAACTTCAGGCCATGACAAACTGCATCTTTCTTACCCGGCTTCAAAAGTCAGCCCTAGTGGTTAATGGTTTGCCGATGTGAAGGTTTTTTACAGTTTCAGAGGAATGCAACAGGATTGCAATTCTCAGTACAGCAAGCTTTTTGTTGTACTTCTTCATAAAACATAAATGAACATGAAGAGTCAGAACTATTTCACCTTTATTTTTTGCTCACTACATCTTAGCCTTTCTTACCCTCAGGTGTGCCAAAGCTACAGGTAATATACTTAAATAATCAGTTATCTATCAGCTACGAGAAGTAAGTCATTATCCGTTACCTGATTCAGCGAGAAAAATTCATCCAGTTCATTCCTAGATACAACCTTACTTATTGTGTGTGTGTGTGTGTGTGTGTGTGTGTGTGTGTGTGTGTGTGTGTGTGTGTGTGTGTGTGTGTGTGTGTGTGTGTGTGTGTACATGGTCTCATTGTTACCTTCTCGTGGATCTCCTGTGTGGACTGAGCGTCACAGAAGGCCACGGTTGCTACGTCTTTCAGGATGGGCATCTCCACAGTGCAGTCTCGCCCGTCCAGCAGCGCCACCAGGGGGCGGGGGTGCATGGGTCCGTTCATTATGGGTGGCCTGATGCCTGCACACAAGTAAAAAAAGGAGAAGGTCAGATAGGCAAAATCAGGAGTCAACAAAAAAGAAAATGGGAACAATAGACAGAAAATAGTCTTCATTGTCAGCTTCATTTATTCTAGTGTGATAAAATGACTGCAATTTCCCTTCGAGAAATTAAAAGTCTTGAATTGGAAGGAAAGACAAGAACCTCCAGGCTTATATTAATGTGCTCAGTCATATCTTACAGCACTTAAAAGGTGTACAATCTAAAATGGAAGAAATGCTGTGGCCCCAGGGCACAGATGATGTCTTGTTTTATCTGTATCCCATAATGTTTCTGCTCCAGACAGATGCAGTTGCTATGACAACCTTGAAAGTAAGCATGGAGGAGCAACTGTTTCTGTCATTATTACTTTTATACATTTCCATTGTTACGATTTAATGATTACTAAACATTTGATGAAACAGTAATTGGTGAGATGGTGCCTGTGGTTACTGTTTGTACGCTGGTAGAAAATAGTACAAAAATAGTGTTATGCCTTTTTTATTTCATCCTGTTCACATTGTTTTAATTAAGTACTTATATTATTCATAGGGAATGTAAGTGCTCGCCCCTGAGGGCCATTGAGAGTGACTCATCGGAGCCACCTACTTGTGGAGAAAATGGTCAGCCTTGAACAGAAATAACTGAGCATGCAGCCTGAAGCTCTATTTTGTTTCAATTGTCTCCTATGTAGCTTATGTTGGATAATATTGAGTGTTAATTCACTCACATCCAACAAAATGTGGTATTACACAGCTCAAAAGACATCAAAATGTTACTCAGTCAGTCGACATTGGGGTACAGTAATATGAGAAAGTAAGATCTGTGTCATGAGGGACAGCCAAGACTTTAAATCGGACTGAAATCTGTCAATAACTGAGTATGAGTGAACCCCTTCAACTTCTCTACAGATCTTTATTAGATCATCTCTGCAGATGAAACCATTACCCTGACTGTCCTGGCAGCAGTAACAGGAGGATAAGTGGCATTCAGCAAGGCAGATACTCCCGATGACTCGAATAGTGGGCGGTTCGCCTAAAGAAAGAGCAATAGTCGATCGGAAATGCATTCATTATTTTTCCTCCCACTGAAGTCTGCTTTACTCTTTCGGTTAGAGTCTTTTTCCAAGTAATTGAAGGGTTAATTTCAGATCATTGACTGAGAATGTAGACATTCAGACAGAGGACAATTCAAGGCAGTGTATATCAGTGGGTTTCCTTGACATGCAACGTTTTGACAGGCCTCTCCAACCATATAGATGAAATAAGCTCAGAGTTATTGCTGATGCTGGCTGAACCCATCACTCATCCTGCCTGCTCTCCATCGGAGACGTGCAGGCTGACATCTCATATGAACAGCCATCTACATCTTTTCACTCAGAATATTCACCTAAAACTTTGTTTGCTATATGAATATACAATTCCCTCAGTTTGAAACTTCCCAGTTGCATAGGCTCGCATCTTATTAAACCAGTCTTTCTGAAGTCAGTATTCAACATTATTTTGAATGCCAAAAATCCCTGAGAATTAATTTATTTTATTTTACCTTTATTTAACCAGATAAAAGCATTGAGATAGAATCTCATTTGCAATGCTGACCTGGCCAAGAAGGCAGCAACGTTACACATAACACAAACATATAAAATACAGAGAACATAACTAAGAAAACAAATTACAATTACAATTAAACTTGTGGAAAGAAGGCAACTCCTATCCTGCAAATTAGTTTGGAAAACCCTGGCAGGAGAAATTACTAACACTCTTCCCTCAACAGCTATCATTAAAGGTGGGGTAGGTAATTTTGGAGAAGCCAGCTCGAGTGCGCTAGAATTTGAAAATACACAGCCGGAAGAAATCTGCCACTTCCTTACAGAGCCCCTCCTCCAACACACACGAACGCACACATGACCAATGAGGGCACGAGATAAGTTTGTGCACAGATGGAAGGCTGACAGGCAGGTAGGCCATCCAGTTACTTTAGCCGGGCTGGCTAATGGTCGTGCTTTTTACAGTACTACGGCTTCCACAGATGAACATTTCTTTATGGATTTTTTGTCAAAGCACTTGAGATATTCATTGCTATCGGGATGTTAAGAGCATTCCATGGAATATAACAAAAAGTGTATCTCGAGCCGGTTTCTCAAACTTACCTACCCCACCTTTAAGGGAAACCTATCATGCTATATTTGAATAATATATTGTAGGGCCATACCTATATAAGGTATATTTATACGTGTTTTTTTTTCAAAATACCAAACAGATCATGCATTTTAGCCATGCCTCATTTCGCTCTATTTTGCTCTCCTCCACCCTGTCTTTGCATGCGCTGCAGCTGACCACGCCCCCCTGCAAAGGAGGGGGCTGAGTTACGAGCATCATGTTACCATTAGGGATGCCAGAAACTGACTATGATCAAATTCAAAAATCGGACAGCCCTGGCGAATATTAATCGATTATTCGCCGCCGCGGGAGAAAAAAAAAAAACACACACAAATGGAATTCCGTTGTTTTCTTTTACTGGAAGATGTGCATGGTACAAAAGGGCTTTTCAGGTAGAACAGTACAAAGCAATAGAAAAACATAAACCACCATCATGTAGCCTGTATTAATAATAGCAGCATTGAAATAAATTCAATAAATAGCCTACTTTATGTGTGTGCGTGCATCGCGCATCTTCAAATAAAGGCAATGGCAGGCACTTTAGAACAATAGGCCGTACAATTCGAAGTAGTTCCACGAGGAACTCTTCTTTGAACGTGCCGCTTTGTTCATCTTTAGTTGTGTTGTTCTCACTGTTCTGTATATCGCCAATAAATCAATCGCACGTGTGACGGAGAGGGGGGGGGGGGGTCGGTGTGTAGCAGGCTGTAGCAGGCAGCAGCAGTCTGCACTCTGCGCAGCTTCCTCCAAGTTTACAGTAAAACAAACTGGTGGTGTGACCAATGGCCATTTACAATTATTAATAATATTGCTATTAGCATTAGTCTATATTTTGGTTGAAACTAAGCCAGGAAAAAAAAGAAAAACATAAATAATAATAAAACAATATATAAATAAAATCGAATTTTAAAAATAATTTTCGATTATGGAGACCGCTGGCATCCCTAGTTACCATGCTGCTACCATGCCACGGCAACTTCTCATTCCCCTGATTGGTGGAGAGTTGGCCATATAGGCGGAGCTCCTCGTCGTCACTGACGTCAGACCATTTTCAAATCTGTATCAGTCTGTATCAGACAGTGGTGGGCCGTCAGGGCCAGCAAGGCCTTCTCTGCTGGCCTAAACATCATCAGAATATAAATTTAATTTTGATATATTTTTTCCACAAATATGTATTAAATTATTCCCCATAGTCTATTCTTTTCATTTCATAGCTTTCCTCTTGGTTGCGCTGCTTCCAGCCTCAGAACAAGATTTGGAGGGCTGGCCTTTATGTTAGAGCTTTTATCCAATCATATTTCAGCCATAATGTGTTGCCAGGGTCCAATAAATCTGCCCTTAGGCCTTCAGAATCAACAGTGCGGGCGCCTGTAGCTTAAAGTGAACGGAAACAAAACTGTGGCGTTAACCAATCAGATTTTGAGTTGGCGACAACGGGCCAGCTAGCAGGCGTACGATGACGTCAGCACGTGCACGTCTTTTGATTGGATACGCACTATTGAGAGGCAGAGCTATGTAGAGCTAGCAAACTGAACTTGAATTTGAACGAGCTAATTTGTGTAGATTTCTACAAGCTGTTTTTTTTTCAACCCACAATGGCTGAAGGAGAAGAAGAGATCGATTTGGTCGCAGATATAATTACAACGCCATTTTCAAGACGAACTTTTCAAGAAAAGCTAGACATTGTGAGAAGAGAACGGCCAACCCCGACGCTAGCGAGCCTATCACAGCGGGGGAAAGGGTTTGTCCGCCACTTTCAAATCACTAACTACGAGCGGTACCCCTGGCTCACAGCCTCCGAGAGGAACTGCAAATTGTACTGCTGGGAATGCCTGCTATTTGCAAATGATCGATTTGGTGTTTGGAGCCACACTGGATTTGCAAACTTGAGTTGTCTAACCAAGGCAGCAACGAGACACCAAAGCACGGCTGGGCACTTACAAGCAATGGTGCTTTTGAAAACCTTTGGGGACACCCGAGTGGATCTACAGCTCAACGAACAAGTGCGACGGGAACGGAGCTCCACAACGAAAGGGTGAACAAGAATAGGGAAATATTGAAAAGACTGATTGATTGTGTCCTGTTTTTGGGTAAACAGGAACTTTCATTTAGGGGACATGATGAAAGCGCCGAGTCCAGAAACAGAGGAAACTACGTGGAGCTTCTTTTTTTGCTTGCTGAGAACAACACAGACTTGCATTACCACCTGTCCACAAACAATAATTCAGAATTCAGGTAGGACTGTGTCGGACATCACTGAAGGCCTAGGTGTGAAATGCACGGCCCGCCACTGGTATCAGATCCGTTAAAGCCCCGTTTTTAGAGATTTTGGGTATGGAGGAAAAGAGAGAGGGTTGTGTTTTCTGACACTTGGTGAGTTCCCTGACACACCGAGGACACATATTCATGTATACAAGACGTACAAAGGTGCATTTTGCGTGATAGGTCCCCTTTAAGTGGCCTGTGAGTGAAACAGATGAAAGGAAAAGTCCCTGCTGGAATTAAACTCACCTCCAGCATGTATCATTAATCTCAGATTTGTAGTGCTTTCCAGTCGTTTTAATCATGAACTGTCTATTTCCTGCTTCCATCTTCATCTACAGTATATTACTAGTTCATTACTAGTTCTCCACAGACAGAGCGAGAGTGCATTTAGTTTTATATAAACCTCAATGCAACCTTCTCAAATGCAACACGACATGACACATGCTGCAATGAAATGATTTCATCTTGTATGACTGTTAAGAATTAGTGCAAAATATTCTGGCGAGACACTCTGTTTTCTGAGAGGCCTGACATTTAGCATCAGTGTTTTAAAATAGCAACATGTTTCTACAGCTGATACGAATCATTGTTGTTGCATGGACATGATGTCACTCCATCGGCATTTGGCCAGTTAATAGTCATGGTTTATTTTTATTATTTTTTCATGTGCACTTCAGGGTTTACGTATATCTGTATGAACAATACAGATATAAAGAAGTAGGTTATGAAGAAAAAGTATGCAAAAGAGTCAACATTTCTCTCTCATGCAATAGGGGGGTTGTTTTAGGCTCGGTGGTTTTCTCTGGTTGCTCAGTGAGCCAGTGTGCATGCATGGTTAAGTAATGCACACAGTGCTTACATGCATATCTGCTTCATGCTCCAGTATGCTGTGTGTGTGTGTGTGTGTGTGTGTGTGTGTGTGTGTGTGTGTGTGTGTGTGTGTGTGTGTGTGTGTGTGTGTGTGTGTGTGTGTGTGTGTGTGTGTGTGTGTGTGTTCAGTGTTTGGCTATAACAGGAGTATTCACAATCTGTATTTTGACAATAGAAATGAAGTATCTGTATTCAGTCACTGTTATACTTTAAAACATCAGTATTTCGATTATGTGAGGAGAATACTTTTATAATACCTCACTGCTAATTTAAAATGTTTTCCCAGCATACACTCCTTCTGCATGTATCAGGCAGCAGTAGAGCAGAGCGTTAGAGAGTGTACATGGAGACTCGTTACTGTAACCATGGAATATAGGATTAGGCTAAGGAACCAACATTAATAATTGCAGCCACTCTGTAGTTGTGGTTCGATGTGGTAGTTACATATTGTTCTATGTTTAGTTGCAGATATGTGCATGTTCGATTCTAAGATTAACAATTTATAGATGTATCTGAAAAATACTTATTCTAAGCGCTTTTTTTGTATCATTGTTGTGAACTAAATGTCTTAAATCATGTGCCTGTCTTGTGTCATTTTGCAGTATTGACAACTTAGTATTTGTGGAAAACCAAATTAAAGGATGGTTAGCATCAGTTCGTAGCACTCTTACAAGCTGCAGGAAGCAAAGACAGCCCCTAATTTAGCCCAATCCATCGCACCCTTTCCGTATCGCCTTCTTATCTTTCTTCAGATGAATGCATGAAACCTGATCGGATGAAGCAGCTCCAGACCAACAAGGTGAAACTCAAATCCTGCTCACAATGCCTTATAAGAGCTGGAACAACACTGGCTCCCCATAGAAGGATTTGCCTTGAGGCCATTTAACTTACACATCAATACAAAATCAATGGTGCATATAGCTGAGAAATTGGAATATATCAGCAGCAGAAAGTACTTTAACTCAACCGCCATTGTAACCCATATGTGATCATAAGTAGCACATTCGCCCGCAGGCTCTGCACTTTACCATATCTCGGCCTGCTGACAGTTCTGAGCTTTAATTTGATCAAAAACACGATGGAAGTGAGCGTGATTCAGAGATGACATGTTTAATCAAATAAGCATGATGTGCATTTGCCAAAAAAAACAAGTTAATCGGGTCAGTCTGATCAGAAGCAGAGTGTCTTCTTTTTGGTGTAAAGTAGCAGACATTTCTCCAGAGTGAGGGAGGAAATAGCTGTCATTCCAGCACCGAGCTGGACCTTGGGAGGACCAGCACTGACTTCTGAGTAGTACTCTGATCAAAACAACCATCCATTCTCTCTCTCCAACACACACACACACACACACACACACACACACACACACACACACACACACACACACACACACCACACACACACACACACACACACAACACACACACACACACACACACACACACACACACACACTGTATGTAGTAATGCATTCTCCCTATTCCCAAATCATACAAACTCAAATTGCCATTATCTCCCGGTCTCTTTAATCGTATGTATTTTCTCGCTTTGTAGCCACATTAAATCCTCCTTAAATTCTTCTTTATATTAAATAATTGCTTCGAGTTTTCTCTGTTCGGTTCCTAAACTCTTAAACCTCTTCCCTCTCATTATTTTCAATACACTCTCTCTCTCCCTTCCCCCCATCGCCCCGGGGTTGGGGGACTGCTGGGAGCTTTCACAGTGCAAACAGGCCTCTCCACAGCCAGCGGGCCACAGCTTTAATGTTGCCATCTACCCAGGGCTTCTCTGCGAATGTGTTTGGTAAACATTTTGAGGCAATGCAGTAGTAGTGATTTACAGCCAAAGCAACATAACAAATGTTTTTTTGGGTGATAATTGTTCAAATCTCTAGCCATCTGCACGGTAATGAATCTGCTTTTTCAATATGTCCTAAAGGGCCTGGGACACCAAATGACACCCCCAATAGGAAATTAGCGCCCCTCAGACGTTTTGTTGTAATCAGACCAAAGAGACGACTGACATTTAGAGATGGAAAAAGCATCTGTCAATGGGACTGCTGGGACTGGTCAGTGGAAAGTCCAGCTGTCACTGAATAGCTCACTGGAACAGCTGGAGGTCTGTCTCACAGGAACGGGACCATGTTTTCAGACTGTCACTCAAGAGACATCAGTTCCCCCATTCAAGTTGTTTAAACGTGCAGGTCACCAGGAGGTTTAGATAGAAAGTGAAAACTTCCTGCGAGTCAGTGGTTTTTACCAACATTATAGAACCTCATCAACTTTGTCACACGTATTCCAACGGGGTTTCATTTCCAGAACAAATGTCTGTCGCGTTTAGTTTCACAAACTACATTATGATAAAAACTATTGAGCTGAAACAAAAAACTTTACTTATCAATATGTCAAAATTGTCAGTGAAACAACTCCTACGGTCCCCTAGTTTAAAGCGTATCAACTATCTATTATGTATTTGCTGCTTCTCTCTGCTGAAGAAGACATTTGAACTTTTTTAGACATTTTCTGGATCAAAAGATTTAGAAAACATTTACCTAATCAATCAATGATGAAAATTGAGCTAAAACAACAATCAATCAGCAGCAATCTTCGATGACCGATAATGATGTAAGACGGTTTTCCTGCCAAAATGTTCAGCTTGTTTTTTAATATCATTATAAATGTAATGGTTGGACAAAACAAGAGATGTAACGACTTCACAATTGTAATGGCTGTTGGGCTTCATTCTGACATTTTACAGACCAAGCGATTTATAAATGATTCGAGAAAATGGAAGCTTAGTCATTAATGAAAATAATGATTAATTGAATCACATAAAAAATCTGATCTGAGTGTTTTATGTTCAACATGACACAGTGTCACTCTAGCAGAGACCTTTGACATATACTAAGATCAAAGCTTCCTGAATTCAATCTGTTTTCTGTCCCGGTGAATGTTGGCACCATGACGTATTCACATTTCAGATTCAGTGTTTTTATTTTTCGCTGTGCAACAGAGAGGAGATTGTTGCTGTCGGCACCTGTGATCAGTCAGCCGACCCTGAGCCACAGCCCGGCTGATTTATAATGTCACTGGCTCTGCTGGCATGCAGCAACATGGCATGGTTAAAAAGCCCCTCGTCCGTCACCCCCTCAGTTTTGATCTCGCCATCCCTTCATCTCTTGTTGATTCACTTTCAGATCGCCATTTCTCATTTCAGTCTCGTTTTTCCCACAGGCTTTTTCTCCTCCATATATCTATCTGCCTTGCCATTTGCTTTTTTCCCTGCCCTGACAATCTCTCGCGCCATGAGAAAAAGCTACTTTTTAACATCACTGCCATATTTATATGCTTGAAAAACCTCCTTAATGTCTAGGTACAAAGTGTTCAGTCTGATGTTACTGCAGTCTTTCTTTTTAACTCTCCCGACCCACACTTCAGTTCTCAGGGAGGAAAGAGAGTAGAACGGACACATCAATCACCACCAGTCCTCCCCCCCTCACATGCTCTGTCTCACACACACACATACACATACACAAACACACATATTGTGCACCACCCACATAAGCATAAATACAGGTACATGCTTAGCATACTAACCCAACCAGGTTGACGTGAAAAAATAGGTGATATATGAGGAGGACAAGTGCTTACATATAGAAAGGATCACCATGCATGTCCTCTCTTTCTCTCTCATCCTCTCTGTCTCTCACACACACACACATAGTACATGGTCCTTCATTTTAGGTGCTGAATCATCAAGCCGGTTCAGGTTTGTCAGCTTTTTGTTTCCCGTACTAAATACACGTGTGGCCAAACAGACAAGAAGCAAAAATGTGAGAGAGTTAGGGTTAGAGTTAGCATTAGTTATGGCAGTACCATTATAGAGTCAACGTTGAATTATGCAGATTTTAGATTAAGGTTTACTGTTCGTTCACTTCTATTGATCTCTAAATGTTAAAGTAGTTAGTTAGAAGGTAAATAGACACCAATTATAGTTTGAAAGCACAGAATTCAGCTTTATAGTAGCTACAAAGCTATACAGTTAGCATGTAATGCATTCCTTTGTTAAATTACAGACACATGCTGCTACTAACAATTAATGTAACCATCAATTGATTCACAGATTATTTAAGAATCAATAATATTTGTCCTCTCTATAAAAGTCCAAAGCGATATCTTTAAATGATTGGTTTTGATGCTCGAAACCCAAAAACATTCAGTTTTATCGGTTTAAACTTTGTATATTTAATTGAGAAATATAAACAAAAAAATATTCAACCTGTATGATTCTGAAGCTGAAAAAACTAGCCAGCTAAAAGGAAGTAAATAACATTTCACGCTCTACAGATCCAGAGTGATGGTTGTCACCACTGCTCAGGTATATGATGTAATGAATCCTAAAGGTTAAGGAGCACCGTTATAAACAGCACTTGCACTAGACTAAAGGAAGTACTACATTTAAATGTAGGCATTAACTGGATTACTGTCAAGCTGTCTGCCTGTTATATTGGATTAACTGTTAATATGCAGAAGAAAGGTTCAATTGGATTGGGGTCAGTTTGGATACTCTGGAACAAATGCGCCCCAGTAATGGATTATTAATACTATGAGGCATTTATTGTATTCAACATTAAGGGTCCCCCAACTGGCGTCCCAAAAACCACAGGGGGTCTTTAAGTCAGTTCCCTATCTAACTGTTTTTTTTGTATTCCACATACTTGTTACAAGGAGTATAAAGTGTATGTCTGGATGAGATTATTTTTTTCTTTAACAATATCAGTTGGTCACCACATGATTATTGTAGCCCAAATAATTCACAAATGCATTAATAACACAAAATCTATTGAAAATCTTAAAAAACACAGTTCATGCTATCAGACACATTTATTTGAGTCATTGTGCATTTTGTCTTGTGTTTAAGCTAATTAATTACAATCAAAATACGAGTGTAGGAAGGTGGAAAGAGAGTCTGTGACCATAAGGGTACAAAAGATTACAAAAAAGACAACTAGATGAACGAAATACACGAAAAATGGTTATTAATATTGTAACTACGGGTATTTCTTGACACTGCTGTCAGCTGTAGATGTATACGCTGTAGAGCTGTATCGGTATCCGTATTCATACGGAACCGTCACAGTTCGGCACATGCAAGTGGTGGATCGGACGAGGCCGGTGTGTGGGCGTTGTTCGACAGCGGTGCGGTATGCTAATGGTAACACACGCCAAACATGCTAAATCATATCAGAAGGAGCCCGGCAAAAGACAACAGCAGTTCAACAGCTGATCCCCGCTGTTTTTAAGAAGCCAATAGACATGAGAGCCGAGAGACCAAAAGAAATAACGGAAGCTATTGGCATATATATTTCAACGGCAATGCGCTCTTGAAACACTTTATCATTTATTTTGTAATATTTTCAAGACATTCTTTTTAGTTTTACAGCTTGATGAAACCTTTTTGTTTGACATCAGCCATTGTAGATAATATGGCCATCTGAGTGTGTGTGGTACTGTTTGTGGTTTGTTTTTAACTTTTGTAACACAGCTCATTATTCAAAATGTTAGAGTTCCTTATTTGTAAACTGAAACTTGCACTACTGTGCAAAAATAAATAACAACAAACCTGGAATTATGCATTTGCAACTTTTTTTTGCTTTTTCTTGTTGTACCGAACCGTGACCTCCAAATCGAGGTGCGTACCGAACCGTGAATTCTGTGAACCGTTACACCCCTAATACGCTGTACACAGATTTATATTTTGTTCAGCTCTTTGATGAAGAACAGAGGGCTGTTTTAAAACACTGCTACTCCCACTGTTTGAAGTGATTTGATAATGAATAAAACATCACAGTAAAAGCATGTTAATGCAGACAAAGGATATCAATGTGTGGGATGATCAATAGAAAACGGTGCCAGCCTGCTACATGGACTGCAGATGAGCAGCTTGTCTCTGAACAGACTCACCTGATCTGCTGACACATAAATTATTAACAACAATGCGTTTGTTTTTAACATCTAAGGAGAATTATAGCCTGCCTACTAATTGCTGTTTTGGGATGTAGAGCTGCTATTTTTTTCTGTATACGGTGCCACTTATCTGGACTGTCATGCTCCTAAATGACGTTTCCTATGTTATTTAATTAAATGCTTTAGTTGCAGTTAAACGTAACTCACTATACTGGCTTACCATCAGTGCAAATGTCATGCCTTTAAATGCCGGCCTTTCACAGCTGCTTCCCTAGAGATCCGGCTCTTTTCTGGTGTGCATTAGATATAATAGACTGATGGATGTCAGTGCACAAAGTCTCTTTGCTGAGCACTTAAAGCTTTATAGATTTGAAAGTGCTGTCTATTATACCTGCTTAAATGACTATTTCCTGCTTTTTATATATTCAGGCTTATGAGTCTGCTTAAAAAGACATTCAATGCTCTTTTTCAATAGAGGTGGAGTAAAAATATAGATTTGATTTATGCAGATAAACAATGTTTATGTGCACATGTAGTAACAAGAACTGGAACCTCTATTTAACATTCCCAAAACGTTACTTACATTTTCGTCGCGTAGGTGTGTTTCCTGTTTTCTAACCTTAACATTTATTTTAAGTGATGGGAGGTTGTAGATTTGTCTATATTGGCAACATGTCGCAACATGAGCAGTTTGCTAGGTTTTGTCCTTTGACGCATTAAAGTGTCTATATAAAACCTCCTGGTGGGAAACTGCCTGCAGCTGTAAAGCACAATCACATTACAATGTACCTGTTAATCAGTTTGTAAGGCACTTTTTAAGTACACACATCTTATCGTGCAAACAAGTCTTCAACTGAGAGATATAAGATTATAATTTAGTATTTTGTCCTGCTAATCAGATTTTATAAGCGATAATAGGAGAGTGAATGGTGTGTGTTTGTGTCAGTGATCGAAGCCTATCTAATCAGATTAGACGTGATTCAACACTCGTGGATTAGAGGACCCCTGCCTTCTGAAACATGGATCAACACATCCATCAATCACCAGGGAAGACACACTGGTTTTAAATCATCCCTGAAAGGTCCAATGATCCCCGCTGTGTGATGAAACGGATCCAATGACCAGATTTGTTTCACGATTATTGAATAGCAGTGATTTGCGCGTGAGAATCTTAAAAAGGGCAATCCTCCCTGAAACATAATTCATAGTGGTTATTCCTGTGACCTTGGGTTCTTAAAGCGGGTTGATGTGGAAAATACATGGGGAAGGGAAAAGATCAGAGCTGCAACTTTAGTCTTTGATGTCATCACGGCCCGCAGCCTGTTGATGACATCACAGATTACTATCGTTCTGTTCCTTTTGGGGAAACTGCTTCATAAATCCACATTAAGGTGACCACAGTGATTCAGCTTCAGGGTGGATGATCATTTATCCACACACCATCCTCCTCCTTCCTCCCCCCCCCCTCCCCTTTCTTATTCCTCAGCTCTACCTTGATCCCATTTTCTAGAATAGTCTTTTCCAGCCCCTATCATGAGTAGCATCTGTCACCTGTGAGCATGCATGTGTATACCTGAAAATGTGTGTCAGTTGAGTTCCCCTTTTTATGTGTGTGTGTGTGTGTGTGTGTGTGTGTGTGTGTGTGTGTGTGTGTGTGTGTGTGTGTGTGTGTGTGTGTGTGTGTGTGTGTGTGTGTGTGTGTGTGTGTGTGTGTGTGTGTGGTGTGTGGTGTGTGTGTGTGTGTGTGTGTGTGTGTGTGTGTGTGTGTGTGTGTAACCGCTCTCCGTAAAAAGAAGCACAATGAAAAGGAAATATGTGTCATGTCCTTGCTAGCCCTCGAAAGGAGAGTGATCTATTTCTGTCGCCGTGAATAGAGGTGTTCAAGGAGCCTTCAATAGCAGAGATGTGCCTCTTCAGACACACACACACACACACACACACACACACACACACACACACACACACACACACACAGGGAGCTACATAAAATCCTAGCCATTCATAGAGAATCTGAGACCGATAAATGAGATAATAGACTCAGAGAGAATTAAGAAATGAAGGAGTAGACGGAAAAAGGCAGAGGAAGAGAGAGAGAGAGAGAGAGAGAGAGAGAGAGAGAGAGAGAGAGAGAGAGAGAGAGAGAAGGGGGAGGGGAAGACAGAATAATGTACACAGAGTTCATTGGAACACACACACAGTTCCCACATTAAAGCAGAGTGGTAGTTGTTTACCTAGAGGCATGCCTTTGTTGAGGAGATGTGAGCTTCCCATGGTGCGTTCCCCAGCCGGCGAGCGTTCAGTCTTCACACAGCAGACATGAACAGGAATCCAGTCAGCATATGGCGGCTGTGGCCAGCTACCTCGCTTCCCTTAGTCCTTCTCCCAGCCCCTTAGTGACAAGCATACACATGTGCTCCCCCTCTTTTCTCTCTCTCTCTCTCTCTCCCCTCCCTTCCGTCCCCTTTTGCTCGCTCTCTCTCTCTATCCGTCTTACCCCTCCCTGCCCTGGCTACTTCCCTCCCCTTCCTTTCTCACTTTCTATTACAGCAAATCTCTCTGTCTTTCCGTCTGTCTGTCACACAAAAAAAGTGCAAACACACACAGGCATGCAAGCACTGCTGCATTTATGAGAGGGAGAGTGTAGAGGGGAAGGTGGGGGGGAGAAGAGAGTGTGTGTGTTTGAGAGAGCAGGAATGGGGAGGAGCTAATGCTGGCCAAAATTCATCTTTTGTTTCCTGAAAGACGACAGGGTGAAAAAAAAGAAAAGAAAGAGTTATGCAGTTACAAGTCTGTGGAAAGAGAGGAAATGCTTGTTCTGGGGGACACCAGGAGAACAGTTATAAAGCTCATTAAAGTTAATTGTTAAAAGCAAGATATGCCATTTTATTTTTCCCAAAGCTTGGTTTGGTTATTCTAATTTAACTTTATGAGTTTACTTATGGCATTATACAACTTCAGATCTGGTATCTTGGTGTTTTTTCAAGAAAATAAACAACTTTTTACCATTACCATTGTCAATCAAACTATTCCCATTAGGACACAACTAAATAATACAGTATCTAGAATATCTATGGGGGTGTTTGTGCTGCATTCGTGATATAATTCTAATACAAAACCATGCAAACCGCTGTTACTAATGAAAAAGGTAATTATTATTCATTATTATTTGTTTTTTAAACAACAGTTATTATACTTTAAAATGCATACCAGGTTTCAGGGACATTTAAGTATATGAAAAGGAACACCTTCAGGCAGTCTTCTAGATACTGTTCTGGTATTAAATATTTAAATAAACGTTGAATGGTAAGGGGTATATTAACTTGTGAATGTTTTCTTGTGCTAATAAAGAGCTGATATTGACCTCATGATATTAGTTGTTTTTTATTTTTGCCTAATTTGACTTATACAAAAACTGTAAGGCACTAATATGATCATAATTATTTTACTTTTTGCCCTAACGCCATTTTGTTACTCATTACTTTGTAGAATTGTTCTCAGTTCGACACAGATGAATTTCTTATGATTCTTTCCAGTAAAAATATATATTATTAATTATATATATATAATAAATTGTAATTGTACCTGTTACAGCCGCTGCTACCTTGTGCCCTTAACTCTGTTTGTGTGTGTATGCAAATGAGCTGGGCAGTTCCTATGCTGTCAGTGGCCGTCTCGACCTCGCAACATCCGCGGGGATTGGACAGACGTCACCCAAGCCCTGCCCGCTTCTGCCACGTCATCCGGGGGAAGAGTATAAAGGCTGGGCACGGATACCATTCGGGAGGCTCTGTATTGTGTGACAGACGCCTCAACCCTCGCATTGTGACATTGCCTTCGTTCTGTGACTTCTGAGACTGTTTAGCCGTGTGCATTTTGTGTTAGCTACACTGATTAGCAGTGTATTCAGGTTTCTGGGCGAGCACACTGATTAGCAGCGTGTCATCGGGTTCTGTGTTAGTATAGGGTTTGTGTGTGTATATTGCTTAGATCCAGGTTGATTAGCACCTGTAGACCAGCATTCCTGTGTGTGTATATTGCTTAGATCCAGGTTGATTAGCACCTGTAGACCAGCATTCCTGTGTGTATATTGCTTAGATCCAGGTTGATTAGCACCTGTAGACCCGCACCAGCTGTGACAGATTGACCCGTTGTTGGGCCAAGCTGTTTGTGTACATCATTTACTCAGTTGCCGTTACAAATAAAACCACCGGTAACATATACCAAATCCAATCTGGTCGTGTCGTTTCCCTTTTGTACCCCTAGCCAAGAGGGAACGTAACACGTGGGGGCTCTCGTCCGGGATACATTTAAATCAATTCCTGGGGTTATAGGTGGGTTTATTGTGGCTGAAAACTTTGTGAACGTGTGGGCGGTACACCCAGGTATGGCATCGTTCGATATAGAGGCGTTCTTGGTCTGGCCGTCCTATGAGCAGCTGGACCGGTGTAAGAAGGATGACCTAATAGAGATAGCACTTCAGTCTCGTGGTGAATCGGCAGATGTTAAAAAAAGAATTGAAGGCGTTGGTGGTGGATGAGATGGTGCGAAGAGAGGTACTTGTACCGGCTGTACCAGCTGAGCTACCCGTGTCCGAAGTTCCCACTGAGGGCTTGTTGCGTCTGGCAGAGGCAGAGTTTACGTTTACTAAAGGAAGGGGTGGTGACAGCGAGGGGGGCGAGCTGTGGGAGGCACCGCTCACGCCGCCTCGCAGATGCCCACCCTCTCCTGTTGGTAGTATAGAGTCCCGGGAAGGGGCTAAACTCAAGGTACGTCTCGCCCGGCTCCATTTGGAAGCCAAGGACAGGCAGCTTCGGTGGGAAACTGACGACAGGGAGAAAGCCAGGCAGTTACAGCTGGAATTACGCAAATTGGAAATGGACAAGGAAGTCCGGAAGTTGGAAGTGGACAAAGAAGTCCGGAAGTTAGAAATTGACAGAGAAGTGCAGATACGACAGCTGGAGCTAGACTCCGAGCTGCGCGCGTCCGGTGTTCCTGGTCATGGCGGAGGAGGTTCCTCGGCCTATTCTCATCCACCTGCCTTCAATGTAGGGAAAACATTTCGCTAGTGCCGATTTTCCGGGAGAATGAAGTGGATGCGTATTTCGGTGCGTTTGAGCGCATTGCAGCAGCGTTACAGTGGCCGGAGGATGCCTGGGCTCTGTTAATCCAGTGTAAACTCCACGGGAGAGCCCAGGAGGCGGTTGCTGCGCTTTCAATAAGGGACAGCAGAATGACATAACCCAGTTGGTGGATCGTTTCCCGTGCCTTTTCCATGATGTCCCGACACAAACTAATGTGATAACGCATGACATCAATGTAAAAGGCGCAAGGCCGATTAAACAGCATCCGTACCGTGCCAATCCGACCAAGCGCGAGCTTATGAAACAGGAGGCTGAATATCTTGTATCAAATGGCCTGGCGACACAGAGCTCTAGCCCATGGTGTTCGCCGTGTCTTGTAGAAGCGAAATCTGATGGTTCTCCACGCTTTATCACAGACTACCGTAAGGTGAACGCTGTTACGGTGACAGATTGCTACCCATTGCCGAGAATGGAGGATTGCATCGACAATTTAGGTTCTGTGAAGTATGTCAGTAAATTGGACCTACTTAAAGGTTACTGGCAGGTACCTTTAACGGACCGTGCCTCACAGATCTCCGCTTTCGCTACACCTGACTGTTTCCTGCAGTACACAGTCATGGCGTTTGGTATGTGTAATGCACCTGCTACGTTTCAAAGATTGGTGAATACTGTCCTCTCCGGAATAAGTAACTGTAACGCTTATTTAGATGATCTCATTGTGTACACGCCCACCTGGGAGATGCACATGAAGATCCTGGGGCAGGTATTCACCCGGCTTGCACAGGCGTCGCTTACTTTGAACCTGGCCAAATGTGAGTTTGGTAAAGCTACTGTCACCTATTTAGGGAAGCAGGTTGGGCAAGGCCAAGTCCGACCAGTGGAAGCTAAGGTTACTGCGGTGGCTGAATGTGCGGTGCCCGGCACCAGGAGTGATCTCCGCCGTTTCCTAGGTATGGCCGGTTACTACCGCAGTTTCTGCCGTAATTTTTCCACTGTGGCCCAACCCCTAACTAAGTTGATAAGTCCCAAGGTGGACTATGTTCGGACCCCTGAGTGCACTGCCAACATGCATTTGAGTGTGTAAAGACACTTCTAAGTCACGCTCCTGTGCTTGCTGCTCCCGATCTTGCTAAGCCCTTCAAACTCGAGGTGGATGCTAGTGCAGTGGGGGCTGGTGCTGTTTTACTGCAGGAGGATGCGGATGGAGTTGATCATCCTGTCTGCTATTTCTCCCGTAAGTTCAACAAACACCAGGTCCGCTACTCCACCATTGAAAAGGAGACCATTGCTTTGTTGTTAGCTCTCCAGCACTTTGAGGTTTATGTCGGGTCCAGTTCTTTGCCGGTTGCAGTGTTTACCGATCATAACCCCATTGTCTTTTTGTCCCGCATGTACAACCACAATCAGCGTCTCATGCGGTGGGCTCTGATCGTCCAGGACTACAACCTGCAAATCTGCCACAAGAAAGGTTCAGAGAATGTGTTCGCAGATGCCCTGTCCAGACTGGAATGATGTGTGCTGTGGTCATGGTGTTGTGATGTGTTAAGGTTCACAAAAACCCTGTGGGGTTTGTGTTTTAAGGGGGGGGGTGTTACAGCTGCTGCTACCTTGTGCCCTTAACTCTGTTTGTGTGTGTATGCAAATGAGCTGGGCAGTTCCTATGCTGTCAGTGGCCGTCTCGACCTCGCAACATCCGCGGGGATTGGACAGACGTCACCCAAGCCCTGCCCGCTTCTGCTACGTCATCCGGGGGAAGAGTATAAAGGCTGGGCACGGATACCATTCGGGAGGCTCTGTATTGTGTGACAGACGCCTCAACCCTCGCATTGTGACATTGCCTTCGTTCTGTGACTTCTGAGACTGTTTAGCCGTGTGCATTTTGTGTTAGCTACACTGATTAGCAGTGTATTCAGTAGGGTTTCTGGGCGAGCACACTGATTAGCAGCGTGTCGTCGGGTTCTGTGTTAGTATAGGGTTTGTGTGTGTATACTGCTTAGATCCAGGTTGATTAGCACCTGTAGACCAGCATTCCTGTGTGTGTATACTGCTTAGATCCAGGTTGATTAGCACCTGTAGACCAGCATTCCTGTGGGTATATTGCTTAGATCCAGGTTGATTAGCACCTGTAGACCAGCATTCCTGTGGGTATATTGCGTAGATCCAGGTGATTAGCACCTGTAGACCCGCACCAGCTGTGTTTTCCCACAGTCCCGTTTTGTTATTTTGTTTCCACTTTAGAAGTGAGGTATTTCCTTTCCTTTTGTATAGTACTGGGCAACTCTCTTTTGGAGACCCTGTTGTGAGATAGTGACAGATTGACCCGTTGTTGGGCCAAGCTGTTTGTGTACATCATTTACTCAGTTGCCGTTACAAATAAAACTACCGGTAACATATACCAAATCCAATCTGGTCGTGTCGTTTCCCTTTTGTACCCCTAGCCAAGAGGGAACGTAACAGTACCTTTGATGTACATGTACAATTGCAGACAGTCTTTTTAATGACATACTTAACTGAACTCCTGCACCATGTAATCACTTTTTATCTCTTAACCTCTATGTGGCCTTTGCTCTGGTTAACACCTATCCACCTCCTCATGCTCTTTCTGTTCCTGCAGTCCTGATGTTTCATCTACATTTGGCCATTTGATACACCACAGTGATATAAGCAGCCTCAGATCCCCCCTAATAACTGTCAGGGCCTAACCTAGTTTAACAGCAATGAAGGTTACATCACAGCCTCACTATTGGTAAATGTCAAAGACTGCCACTGGGTGAGTTGTTGAATCCAAAAGGAGGCAGAGGGTCATGGAAACAGTCGTTTGCAACACTGGAGAAAAGCTGACTCATGATCTCTGTCGTGTGATATCACATCAACTGTTCATTTAACCATTACTGTCAACTCCTGTATATTTAGCATAATATTAATGTTCATCTTCAAAGCTATATTTAGACAGTGTAGCACGTAAAAATGCAAGTACATTAGCTGTGACGAAGGTAACTTCGTCACTATGGACTGACGGCTTCAGGCCGGGTAATATTGCACTTTATTAGTGTGATTGCACAGTACAGTTGACATTACATATTTGCACATAATTCATACTAATTATTGAGGTAGTATCTTTTAACTGATTAAACCGTATTTATTGGAATGTTGTCTGGCAGGTGCTGGTCGGGTCCTCGGCTCCGCCTGAAAATATAGGGGAGTTTGCGAGAGCGCCGAGAGTAGTTATGCTGGTGTAAGGATGACAGCGGTCGAGAGTAATCAGGGTGCAAATAATATGTTGATGTCTGTGGCTGATGATTGTGTGCACCTGGTGTCCTGTGTTGTCTCCTCCCCCCTCACCTGTGTCTTGTTGTGCTGATTAGAGTGTGTGTATTTAGGCTCTGTTTCCCTGTCTGTTGAGGAGGCTGGTAGGGTGTGTGAGATCCTTGTGGCTGCAGGATGTGTGCAAGGAGAACAGCAGGATTGAGGCTGTGAACTTTGTGCACATGATTTTAATAAATGCCCACGTCGGGTTATATTTTTGGACGTTCTGCCTCTGCCTCCTTGCTTGGTCTGGGCCGCTCAATTGTCAGCTTCACATTAGCTTTCAGTAATAAAAAACATTTTAAGAGCTACATACAGAAATGAGAAGTTTAAAAAACGTCAGCAGTCAAAACTGTTGAGTTTTCAGTCTGCTACGGAAGATGTGTTGACTTTCTTCTGTCTTCATCAATGGGGAGCTATTACTTAGCAGACAGGCTCCCTTTAAAGAGTACATAGCTCTCGGGTTGGGTTTTTTCTATGATAAAATATTTAATGGAAGCTCTAGCTTTTGGGTTTATCCTTATTATTACCTAGTCACCTAGTCAAAGAAGAGACATCTGATGGGAATAATGCTCAAAAGTCAGTGAGGGTACATGTGGTTTGAGGCTCAAAGTAACATTGCATTTGGCCTGTTTTGTGACTGCTGCTTATAGGTTGCTGCAGGCGAATACCACCAACACCACCAGCCATTGTGGCTCTAAGGCCCCGGCCGCGTCTATCGTTATTCCAACCCAGTTTAGATTTTGCTTCCGCATTACGCAAGAACGTAGCTCTACGCGATAGCGTCATAGCCTTCTTCTTCGGCTGTTATAGCAACCTGGCGTTACATCTCTATGGGCGGCAAATATGAATCTGACAAGCGAAATACCGTCCTTTTAAACGCCCATAATTATAATTATAATAATATAATAGTGCTTCTTTGTCAATATGACTGACGACCACACTTATGTAGTGCTGAGGTAATGTTAATTCATCATTTCATATTAATTCCTGATGGATATAAGAGGGATACATTAGCAAACATCTGTATATATAGCCTATATAATGTTTCGTTTTTTTGTTTGTCATGTAACATATTAACGTTTTGACCTTCTGTTTAGGATGTAAAGGTATCTATTTAATATTTTATTTAATGTCTATTTTGTTATATAATACAACATATAACATTTGACATTAATAACATATAAACGTTTGTAAAATATAAAAATGAAATGTTGGGACATTTATAAAAATGTATTCCTTTACATAAAAGTGCTTTCCAGAGGTGTAAGAAGTGATAAGATCTTGTACTGTACTTGAGTAAAGGTACAAGTACCGGAGTGTAGAAATACTCAAGTATAAGTACTAAAGTATTAGCATCAGAATAGTACCTGAATAACTATAGGCTCTTTTTTTTGCTTTCATTTCAGACCTCGTGTTTTAGTGTGCTCTGGAGGCACACAGAACAATATCCCTCTGTTTAGAGGCAGGACACTCAGTGCCCCTCTACACCCTTTATGTACCTGTTTGTATATGTGTATGCCTTTCTTTCTCATTTGTTTTTCACCTTATGTCTTTGTCATATCTTATCCCACTTATGGCCTGTACCTTGTCGTGGTAAGTGGGCTTTTTACCAAATCAGGCCTCAAGGTGTATCTCAAATGCTGAAATATAAGCTCCCTGTTAATACAAATGCATTACCCTACATCACAGTATTACATGACTAAAGGTCCACTGCCCCTGCAGTCATGACATCTTTCCAGAGGCTGGTGTTGATCCAACCTAAAGGACATCAGATGACCCCTGCTTGACCTCCTGCAGTTGATGCAAACAGGTAAGTGGATCATGCAGTCAACTTGGGATTGTATCCTGTGTGTGTAAGTAACACGTATGCTGTATAATCTGCAACAACTGTCAGGTGGTGTTATTGATTATCTTTGCGAAAGAAAAATATATTTTAATTGAAATATGGGAGCAAAAACAAAAGGGTTGAAATGATCATACCATATTATGTTATTATTGCAACTGTTTTTATTATATTGTGTTGTTTATATATATATATATATATATATATATATATATATATATATATATATGTATGTGTGTGTGTACAAATAAATTAATATAAAGTGTATGTGAGTGTGTGTATAAATGAATGATTACATCTGTGTGTATACATGTGTGAGTACATATAAGTGTGTGTTTATATGTTTATAAATGAATAAATGTGTGTATATATATATAAAACAGTATCATTAAATAATGCTGTGTGTGTATAAATGAATGAATACATCTGTGTATATTTATGAATAAATACATGTGTGAGTACATATAAGTGTGTGTGTATATGAATAAATGTATATATAAAATAGTATCATTAAATATATGTATATAACATAGTATCATTAAATAATGCTGTCAAATAAATGAAGTGCACAGTAATAGTCAAGGTTATATTCAATATTCTGCTGATAAGATAAGATATTTAAAACGTCTTTTGTTTGTCCTGAAAACGACATTTGAGAATACACACAGGCTATTTGATAAAACACCAGTAATACAATCTCAGGAATCTTCGATATGGCTTTGATTACAGGATCGTTTACTTTCAGTCAACAAACAAACAGGATCGTTTAGGATCGTTTACTTTCAGTCAACAAACAAACATGATCGTTTACTTTCAGTCAACAAATCCTTTGGAAAGACAAAAAACAACTATTCATCCTGCTTTACCGCGACCGCTATAACAGCCGAAGAAGAAGGCTATGACGCTATCGCGTAGAGCTACGTTCTTGCGTAATGCGGAAGCAAAATCTAAACTGGGTTGGAATAACGATAGACGCGCCCCGGCCACACGAGGACGAAAATGGCTAAACGCATAGGATTAAAGCAAACGCAATCGCAAAAAAGCTTCCGCCCACACGCAATATTCACCGGATAGTGTCTGTCCACACGAGACAGCTCCGTTTAGCTCCAACCGCTGGAGAAGCTGCAGTACATATGCAGGAGCCTGTACGTGGCGCTGTAACTTCCTCCACAAAAGCAGCGAAGAAGCATGGTTGTCATGGTTGCCCTTCTGTTTATTCTCCGCGGTGGGGGCCGAGGGAACCGGGCAGAGTTTTTCGCCAGTCAACGTGTATTAAAGTTTAAATCTTCCGGACAAAATTATAAAAGTGCCGGTCAAAGGTCTTCTTTGTTATTTATTGAGCTTTAAAACAAATAAATAACGAATCTATATAATATAATAATAAAATACACGGAGCCTCCCTTTTCCTCCCTCTCTTCGGACAGCGTCAGTGTCTGTCTCATGCAGCAGCTGATCCAGTAATGAGTGACCCGGCCGACAGTAAAAATAAACATATTTATAACTAGTTTAGGTAGTATGAGAGGTGTCTCCGTCCTGTCAGATTAGACTTCACTCGCGTTTATGTCCATATCGAGAGAAAGATAAATAATCTGAATTCAGTGTGCAGTTTACTTTGACGCGGGGGTGAGCAGCAGAGGTGGGGAGAGGCGGGGCTATTGCCTCATCATTATCAGAAAATGATCGTATAGGGCGTACACACGGAGCCGTTGGACCCCCCAGAGCGTTGCGTATGCCGTTCTATCCACCTTGGGACCCGTTATCGTTTCCGCAGTCGTTTAGTGCCGTATTCGGTCGTCCTCGTGTGGCCGAACGGTCTATATGACACTAAACAGTAACGCAAACGACCGTTTTCGTCCTCGTGTGGCCGGAGCCACACAGTGTGTTCATTTAATGATGTTCACAACAGATAGTGGAGTCACAGTGGACATGACTCAATCATTCCACACATCAGGAAGCAAACACTGAAACTAACATAACTGGAGGTTAAGGGTCCAAGAAAACCAACCCGGATATCATAGGATATTTTTACTTTTTCAGCAAGTGGTTCCCTTTGGGACCCACAAATGACCATTTGTACTGCATGTCAATAACTCACCCCATGTTACTGTCTTGAAAAAACCCTTTATTTCTTGCATGCCTTCTATAAATCTACAGTCTATGCTGACTCCACGATAAACAAACACAATGTATGCCTTATTAAGCCATTGGTATGCTCCCGACTCCACTCATGTATTTTTCACTACAACCTTACGCTTTGAAACGCTTTCGCAAAGACGCCATTGTCAGCGGTAAATGTAAGAACGCTATGCAAATTAGTGGACTCAAGCTAGGCACACTATATACTAAAATTGTACGTTAACACAGAGAAGCTTGGATTACATAACACGCATAGGGAGTGGGACTCTTCCTGCTTAGGACAATAAACTACACTACATTTTGACAAAACCGACAGTGGTTTGCTGCTATAATAATTATCTGAATGATGTATAACAGTAGACCCTTTAGAAAGGATTTAGTTAACTTGGACCTTTGTAGGGGGTAACACATCAAATTGTACTCCATATTACAGAACGTTTTAGCCACTATTTGAAGAACTACTTGAGCTTCCTAATGTATGTCATGTTGTTTTACACTCACCAAATTATGCAAATGAAATGTTTAAACTGATTAATCTGGTAATTGAGAACTATCTCTCTCTACTTGTCATTGTGCCGTACATGGATGCTTTTGCAATAGGGTAATGAAATAATACCAGTTGGTCGTATAACAAGAAATGAGTGAGCAGGTTTAGCTTTAGCTCTGATAGCAAATTCAAATGGAGTCAACAATGTAAGAAGCTACAGACAACATGTATCCACAACTACCTCTTTCTAGCTAGAGACATGTTCTGTAGGAGATAGAGGAATCCTAAAACCTATTTAGAGCTTCTAAATAAAGATGGAGAAACAAACGAGGCTTATATGGACTTTGAAAAAAGTCAGAGGATAAATTAGGAGATTTTTCTGTGCTGCATTTTGTTTGTTTAGACTCTTCTTTAATGTGTGCAAACTGAGCCAAACTAACAGTTACACCCTTCCCTCTACTTATCATTTACACCTGCTGTTTCTTTCTTCCTCTTTTTTATTTTCTCTCCTCCTCCATTCTCTCTACCTCTCGCTCCTCACCCCTCTGTCTGCTCCCCACTCCCTCTCTATCTCTTGACCTGCCCATCTTGCTTTCCCTCTTCAATCCTCGATAACGTTCGCTCTCCATCACCCACCATTCCTCATTCCTGCATGTCTTTCACTCAGTTTTTCCTTCCCCGCCTTGCTCCCCATACATCTTCACACCCCCGCCACCTCCCACCCTTTCTCTCTCTGTAGTCAGTGCAGCGTGTCTAATGGTTCAGCTCCCTCTCAGCAGATACACCGAGCGGAAGCCAGGCAAACAGCAGCCCCGGATAACGCCTCCCAACCTCTGGCCTTATCAAGACTGACAGCCAGCTCGACCTAAAGCTATCACACACACATACACACACATACACATAATAGCAAAGATACAAGCCTGCACATGTACAGAGATACAAGCTGTACCGAGAAATAAATGCACACTCACACAAGCATTTGCATGCAAAACAAATGCACTGACACCGTGGTACAGGCTCAAACAGAGATATAAGTGATGCAAGAAATGCAGCTGCAACCAAGCGTACACACACACACACACACACACTCAACTGCATGACAGGAAATGTGGATGTATGCACACAAAGAGCTACAGATGCACACCTACACATATAGCTCTAAATTAAGCTTCAAAGAAACACACAGTGGACGTTATACTAGTTGTAAATGTGCAGAGGCAGACACCCACACACACACACAGTAAATTGGATTTATGGATACTGACAGTGAGCTGTAGAACAATGTGGATGCCACAACAGAGGAGAGCGGAGTTACAAGCCATGTCATCTACTATAGGAGGAGACAGGTGGCATAGGCAGGAAGAATCTAATCCACGTAGAGAAGAGGAGTAGGAAGCAGCAGCAGGAGAGAAACGAAAGGGATGAATGGAGGAACAGATTGTCAGAAAAAGTGAATGAGAGTAGGGAGAAGGAGGAGAGTTGAGGCGGATACCAAAAGAAAGCAGTGAAAGTAGAACCAAACGGGGAAGATGACAAGGTAAAGAAAGATGATGAGAAAAGAGTAAGATTGACGAGGAAAAGAAGACGTATCACTATTTTCACAGAAAGTTTGAAGTAGAGACAGGTTCAAATTCAAAAGGTTTATTTTCATATCATATACACAACTGCGGTGTAGTTATGTAATGACTGAAAAACTCTGGTCGCAGGTTTCGCAACATTGCAATTACAAGAAATACATTTTTTCTTTTTTTTAAACATCAATAAAAATAGTGCAAGCTCAGGTAGCTCAGACAAATAGGTTTCTATCCTTGTTCAAATTTTACTTTATGATATTTATATAACTGTCACCTCCCTCAATAGAGAAAAGCGCTGATTACCAATAACTGCTAGCATGTACCTGCATGCATCTACACTTACATTTGGCATATCAATTTAATTGTTATAATTCAAATCACTGAAATTGGATCTTAGTTCCTCACAACTTTTACTATTTATGTATGCCGATCAAGATGGTACAAGTATTGCAAAGCCCACCTTTGGTTTATAGGATGTACACTTGAATTAGGCAGTCACACACAAGAAATCCTTTTTCTTTAAGTACACACTTGCAAAGAGTCCTTTCCACTAGTTGTTTGGTGTGGTACTATCATTTGGCGCTGCTATCACACACAAACTCGCAAGTTTTTATAAACATGGACACTGACACACATACTACTACACGCAGGAAGCACTCAATATGGGGGACAAAAATACACCACAACCCTTTCATCGCCTACTCTCTGGGTGTACACTGTTCATAAGCTTGGTGGGGGTGGGGCATGTTGCAGATAAGGAGCCAATTGTAAGCGATTAGACCTTTTGCCAGCCAATCAGTGCAGCCCAGCACTGGACAGCAGCCAATGGCAATATGTTCAGCGCGGTGGGGGGGAGTATGCACTTACTCACACAGGAAAAGACATGTGGCCCTGCTATGGGACTGGTGTTGGGGGATATGAACTGTACACAAACACACATTCTAAGTAGCATAAATTAAGATTTCATGTTGGAAAATTAAGAAATAAGCAGCCTGCTGATCTAGTCTTGGCCCTATTCTGTTCTTATAAATACTCAATCACATAATCAACTCCAATCCCAAGCATTCAGCACAACAACCCCTTATCCAATCAATAATGTCCACATGAAAAAAGACAAGAAAAACCAATCAGGAGAAAATCACCATTTGCTTTACATTCCCAAAATGTTGACTAATATATTGTTATTGATAATAAAAAAAGTATACCCGTCATTGAATTTACATTTTTCAGGTATTTGTTAAGTTTCCTTAAAGTAGCCTAATGATTTATCTCAGAGCCTGCTTTTTTCCAACCTCTACAATATATATATACTGTATATATACAGAAATGCAAACAGGAATGTACACACACACACAACAGGGTTGTAAACAGTAAGTCAAATATATAAAAGTAAATTCAAGTATAAATGATTTTTGTGGTGATATTTGTTTGTCTTCTACAGCATCACATTGACTGTATGTAAATAACATGCTGTGTCTCGCCTTGAATCAATACGTTCAGTGTGAAGCCACTCCAGATAAGAAAGGCATCTGAATAATATTCAACAAAGCTCCTTACATTGTTGCCTGTCGTAGCCTTAATGAGTTATATTATTCACCTCAAGTGTGTTGAGGGCCTCGGAGTTGTCCTCCCTTTATAATCTATTTGTTCTCTATCTACCAATAAAAGTAACAATGGCCAACAAATGAATCTTTACAACAAACTCCTCCAACAGCTTCGCAAAAGTCAGTGCTGACACCGTGTCAGCAGATGGCGGTAGTGAGCACCGAGGCCATTCTGAGCTCACAGAAAAAAAAACACAAACAACCACAAGAAAAACCACAAAACCAAGATGGCGGTGCAAGAGACAGCATCTCAACTGTCCATGGCTCTCAAAGTCCAAGAATATCCCACCCTGAAGGTAAACAAAACCTGTCATATATGAACAGTCTTCCTAAACTGCTGTGTCCTAAACACACGATATGTTTGACGCTGTTTGGAAAATGGGGATTAGTAGTTCATTTTTATAGCGACCAAGCGAATTTGACAGGGAGGCTAACGTTAGCTGCACTAGCTTAGCTAGCAGCGTCCTTTAACTACCTGTGTTTAAATAGCATCAGCAAAGATCAAGCAGCTGGATGAATAACAAATGATGGTGGCCAGTTAGCAGGCTGTCTGCTGCCTTAATTAGTTCTTATTATTCACCTCAAGTGTGTTGAGGGCCTCGGAGTTGTTAGCCTGAGTGTGAGCCTGTTGTTTTTGACAAAATTACCATTTGACGTGTGACTTACGAAATGTCAGTTGACGATACTTATATGTTATCTAACGACAGTTGATAGCCGTTTGTCAGTTGTGTGTGTGGGCAAATGTAAAGGCCGAGCTAACCTGGCTACTTAGTTCAGTTTAAAGATTATATTTACATTATGATAACATGTTAAAACGTGTTTGCTCGTCCATTCAACAACCAGGCATGGCATTCAAAATAAATGCCTTGAAAGTGTGTTTGGCCTGCTAGCTAGTTTGGTGTGGGGGAAACCAACATAAGCCACATTTATTGTCGGCAAAGATTAAACACCCTACCAGATAACGTAACGTCAAGCATTCAAATAGTAGATGGCTGTAGGAAGGGTCGGTAGAAATCAAATCACCGTGGGGAGAGCCCGTAAACGCTGCGATGTCAGGCAGGGAATCAGCCCTGAGAGTTAGCGCAGTGTCATCAGATTGCTGCCTCTCTGCACTTCAAAATGGCCAGCGAGAGAAATCACAGCCCGCCGCACACACGCACCGTTCCTCCATTTCCACAACACGTTACTGCGACACCACTGCTAAAAGACGAGCTGAGAGAAGCTGCTCCTGGGTCCAGCCGCGTCGTCGTTTAAAAGCACGGTTGTGAGTAGCAATGTATTGGCAGCTTTTGTGTAGTGGCATGATGGTGCCATGATGAATATAACGTGTTGTTTAAGTCGTGTCTGTTCAGGAGAGCATGGCTGTGGCGATATGTCTGCCTGTGCTTGGATGGTGCAGTATAGGGATGATCGGCTCCATTTTAAGACAGGACTGATGCTTTTAATTGCTATCTAATGGGAGTGTACATATGTGTTAAGCTATATTTAGCAGCTAATATCACAATGTTGCCTGATAGATCGGCTAATCTGCATTACCAATCAAATGTACCTTGTGTTGGGTATTATGTCCTTGTGGATGGTTTTGGATATTTTCAGTCAGATTGGTGTAAGGTAAAGAAAAAACAAAAGGAAATGGTAACCCTAACTAATATATTGAACAGCCATTGGACCAGTGCTTTGTTATCCTGAATGGTGTGACAAAACGGGCCCAATTTTGAGATGACGTTGTAATTCTGCATTGTTTAAAATAATGTGTCTGTATTCGAGGTGAGTCAAAAATGGTTACACACGCTCACATTGCCTAAGCCATTAAGTTTAGCCATTTAAAGATTGTAGATATTGTCAATTAAAATAATATATGTTGCCTGATAAACATTGGGGAAGCTTCTAATCTGAATGACCAATAACATGTAACCATCATTTGGATATGATGTCCTTGTGGATGGTTTTGGGTATTATCAGTCAGATTGATGTATGGTAAAGTAAAGGCAATGGGAACCCTAATACATATATTTACTCATTTTTGTGCTTAATTGACCAGCCTTTGGACCAACGCTTTATTCTAAATGGTGTGACAATGCAGGCCCTTTATTACAGTGAGATGACATTGTAATTCTGCATTGGTTGAAAATATTGTCTGTATTCAAGGTTAGCCAAACTATTTTAGACACGCTCAATTGCCTAAGCCATTTAATGATTGTAGATATTCTTAATTATCATAAAGCTTGGAGTGGGCTTGTACATGTCTCGCATCAAATTGTGACAGACAGCCAGTCACACAGTGTCATAATAGCTGTCTGTGTTAATGACTGATTTACATGTAAATCAAGGATGTCTAAGAGTAATGCCATATATAATCCAATCCACTTTATTTATATAGCACAGTTTAAAAACAGAGGGTTTGCCAAAGTGCTTCACAATGAACATAACATTATAATAAAATATAATATTACACGAATAGATAAAAGGCACACATAAGAAAAGATAAAAAGCACACATAAGAATAAATACAAGGCACATAAAGGCTATGGACAGACAGTAAAAGCATACAAATAGGTATGACATAGCTCAGACTGACTGGTAAGCGAGGGAAAAGAGGTGGGTTCTTTAATGCTATATATTATATTGTAATAACAATGTATTTGATGGACTGTTTAAGATACATTATCCAGCTCTAAATGCCTGTATTGGCTTATCCAAGGAATTTAAAACCTTGATCACATTCTCTGCATTGATTTGCTACATTTACTTTCCTCATACATGTTAAATACATAACCACTTAAGTACAGAGGGTTACAAGCAGTTGTTACAATCTCTACAGCCCTTGGTTCTACATTTATAGTTGACTGCTCAACCTTGGTTGTTTGCATACACTGTGGATTCTATAGATATTGTATGAACTGATTTCTTTGTCTTTCCATACATCTTGATGTTATCATCACCATGTAGAGTATCTGCCCTCTGAACATTTAGTTCATGACCCTCCACATCATTTGTTGATCTATTGCCAATTGTGTTTCTTAAAATCAATTTTCGCATACCTGAGCAGAATCACTGTTTCTTTCCAAAGGACACTAATGAATATGTACTAGTGCTTACATGGATATTCCATTGTAACATCTTAATTATAGGGTTATATTCTGGGCATTAGTTTGTCAAAATGAGAGCTAATAGGTTCCATTAAAAATTCCAACATGGCAGCAAAAGGTCTTTACTGTACCATGTTTTGTGTCACTCTTCAGTGTTAGTGACCTGTGAAATTAACTTTGCTCTAACGAAAAAAACGACTTGTAATGGATCCAAGTGCTCCTCTTAGTTTTGTGTGCAGTATCTTAGAAAGGAAGCCACAATGGTCACATTTGTCTGGAGCACAGGTATCTTTAGAAGTCTCACTTCACCAAACAATGTGATCGTACATGATGGTCTTTGGATTGTATTTAATACAGATATTTAGTTTTGCCCCTACACCGGGGTCCAGGGCGGGTTTGTCTGTTTGTTAGTAAATATCACAATAAAATGTTGTCAGATTTCTTTCCTCTTTAATTAAAATAAATATTCAAGTTCTGTTAAAATGAATAAGGCAGAGTTAATTTGGGGAAGGAAACCATTTTCTCCTCATAACAGTAAGACATTATAAAAACATCTTTATTATTTAGTAGAGAAACAGTACATCGATGTGGAATTAAATGTAGCAATGATTACATATTCAGCCGTATCAAGAAAGGCAGGCTCGTTGCAGTCAGTGCTTGTGACATTTATTGGTATTTATTTGGATATACTGTTCTTGTTTACCCATTCCTAGTTTGTATGTGAACGTTTGTCTTGTGAGTGTTTTTTAGTCCCTACAACACAGGATATCTATGAACATTTCTTCTACTTTTAAGGAGAATCCTTAAAACTCAGTATCCGTAAAATTGCTTACAGCTCAGCTATCCAAACAGCTTATCCGTGTGTTCACTTATGATGCTTTGTAAAACTGTACTTGGTTCCATGCTTGCTCTTTGGTGAATTCCCAAAGTTAAAAAGCCTGTGTCGTTGTTGTTGTTGTTGCAGGTGCCGTACGAGACTCTGAACAAACGTTTCAGGGCGGCTCAGAAAAACATCGACCGGGAGACGAGTCACGTGACGATGGTGGTTGCCGAGCTGGAGAAGACGCTGAGCAGCTTCCCAGTAGTCGACTCCGTGGTGTCACTGCTGGATGGTGTGGTGGAGAAACTCAGCGCGCTGAAGAGGAAGGTGAGGGATTCATATGTACACACACACTTTCACACAGCAATGTAATCTCTACAGACCTTCAAATAGTGTTTTATGTATAGATTTGGCATATGGGACAGTAAAAAGCCAAGATATTTAGCTACACACTCCGGAGCCCCTACTCTATGAACAAACACGCATGATCCTTGTTGCATTTATTTCCCTCTGGTCTGCTTATGGCCTTGGTATGTTTTGTACTAAAACTTCTCTACACACAGTAGCATACACATTTGAATTTGTTTTGTCATCTGCAGTCTTTTCAGAGTATTCTTCTTACAGTAAACTAGAAAGCAACCCAAAAATGGAATCCCTTCTTCAATAATGGTTGGCAATAGGTTGAATGTGAGACGCTTTTGACGCATACAGGCAGTTACCCTGTGCTTGGATCACGGTTCTTTTTTGCCTCTGACTCTCAGTGTCTCTCTAGTTCAGGGGTGTCGAACTCAAGGACAAATCCGGCCCGTGACTTCACTTCCTGTGGCCCCACAAGAGCTTGCAAAGAATATAACATGTTTATTATACGGTTACATGCCGATTTACAGAAGCACGTTGCCCATAAACTACATGTCCCACAATGCATCTCAAATTTGACTTCAATTGTTTTCTTCAAAATGTCCTTTTTAAAAAAACTTTTTTTACTTTTTTCTTCAGAATTTGACTTTTCTTTTTAAATCATTTTGTGAAATTAAGACTTGCAACTTGTTGCCCTAGACTTCTGATTTCAGACGTAGTTAATTATTAAGTTATTACCCTATCCTAATAATCCAATGCAAAGGCAATAATGTAATATAATACATTATTTTATATATATTAAATATTCATAAATGTATTTTTATATAGTCTTAAAGTTACAACCGACCCTTTGAGTGCAACCATTATGCTGATGTGGCCCGCGATGAAGTTGAGTTTGACACCCCTGCTCTAGTTGGTCTAATTTTTACAATAATGGTGTTTCCTGCTATCATTTTAGTTTCAGAGGGTTGTTCTTTACAAAAAGTAATTGCACAGATGACCAGATGCTATAGAATGTTGGCTTAACATAGTGAAAGCAGCCATGTTTATGAACAGTTTATAACAATCGGGTCTTTGTTTTTACTCACTTTAAAGTGGTGACCTCGACTGGGAGGTAATTTTCCGGCCTTGGGTGGATGGAGATTAGGGCTGCACGATTTGGGGAATTTTAATCTAATTGCAATTTTTCAGAAAGATATTGCTATTCGATTTGCGATATTTGTTTTTAAGCGACCCAACGGAAGTTTATTGTAAAATGCGGCCATATCTCCGGCTAGGAAGGTCGTATCAACATGCTCCCGTCTCTAGCACCCCCCAGGGCTGGACATTAAGGACTGCCCGATGGCCCGGGGCCATCTAGTATTTAGCTCGGGCAATGAAGCCTCACCTGCTGGTTGCCCGATCGGGCAATCTATTATGCCAGTATCATGCAGCTCTCGGATCCAGTAATGAGTGACCCGACAGTAAAACTAAACATATCTATAACTAGTTTAGGTAGTTTGAGAGGTAATTAAAATAGCTACGTGTGATATTCTAACCTGAAGTGTGTGTTTTGTCCGCTCACCGCTGCATGTGATCATGCAGAGGTACGTGTCCACTCATCAGCAGCAGCTGATCTCTCTCTCCTGTCAGATTAGACTTCACTCGCGTTTATGTCCATATCGATCAGATCCAGCTAGTTCTAGCTAATGATATGACTACCTGCTTATTAAAAGACACCTAAACAATAAGTGTTGCTATGCAACTGGGTGAGGCCACAAAGTATAGCGCAGCATTATGCATTTGTTTACATGCCCACCGGAACCCCGAGGCATTACCAACAGATCAACGCACAATCAACCCATACAGGACATCTCTTTCTCCACATTAAGTGTTAGACATTAGAATTGACTATTCTTGTCTGTCACATACAGTACTCTTCTTGTCTGTCACATAAGTGGCGCAACTGAAGCGGTATTGCGCTAAAGGGAAATTATTTTGACCGAAGAGATTTAGATTTGCCGGCTAACGGGAACTCTGACGTCGCCATTTTGTGTGCTTGGCGGATGCGCTCGGCTCCTCTCGACTGCTGCTCGGGTCTGCTCGGTCAGCTTCCGGATGAGGAGGCATTCGTTCGACCAACTTACAGTAGATAACATTACAAACATTTTTAACAGAGGCCATAATAGTGTAAATAATGTTTGTTTTGGCAGTTATAACTGAATGTAATGTTTTCTACTTTTTTACATCTGGGAAGGCATTTGCCTTCATCAGATGGAAAGTGTCTTGACCAACAACTTAAGTGTTTCTTATAGCTATGCAGGGCATGCAAGCGAGCAAACACTAACAAGAACAAGCAAACAAGTGAAATGAAGAATAAAATTGAAATTGTACAATATAATATTGTGGTGGTTCATCTTATAATTCAGTCTAGAGAATGCACCAGACAGCATCTAAGACCTGCAAAAATCTAAATTGTCTAGGGGGACGGAGGCTCCCCAAACCCTTCGTGCCATTTCGTCCGCACGCATTTTTCAGGGCAATCTCTATTGGGCTCAGGGTCATCTGTAAATTAGCTTAGATGGCCCAAAATCCTTAATGTCATGCACTGCCCCCGCAGCCCGAGCTACGAGTGAAAGAACTAAACTTACATGAAACATCCGTTGGGTTGATTTTAAAGTCAAGCTTCAGTTTAAGATTCACCCTGTAATAGATGTAAAACATGTGATGGAGCATTACTAACCTGACTCGGATGGTTTGTTTCACCACACCATCTAGGAAAGCTCCATTGGAAGCCATTTGGAAAAGTATTTCAAAAATACTTGGCAGCTGATTGGATCAATCTGTCTATCAACTTCTATCATGGGCCACTTCTGATTGGTTAACAATGGCTGGTACATGTGGAGCACAGCACTTCTGATTGGTTAACAATGGCTGGTACATGTGGAGCACAGCACTTCTGATTGGTTAACAATGGCTGGTACATGTGGAGCACAGCACTTCTGATTGGTTAACAATGGCTGGTACATGTGGAGCACAGCACTTCTGATTGGTTAACAATGGCTGGTACATGTGGAGCACAGCACTTCTGATTGGTGTGGATGACTGACACACAAGAAGAACAAAAAACAAAAAAAATCGCAGGCTTTGCGATTTGATAATTGCATCATTTAAAATCGCGATTTCGATTTAAAATCGATTAATCGTTCAGCCCTAATGGAGATATAACAGGAAAACTCACACCACAGTCGCCTTCAGCTAGAGCCAGCTGTTAAAAGCCACATTGCTCGACCCCGTTGACAAAAGCACCTTATTGTTGCCAGGGTTTCTTTATGTGCATTGTGTTGGTCAGCGGTGGAATGCTGCCTGGGTGGTTCATCGATCAAGCCTTTCTAAAACGACAGAAAACAAGTGATAAAAAAAACACACTTCTGCAGTTCTTTTTAACTGTGTGCCTCTATGATGTCCAGTAACTACTTTGTGGCCAATAAACCCTGAAATCATTGAGTGGAGAGCTGAGTAATACCCGACACCATGATGGTGTGCTTGGACCAGGGGAGTGATTTTTCTCCCAAATATGTGGGATCAAACTAAGTTCAAAGCCTAAAAAGAACACTTAACAAGAGAAGATAAAGCAATACATGTTATCTAAATGGAAGTGTGCCCATAGAACAGAGTTTTCTTTTTGCCGGTCTACATGTCCGTTAAAGTTTAAATCTTCCGGACAAAATGAGAAAAGTGCCGGTCAAAGGTCTTCTTTGTTATGTATTGAGCTTTAAAACAAATTGATATGATTCGATATTAAACAAACTAATTATACTAGATTAACTACATTATTAAAAAGTGTACAGTAACTTACAATAACACGGGAATAATAAACGGAGCGCTCTCTCTCTCTCCTGACAGCCCGCCAGTATCATGCAGCTCGCGGATCCAGTAATGAGTGACCCGACCGTAAAAATAAACATATCTATAACTAGTTTAGGTAGTTTGAGGTAATTAAAAAAGCTACGTGTGTGTTTTACTCTGCTCACCGCTGCATGTGATCATGCAGAGCTGCGTGTCGACTCGTCAGCAGCAGCTGATCTCTCTCTCCCGTCAGATTAGACTTTACTCGCGTTTATGTTCATATCGATCAGATCCAGCTAGTTCTAGCTAATGATATGACTACCTGCTTATTAAAAGACACCTAAACAATAAGTGTTGCTATGCAACCGGGCGACGCCGCAAAGTATAGCGCAGCATTATGCATTTGCTTACATTCCCACCGGAACCCAGAGGCATTACCAACAGATCAACGCACAATCAACTAGGGCTGTGCATCTTCACTGGTCTCACGATTCGATTCGATTACGATTATCCTGTCAACGATTCGATTCAATTCGATATCCCGATGCATCACGATTCATACCAATGCGTTGCATCCTCAATTTTCTATATTACTGCACATGGCTTATTTTTCATCAATGCATACATGCAGTAAATACATATGAACTCTCTTTTTATTATTTAGAAAGTGCTTCAGAAATCAATAACATAAATGTCTTGACATTAATTTATAAACCAAAATAAATGAATTAGGTCTAGCCTCCCTATATCTGTGTGTGAAGTTGTTCCATCCTCAAAAACAAAAAAATAATGCTTCTGCAGTCTAGCTGCAGCTTCTAGCAACGGTCTTCTGTTAAAAAAAGGACACTGAATGTCCTGAATGTGGCATCACACACAGGACTTGAGTCTGAACACAGCAGACAACAGGAGTATTTACAATAATACTGCATGTGGGTGCACACTTACATTCTCTGTCTTACAGATCCCATGAATGTATGAGATTAAATTAGCTTCATTATATCTCAGTGATTAAGTGAATAATAAAGTTTCTATCGGGTCACTATCAGCCTGTCACTCATTATTTTCAGGGAGGGGGCGGGGCTTAGAGGAACAGAGGAGACGGTGATCGCGGAAGCTTTTTTCCTCCTGCCTTCACAAACTTTACACACGTATATATCGTCTGAAAATTGCTAGAGGACATTCATACTTTGCAATCCAAGACTTAATTAAATCCACCAAAAACCTGACATGATTGTAACGTGATTATTTTTGAAAAACATAAATCCCTGTGCCGCAGCGACACGGAGTGATTCAGAGCGGGTCCTTCTGCTGGTGGTTCTGGACTGGTGGTGTTGTGTTGGTGGATAAAGCTGACTGCTCCGTGTTTGGTGTTGCTGTGCCGCTGTCACGTCTGTTCCCTGATCTCTGCGTCACCGACCGATTTGATATTAAAGTGACAGAAAAAAAAAACGTTATAGTAAAGCCGGGGCCGGAAAATCAGTAAGCAACGCTATAACGCTACGCTATAACCGATTATCTTCCGCCACTGCATCGATACCGAATCGTCCACGTCCGCATCGCAATGCATCGTAGAAACGATTATTTTCAACACCCCTACAATCAACCCATACAGAACATCTCTTTCTCCACATTACGTGTTAGACATCAGAATTGACTATTCTTGTCTGTCAAATACTTTTCTTGTCTGTCACATAAGTGGCGCAACTGATGCGGTGTTGCGCTAAGGGGAAATCATTTTGACCGGAGAGATTTAGATTTGCCGGTCTTCAGCATATTTTACCGGTCAAAGTCCGGTAATTACCGGCTAACGGAAACTCTGCCATAGAATAGTGCTCATGGGGATGCAATCATGTACTGAACAATATAATCACGGATTACTTGACACTGTGTCCTAATACAAACCCACCATGCAGCAATGTGAATACACAGTAGGCGCGTTCACGCCGCAGTACTTTTCCCACTTTAGTTCCGATATAGTAAAGAAATGTTGCGTTCACACCAAAAAATCCGGAACTAAAACTAGTTCATGAGAACCTTTTTACCCCCTTTTCGTGGGAGAAAAAAGTTCCTATTTCTGATTGGCTGGGCGGATTGCAAACCACGCCCCGTAAAACTCCCAAAAGGTTTTGTGAAGCCGCCATTTTATTATCCTTGCATTATTAGCATTAGCATTAACCCAGCGCACAAACGCAGAGAGACTAACTTATGGCAACACCAAATAAAACATGGGAGCGGTGGAGATGAGGAGGTGTCGGCGTTCTGGCGATTTACTCGGAAGGCTTCAGTAGAAGCTGCTGGGACAGTCCCTAACTCCGGGATCTTCCGGCCGGGGACTCCGGGTGGCAGTATACACCGTGAAGTTGTTTGCGGCCTGCCAGTAAACCCAAAGCAGAAGAAGTGACGTCAGCGGTTTCATTTGCCTAATCCTCCCCCAGGGACTTATTGCGGTGTGAACGCGATCTGTACTTAGTTAATGAGAACTAAAGAGTTATCATGAACTAAGTTCTGATGAACCTTTGTGGGAGAAGTACGGTGTGAAAGCGCCTATTGTCCCTTTCCAGTTCACCTCATCACACAAGAGTTTACCTCTAGAACAGGTAGAAGCTGTTCATTCTCCTTTATCCTCAACAATTCCTCCAGAAAGAAATCTAAATGAGAAACTTATGCTACTTATTTTAGGAAATCAAAGAATCTAAAGCATCTTTACACAATAACAGGGTGTCCGCGGGGTCTTAAAAAGTATTACAAGTTGATACATTTAGCGAAAATGTAAGGCTATTAAAAGTATTAAACGGCATTTTCCAAGGTATTACATTTTGTAGCTTGTTTTCAATAAGTATATAAATTGTCCAAAGAGGTTGTATTCCACAGCAGTGGTTCTCAGGCCTCGGGACCCACTTTTTACTTGGTCAATACATCGCGACCCAACATTTTGAAGCACTCAAATTTATTCAACAAAAAATCGTGCTGTAATATATACGCTTTGCCGCATACAATATTAATAAAAGTGAAGTACAGTGCATATATCCCTTCACAGAACTAAAGAAGAGTTCTACCGCAAAGTTATTCTCTGTGGGGAAATCAGCAAAGATATGTTATTGAGAAGATGATCAATCTACAGTCTGCCTGAATGTAATCATTGCGTAGGTGTGTAGTGTGATTCTGTGTAGTTTATTCATGGCATCCCGTTGGATTTGACGTCATCTGAACAGGACATCGCACGCTCACTGCTTGATAGCGCGCGCTTATCCGTTTACGCCGGTTGTTAAACAGCATCGTTATGGGGAAATGCAAGTTTCCGTCCAAATGGTTGGAAGATGAGGAGGAAGGACAATCAATACTGTATATAGTAAAGTGTGTCGCCAATGTAACCGGTTAAAACTCGATGGGGTCTTAAAATGTTTGGAAAGGGTCTTAAAAAAGGTCTTAAAAGGTATTATATTTTACTTCAGGCTTCCTGCATATACCCTGGATAAAGGGAAAGAAAAGATACTGAGTCATTTGAACTCATGTTTTAGTTTTTGTCCTGATGCATATTCAGCTTTTCGTAAATATCCTGCTTCTTTTGTGCATGTGTGTCCTGAAGGCTGCAGAGTCCATCCAGGCAGAAGATGAGAGTGCCAAGCTGTGTAAGCGTCGCATCGAGCACCTGAAGGAGCACAGCAGCGACCAGCCGGCCTCCGTCAACCTGTGGAAGAAGAAACGCATGGACAGGATGATGGTGGAGCATCTGCTGCGCTGTGGCTACTACAACACAGCTGTTAAACTGGCCAGACAGAGCGGCATAGAGTGTGTGGTGTGTGTGTGTGTGGTGTGTGTGTGTTGTGTGTGTGGTGTGTGTGTGTGTGTGTGTGGTGTGTGTGTGGTGTGTGTGTGTGTGTGTGTGGTGTGTGTGTGTGTGTGTGTGTGTGTGTGTGTGTGGTGTGTGTGTGTGTGTGTGTGTGTGGTGTGTGTGTGGTGTGTGTGTGTGTGGTGTGTGTGTGTGTGTGTGTGTGTGGGTGTGTGTGTGTGTGTGTGTGTGTGTGTGTGTGTGTGTGTGTGTGTGTGTGTGTGTGTGTGTGTGTGTGTGTGTGTGTGTGTGTGTGTGTGTGTGTGTGTGTGTGTGTGTGTGTGTGTGTGTGTGTGTGTGTGTGTGTGTGTGTGTGTGTGTGTGTGTGTGTGTGTGTGTGTGTGTGTGTGTGTGTGTGTGTGTGTGTGTGTGTGTGTGTGTGTGTGTGTGGTCTCAAGGTCATTCAATGACTCAGGAGTTCTTTGAGTTCATATAGTGTTTTGCTTTTGAGAATATTGAAACATTAAAACACAAACTGACCCTTATGTTGTGTTCGGGTCTCCTGTGACCCGTTTCACGTTAAAATTATATAATAACTACGCTCTAGTTTTTTTTATCGGAAGAAGCCTTCATGATATCCTCCACAACAGCTATCCGTCCGGCAGTGGCTCAGTCAGTAGGGGCTTGGACTTTGAGCCGTGGTTCAAGTCCCCGACCAGACCTAAATATGGACTGCTACTTGGAGAGGTCCCAGTTCACCTCCTGCCCTGCCGTAGTGCCCTTGAGCAAGGCACCGGACCACTCCCATTGCTCCCCGGGCGATGTACAATAGCTGCCCACTGCTCCTAGTACTAGACTCCTGGTACTAGGATGGGTTAAAAGCAGAGAACACATTTCACTGTGTGTGCTGTGGGCTCTGCATGTGTGACCATTAAAGAGGGTTTCATCCCTCCCAATTCGATTCTATTCTATATATAAACACTACAAAACTTCGCCTCTCTATTGTTTTGTGTCACTCGGGGTCAAATTTGGCCCAATCAAGATTCATCTTTGACTTTAGACACCCCACCCCCTTTATCCACTGTAACAATAATTTAAAACTTTTTGGGGGGAAATTGTATTATAGTCTATTATAGTCAGATAACGTAATGATCCACTGTCTTCACTATAGGAAATATGAGTGAATTGAATCACATGTTTTACTTAAATATGTGGTGTAATGTTTGTTGGGGCCATAAAATAATATTACAACAGGATTGTACGGTTATGAATGCATAATAAGTTATTTATGATGTAGTTTAAAACAATATTGGATGATAGTCATTATTTTGGAGTGTTTTGGACTGAGATAAATCATGGGTCAAAATTGACCCGCAAACACCATGAACAGCTTTCGAACACAACACAAGGGTTAAACTGTCCATTTATCCTAATACTAGGGCTGTGCAATTAATCGTATTTTAATCTCGATTACGAATTTGGCTCGCAACGATTATGAAAACAACGTAATCGAAATAAAACCATTATTTGTATTTTTTTTTTTTTTATGTAATTGTTTTTTTTTTTAAAAATTCTGTTTAATTATACTTAAAGTTCAGGGTAATCAACTGTTAAACACATACTGTTCCAATTATTTATTTATTTCAATAAAAAGTAAATGGATAATCGTTTTTAATAATCGTGATTATGATTTTTGCCAAAATCGCACCTAATACACATATGTGACCTGCTCCATCGAAATCAGTCGCATTTACCCGAAGACACATTTTGTATACACTGTTAGAAAGAGGATATTCCTAGCTTTCTAATGATATCAGGATTGTTATTGTACTCCAAATATTAAGCAAAATATGTCACATGATATAATGACTGTCACCGAGTCATCATTTTGAGAATATTGAAATGAGCCGTTGCGACTTCCGACTCATTTCGATAGAGCGGGTCACATATGTATGTTTGTGGTGTGACTTGTCTCGTCCTATTTGTTGAATGTTTAATTAGTAAATTATAGGAATGCCTGGATCGATCCACTTCCGATCGTTATCTGCCGATATTCATTCAAATTAGAAACTTAAAGGATCGCCATGAATGCTGTTTATAATTGCTGATAAAACATTGTACAAAAACATTTCAGTGTCGAAATTGGAGAGATGTCTTAGGTTAGCTGATTGCATGCGGAGGGAAGTACAGTCCTACTTAAATAACAGAGCTAATGTTTAAGGACGTTGCGTTGAATTGCATCACGATGTGTAGAAAGCTCTATTAACTAGACAAGAGTATTGGACCAAGGTCAATTATATTATTATCATGATATGTTCAAATGTCATCTTGTAAATGTAAGTTTTTGGCAATAAAATTCAATTAAAAAGGGAACAGTTTTCTGGCTGCTGTCTAAACTAATGCCAAGATTTGATAAATCTGTTTTTTTGTCTATTATCATTGACACATCCACTCTGCCGTATTTCAGGATCTGGTCAACATTGAGATGTTCCTCACGGCGAAGGAGGTGGAGGAGTCTCTGGAGAGGCAGGAGACGGCCACCTGCCTAGCCTGGTGCCATGACAACAAGTCCCGGCTCCGCAAGATGAAGGTAGCTAATTTCACTTTTACCTCACCAGTCCAAGTTTGACCTAACAAATCCTTAAATGCCATGCGCATGAAAAACTAAAACGTGACTACATAGGTTAGGTCGATCATTTCATCATCAAGCAGAAGGATATGGTCAAGTTAGTTTTATAGGTTGTACATTTCTGCCCTTTCTAAACAAAAATCCTCAATGTAACACTCTTTGTGCTCAGAAACAGACCTGTTGAGATTCAGTTACTCCTCCTGGGCAGCAGCAGCAAGATACCGTGTTAATCCTCAGATTATCCTATTGAACCAGAAAGTACTCAGTAGAGCAGACCTCCACCATGACATGGTAAGCCTCCCAGGTAGCTGTTGGCGAGTCAACCCTGAACTGCATAGAGGGCAGAACATATATGTGACCCGGTCTATCGAAATCAGTCGCATTGACCCGAAGACACATTTTGAGTTGTATACAGTGTTGGAAATATTCCTAGCTTTCTAATGATATCAGGATTGTTGTTGTACTCCAAATATCAAACAAAATATGTCACATTATATAATGACTGTCACCGAGTCATCATTTTGAGAAAAAGGCCTTTTTAAAGTTTCCTCTTCTCTGAAATCCATCGATCTGATTGATTATTAGCGAAGCAAATTATCAAAGTACGGAGGGAACATATTTTAGTTTGGAATACTGGTCTGGGGAAGCTCGCGTGTTTGTGTGTATTGTGTTTGTTTCCCGGGGAAAACACTCACGAGAAACACCGGCTGTTGTTATGCCTGCCGTTCTCCGCTTGTAAATATGCCGAAGCTTCAAAGTTGTATTTATCATCTGAATTTGCCAAAACAAGTTTAATATTCTGAAAGCCAAGACTTTGTTTATTTGAAATCAGATGAATACAAACTGTAACGGACCCTGCCGTGTTATCTATGATTACTATACGCCTTACATTCATCTTTTCAGCGGGAGGGAGGGGTAGCGGCGCAGCGGAACAGCAGAGTGCGAGGGAGAGCTGTCTTCTTCCCTTTACAAGCTTCAAACATGTATTTATCGTGTGATTTTGGAAATAAAAGTTTCATATTCTGAAAGCTTCCGACTGATTTCGATAGAGCAGATCACATATGTGGTTAGTCCAAGTTTGGGATGCTGACGCTAGGGAATTTTACATGAGAGCATTTATGAAATTTGGTCTGGCATTTCCAATTCACTGCGAAGACAGGAAGGTTTAGTTCAAGCAGAAACATCTTTAGGATCAGGTTGTTTTTAAACTTCTGTAAACCCATGTGGATGATTTAAATATTGAAAGGCATCTTGAGAATTTGAGTGTGGGTATGTTCGTTTTTGCCACCTGCCTGCTATCAAAGTTTATATACGGCAACATTGTTTTTTTTTAATCAATAATGAGGATTTTGCAGCTTTGTGTTTTAAACTCACTGGCATGTTTGGTCTGTTTCTTTGGCAGAGCTGTCTGGAGTTCAGTCTGAGAATCCAGGAGTTCATTGAGCTCATCAGACAAAACAAACGCATGGATGCAGTCAGGTAACACACTCGTGGGCATTACACACACACACACACACAGTTTCAGCTTTTAAACGTGCATTGTTTTAAAGCCACTTAAACAAACATACCCCCCTCTGATCTTCTTCGTGTGTCTCTCTGTCTCTCAGACATGCAAGGAAGCATTTCAGCCAGGCGGAGGGGGGGCAGCTGGATGAGGTCCGGCAGGTGATGGGCATGCTGGCATTCCCATCAGATACACATATCTCCCCATACAAGGTAAAGCCTTCATTCATTTGAATATGTACATGTTTGACACTTTATTTGGTGATACCCATTACACACACACACATCTATGTATGTTCAACATTATGGTTTACTCATCTGAGATTCACACGCTAAAGATACAACGCATAGGTAGCCATACCATGTATAGAAAGAGTCTGTCTGAATTGTTAAAGAGGGATAACAGGTTCTATTATCAGTCCTTTCTATTTCTTAGTGTATTTTATTATCACACTGCCACCTGTATTCTTGACGAGCACAAAGAGCCTACTCCCTTTAATAGCGAATTGTAACAAACAAGCCTAAACTAAGGTTTTCTCTGTGCTTTCTCTAACATTTGGAAACTTCTCGTTAACTTAGCTGCTGACTCAGGAGGACAGAAGACGACGTGAATGTGTGAAACCGACTGATGTCTGTGTTTTTCATTCTTTCAAATCAGGAATATGTTTATTTAAACATTAGATTTTTTTCTTAGATATTAATGAGCTTATATAATGACCGGTGCTGCTCTAGAATCAACATATAGTTATATTTTAAATCAATTGTAACGATGCTTTGAATGTATATTTTTATAACATATTTGTTTTATTGTATTAGTAAGAACACATAAGCACAAACTATCATAAGGAGTATCAATAAAAGTAGTAGTTAACCAATCCTCTGACCAGAGATGTGGTATAGCACAGAGCGGCCACTAGAGGGCATCGGCTCCCTTTTCAAAAAATAAACTCAACTCCTTCGCTGTCCTCGGCCAATGTTCATGGGGTTGCACATTTCCAGCTATGGCTTCATTATTTATGTTCTCAATGTTAAACTTATGGTCAGTTATCAATTCACATTCGTAAACAAATGTTATGACTTACATTACCTTAAGTGTAAGAAATAAACACATATGAGATATTTGAATAATCAAGCTCTGAAAGACAATGTTGCTGCCCCAACAGTTTTAAGGGATTTAACTGTAATATCATTTAGAAAATGCATCTATATTACAATTAGAATTCATTTGAGTGAAAACAGTTGCTTCGTGGTAAGCTCAGTACAAAACATTCTCGTCTGCATAGCCTTCACCATGATGTTGTATTACATTAAATATCCGGTTTCCAGATTAGTCTAAAATAGTGTGTGTGTGTGTTTGTTTAGAACATCCTGGCTTCACTAAGCCTTTACTGCTACTTTCTCTGCTGTGTGTTGCTGTTTCCATCGCCTCAGTGAATGCAACTTAGTCCAACATGTTTGAAGAATAAACATAATTTGTGTCGGAGACAAAATGTCCTCTTGTGAGCACAGTCTGCACCTCGCTGCACGTGCATTCTCAGAATAACAAAGCACTGGGTCTGAAGTCAGCTTCATTTTTCCAGGAGTTTGTTTCAGTTATATAACGCATACATTTGTAAACACTCTGGTGTCTGTCTTGTTTTTTCCCTATCAGGATCTTTTGGATCCTGCCCGCTGGAAAATGCTGATCCAGCAGTTCAGATATGACAACTACAGACTGCACCAGCTGGGAAACAACTCTGTGTTCACTATCACTCTACAGGCCGGTCTGTCCGCCATCAAGACACCGTATCCTGCCATATTTTACTCCAAATAATACATTAATTAGGCCCTTTTTGATATCATTTTCTAGGACCAACATTCATTCATCTTTTTTTAGTCAGGATAACCAGTCAAGCCCCCAGGAAGTGCGCCGGACTCTGAGGAAAATATTCGTTTGTGGCCAAACGGCGTTACCACACTTCCCGATCAGTCGCTGGGCCCGGAAAGACTTTTTCCCATTGACTAACATTGGGAAAGAGACGTCAGTAAATCGTTGGATAATTTTTTTAAACTAAATAAACTACCCAGTATGAACACTTGTATAGCCCTTATTAAAAACAGTCAGTCCTCAAGTTGTAAAATGTGCTAATAACATTATTCTGAATTATTTTCCTCGGCATTATGAACGCGCATCTAACCCACGGGACCGCGCAGCCCGGCACATGTGACGTGTTCAGTACTACATGCGTTTTACCTTTACCCATGGATGCACAATAAGAACGGATTATATGAATACTTTCGTGACGTTTCGCTCTCTCAAAAGTTGGGCCATTTTGTCTTCATGCGCCACTGAGCAACTCTCAGGAATGAACGAGGCCCCGCCTCCCACGCTGTATCCAGTTCTTATTATACATCCATGCAACCACTAAGGTTATAATGTAAGTTTAAATGTTATCAAATTAGGTCTTGAATACACATGACCTTTTCTCTTTGACTCCACTGCCTAATCAAAATGGAAGTGCTCGACGCTTTCTAAATAGTTTTTGATGTTTCTTTCCTCTGAGCCTGTCACCCATGGTAACATTGTGTATTCAGAAATGATTTCACTTATTTTCCTTAACCTTAATGCGCGTTCCAGTCAGTGCTACAAGGAGGACGGTACCTCTAAGAACCCAGACTGCCCGGTGTGCAGTAAATCCCTCAACAAGTTGGCCCAGCCGCTTCCTATGGCCCACTGCGCCAACTCCAGACTAGTGTGTAAGATCTCTGGGGAGGTCATGAACGAAAACAACCCCCCGATGATGCTGCCTAATGGATATGTCTATGGTTACAATGTGAGTACATTGCATTAGTAGATCTTAAAGTACAGAGATCATGAGATAAAGCTAGTTCGGCCTATAGTAACTCACATCAATTCACCCCAGAATAAAAATGCCTTGTTTGCCTCTCACCTGAGTAGCTATTTATCAATTTAAATAGTTTTGGGGTATAAAGTAAGTGTTGGAGATATCTGACGTAGAGATGTCGGATGTGTTGCTCAAAGTTTGAAAAAAACATTTGAAAAACTGAACAGCAATGTCTCCAATTTCCACAGACATTGTGAACGGTTAGATTTAGGAACTATTTTGATTTCCATCTAACTACACCCGCCAACAAAATAAGCGTGAAGAACAAAGCGTGCATCTACTCATGACAGCTTTTGTCTTGGGGTGTAGTTGGTTAGAAACAACAAATAGTTCACAAAATATTTTTGAATATCTCGAGTTCATTATATGTGGAAAGTGTCGGTTTTTCAACACCACAAGCCAAGTGCCATAAAGTTCCATTATATGAATGAGAAGAAAGGCTCCAACACATTAATGGCACTACAGGTATGAGGGAAACATGTATTTGTATATTCTGGGTGATGCCTTTAAATTGAATAATGGGAGCAAGAAAAGCAATGGATGTTTGTTGTTCTTTCTCATTTGTTTTCGGTCTGCTTCGTATCTCCTTCAGTCCCTTTTGTCCATCCGCCAAGATGACAAAGTGGTGTGTCCCAGAACCAAAGAAGTCTTCAACTTCTCTCAGGCTGAGAAGGTTTACATCATGTGATCACCCAGATAACCCGTCTGAGGATTAACATGATCGCATACATCGTTCATCACCTGGCTTACTCAGAGAGCCACCTGTGGAGCTGTGATCCAGAAACCCCCCACCCTCCCAGACACACCCGGCATTTCTCACTACCCCCCCCCCCTCCTCAAACACGATCATCTCAAGTTCTTCAGTTTCTTTCTTCCTTTTATTTTACCACACAGAAACTGGGATCCTCTCCTTTCAGACTGAGAAAGAGGTTGAATGATCTGATTCATTGAAGCACATGGACTATCCACATCGTCATGATCTCAAAGGCCCTCGCTGTGAAATTTACAGAACAAGGACTGAGGGGATGAAAAACTGCTAGTTAGACGTTTGATTTTATTACAGCAAATAAAAAAACCTTGTTGAGGTTATTTTGACTGTGTTCTTTTGTTACTAAAATAACATGCAGGTCTGTGGTAACCGGCTATCCATATAAACACATGACTTTTGGGCAAAACAAACATGTCTGCCTCCTGTTCGTGTGGTAGCATCTCGTTCTGTAATGCATGCTGTTGACATCCTTTGTCTTCTAGCCATGTTTTTGGGTGGATTGTTGGGGGGATATATGTTAAATGCCTCTAGTAAACTGCCTACTTTCTTTGCATTTCATCCCCCTTGGTTGTGTGAACCGGAGCCTGATTTGGGCCGCTGTAGGCTCCTTTTCAAATGTAAATATTAGATAGGAATTGATCATCCTCGTGTGTAAATTCAGAGGTTTTGGGGACAAGTTACAACGACAAAGATTAACTTTCTACAAAGATTGCTGTGTGAAATGAACAAGTCTTTTTTTGGTGGCGTTTACCTCAAATTGGATGTTCAGTAAGACTTCTCACTTCTGAGGAAGCTTTCATTATTCAACAAACTTTTAAACATTGATTATGGTGTATTTACTACCATAATGAAGTTTACACAACATTCAAACAAGACAACCATCTTTGATGTTTTTTAAATTGAGCAAATTGTCTTCCTTTTTTGTGTTTGGTTTGCCATTTTTAGTTAATTTCAACAAATGTCTCTTCTTACTTCAGCTATAATATAACATATTTATTTTTGTTTAAAGGTAAAACCCTAGATGTGTTTAGTTAATTCAACATTGCCCAAATAGTTTTAATTTCATAACTATTTTTCCAACAATTAACAAAATAATAGACACTGCTGATATTTTTTTCTCTATGACTTTAAAAACCTAATGTAGATGACGGATGGATATGTGATCGGACCTAGATGTACACAAATTCGGACTCAAGTGACAACTAATGCACAAATTGTGAAGAATTTACCCGTAAACACCCACACTAAGAAATCCAAAAATGCATTTTTATGTTGATCAGTCTTTTGGTCAATCATTTCTTCCATTTTTCTTTTCTTTCAACAAACCAAAAGTTGCCTCATTTGTGTCCATTAATGATTTGGAAGTGTATCTGTAAACGACACAGACTGCCAGTGTCCTGTGTGTTTGTGTTGGTAGATTAGATAAAAGGATTGTTTCATGAGCAACATGCCTCATAAAGATTTCAGTGAACTTTGTTTTCAGTCTTTCATTATTTTTCTCCTTTGCTCGGTCGGCTCTTAGAGCAGCATTACCATGAACCCTGTTGGGTGTGATGAGATTAACGATTCAATGCATATTTTGTTGACATGGAAATGAAACCAAGTGTTGTGTCTTTCACCTGAAACTTAATCTCCATGATCTGAAGAGGTCAGCGGTCTGTTTTGGTCTAGCAGTGAAAAGCACTCTTACAGATGGTAATTAACTGTAGGGTCGAATCCTTTCTCTGTAACATGAATTTCATGTAAACACATAAGCAAGACCAAAGGACTAGGCACTTAAAATGAGATGTGGCAGTACAATTGTTCCTTTATATCTGGTAAAACTAAACCTTGACTTTGTGAGACTAAGAATTGTCTTCCAACATGGGGTTTTTGTCTACCCTGTTCCAATTAAAACTAGGTTGTTTGGGGAGCGGCAAGCGGTTATCAATTAATTGTCCCGTTATTAAACAATTTGGGAATTAAACAATTGATTATAATGTTTAGAAAATTATGAAAAAAGCTTGCTCATTGTTTCATCTTAAACGTTTATTTTTCACCAAACCTCTCAAACCATAACATATTTAAATGAAGTGGCAGAAAACTAATCGGAGCAGCTCAAATCAGTTAAGCCGGTGGCTGAAACATACTTTTTTTTTGCTATATTATATTCATTTTCTACTAAACTAGTTTTTTTAACTCTATTTTTTATGATTTTGAATAGACCTGACTGCAAAAACCCAAGAAATTATCCCATGTTGAATTAGTAGATGTTGTTTTTTACTAAGTGCCATAAACCTACTAACATTTAAACATTTAAAGCCAGTTCACTAATAGCCAGTTTGGTTTTGACTTTTCACACTAACCAAGCTAATTACTAAAATGAAGATGTACAATCATAAAGGCACTGGCTCACATTGTACACTTTTTTCACACGAGATATACCTTTGCATTACATGTTTGGTTGAGAACGTGGCTTTGGTTTAAACTTATGTGCTCATTATAAGCCTTAAACCATATAGAAAATGCCATGACCCCATTCAGAGGCATAATAGCATTTGACTTACTCGGCTGGGGGAGGGGTTCATGTGTTGGACAAATCCGAATATAATCGGCAGAAATAAAGGCATAAATGTTGCAATTCCAACGCGTAGATTTGTGTTGGTTAAGGATATAAATAATACATCATCAAATTACAAAGTTGAATGGATCCATTTTGAAAACAAGCGTGCGGCAACGACTGTGTGCACGTCATAAGGCTCAAACGTAGTGTCTTTTTATTGTGTGTAGTATTTCATAAATATATATTTTCTTACTTTTATATTTCAATGTGCTTTGGTATGGTGGTTTAGAGGTTTTAGACATAGTCTTCTTTTATTTTTTAAACATAACAGCTGCGGTCTTTGTTCCCCCCAAAGAAAGAGACTTGAACCGGAAGAGGTGTTGCGAGCTGACGTCACACGACGTCCTGTATAAATACAGCTGCGTTCTTCTCTCGGCATCATCTCGAGTCAGTGCACAGTTTTCCGTAATTCAGCAAGCCGTGAATCCAACGATGACTGACCAGCTTTGCAAACTTTTTGTCGGAGGTCTCAACGTTGACACCGACGACGATGGTCTTCGCAAACACTTCGAGCAGTACGGTTCCCTCACCGACTGCGTGGTAGTGGTGAACAAGCAGCTGCAGCGCTCCCGTTGTTTCGGCTTTGTGACCTACTCGACACCGGAGGAGGCCGACGCAGCAATGGCGGCAAGGCCTCACACAGTGGACGGCAGTGGCGTGGAGGTGAAGAGGGCCGTGGCGAGAGAAGACGCGAACAAACCAGAGGCCCTCGCCAAGGTTAAGAAAATCTTCGTCGGTGGATTGAAAGACGACATCGAGGAGGAACACCTGACCGAGCATTTCTCCCAGTACGGTGAAATCGAGAAGGCCGAAGTCATTTCGGAGAAGGAGACGGGGAAGAAGAGAGGCTTCGGCTTTGTTTACTTCAACGACCACGATGCCGCAGACAAAGCAGTGGTGGTGAAATTCCACACCATCAATGGACACAAGGTTGAGGTGAAGAAAGCCCTGACCAAGCAGGAGATGCAGGCGTCCGGCAGGAGCGGGATGCAGCCGAGGGGCAGAGGGGGCCGAGGCATGCGGGGAAATCAAAATGGCTACGGCGCCAGAGACTACAGCGGAAACTACAACTACGGAAATGGCGGAGGCTATGGCGGCGGCGGAGGATACGGAGGGGGCGGCTATGGTGGTGGGCCATATGGGGGTGGTGGTGGTTATGGAGAACAGGCTGGCGGCTACGGAGGTGGAAACGGCTACAACGAGTTCGGCAGCGGGTATGGTCAGCATTCTTCCGGCTACGGGCCCATGAAAGGGCCACCTTTCGGCGGGCAGCAGAGGAGCGCGGCTCCCTACACCAGAGGCGGCGGAGGAGGAGGAGGAGGGGGAGGCGGCGGTGGATACCCACGAGGGGGCTACGGAGGCGGCGGATACTAATCCAACCACCCCATCCACTGCCATCAATTACCTCCAGGATTTGGACACCAAAATAAAATTCGTGAAATGCCGTGAATCCAACAATGGCACACGGACACAGAGACCCCATAATCACCAGACCTCCCAACCCCCAACAGGTAGGAAGGTCACTTCCCAGAAAACCTGATAATAACGAGCAGCTGTTGCCGTTCAACTAGGACATGTTAATGAAGAATAAACATACAGCGATCCCTTTTTTTATTATGTACCCACGCTAATGCGTGTAGTTGTCGTTTAGAGTTGAATATTATTTTTTATTTGCGATATTCGTTGTTTTGCAAATTCCGATGTAGGATTGTTTTCCTGATTATCCTTATATTTGCATTTTTAAAGCAATTCGATTTATGTTTTGTGGAGTTCACTTTTCAATGTACGAGGATGAGAAAGCATGTCTTGTGGTTCTGGATTTCATAGTTTGTCATACTGAAAATTACATCCAACTTGTATGAATATATTACTTTGGCCATTCAGCAAAAGGCGGGAACGTGATACTGCAGGATCCAGTTTTTGTTTCCTCCCACTGTACTCAAACTCTCCTCACAAATAGTCATAGTTTCAGTCTAAATATTGTTCATTTTTCATTTACCTGTAGCAATATCTAATGTATATTGTATACTTTCATGTCTGGAGAACAAAACCTACTGTTAAAAAAACTTTGGTATGCTTATGTATGTTCATTTTAAATAAAACGTTATACCACTTAGCTTAGTTTACTTTACTTATTATTTAACCAGGCTTCCTAAAGTTTATTTACAGGTTGTTAAAGGAACATCATCTTGATCCTTTAGTTACATGGCATCTACTGTAACAGTTTTTCCCCTTACTCTCAGGTGGGTAAATGGTTAAAGAATATGTAGTCTACCCACAGCCAATGCATGTAGGCTCTGTAGGGTTTGACCTTTTTTTTTTTACATTAAATTATGTGTTTGTTTTTTTTAGACCTTGCTAATGACTCTTATTTTTTACATTTTCCTTTTACACATTTGACTACATATCAATTTGTGGACATGAGGGCTCTGATATTGAATAACTATTCCTACTTCCTATTAGGTGTTCTTACTCGTATTCCAGTATGCTTTCCCAGCCATATAGCCGTAGCAGTTTGTTTGTAGGCTACATCAGGACCCTGTTGATTACCTGGGGTCGATTGTGATAGGAGTCTGAAATATCTCTTTAGGATATCCACATCCAGCAAACTAGGTATGTAAATCAACCTGTCTTCACTCTGTGTTGGTCAACCATGTATGGAATATCAACTATAAGATGGCTCACAAGTGTGCCATTATTTAAAATCCTATTGAACAACTTAAGTTACAATTTATACACCTCAATGCGTCTTCATATAGCTAATCTTGTATTGAAAAAAAAATGGGGGGGGGGGGGTGTGGGGTTACTTCATTTGGTCTTAAATTATCTTTAAGTGGGTGGAAGGGGACCCAAATGTTGTTCCACCATTAAAATAGACAACGGAACAAGTACATTGGTGTCTCTTCCAGAAAACTCTGCAAAGCCCAGTATCTCACTCTCTTTCTCTCCCATCTTCTCCAGGTTGCTACGGTAACCTGGGCATGAGGCGTCACCCCGAAAAACACTTGGGGTGTGTGTCTCCCCGCCGACGGGCAACTGGAGAGCGCTTGTGCCCTTTCCCCCTCAGGTGATGTCAGTTTTCACAAAGGATTCCTCAATGTGGTCTAAATGCATAGGAGTCTGACCATGGGTTTTATTCTGAACGGCTTTATTGACTATTTGGTGCATTATGTTTTGGAGACATTTGATACCACAGTGCCCCGGTGCAGTGTAAGCGTTATTTCCCAACATCGAGCAAATGCTATTTTATTACAGATTTTAATCTCTTTTTTTAGTATGTGAATATTTTATGTGCTGCAATAAATAAGTTTCAAAAAATATATTTATCTTTTCTCTATTCATTATGACTTCTCAGATTTATTTTAGGACTGCTTACACAAGAGTTAATGCTGACCAGGAAGAGACCATTTGCACTTGGGTACTGTGGATTTCAAAAATAAAACTTTTATTGATTAATAGTTTGTGTTGTGTTTTCAATAAGTTAAAAGTTGTTATTTTTACATCTGGTACAAATTAAGTGTCATTGTGCCAAAATTCCAATATAACAAAACGAGAGAGCTTGAAAATGAGGTGATCAAAAGCCACATGCGTGAACAGCCCCACGTGTTTCTTGCGTAATCAGGAAGTAGAGGCCATGACCTGCAAGCTACGGGGCGTATATTTTACAAGAACTTCCAGTTTGGGCTGTTATTGGACAACTATCATAAACTGGGTTATGTTAGGCTCATTGCTCAACCTCATTAGGGTTCAGTTTTGTCAAATTGATGTTAAACATGTACCCTTTCTGAAGGTCTAGTGCCTGAAGTGGTTCGAGCAGTGAAGAATGAAAATGATAGCAGTTAATCTTAATCTGATATTAATACTGTACGGTTCTGTTCAGAGGATTGTGAATGTTCCTTAATTGCAATGCACTTCAGCGTTTGAAGACAATTTTTGTTATGGTTGGTAATGCGTGAGAGTTTGAAATGGTTTTATCTGAATTTTACTGGAAAGATACATATTTGAAGTGCCCTCACACATGAAGACAGAAATTAGACTTTGGAAAATAAGCTCAAGTAACCATAAGAGCTCAACAATAATCTCTTGATGAACAAACAATACATCTGACAAAGTCTTTGATTTACCTCCAACAGCTGAAGGTGGAACATTAAACTGGCAGTTTAAGATTTAGCTGGATGAACGTAATCGAACAATTAATGTAATTAACATAAGAGGTAATTACAGACGTAATTCCTCAGTCAACATTGGAGGAAAGGGTCTTGTCTGATGTACTGTGGCGATTCAGGGAGTCTAGTGTCACCATAACTTGTTGCTTTAAATGCGTGATTAATCCTATGTTATAGTGGGAATGTACATTTTACTTTTGTTCTTTTATAGGATAATGGTGGTTAAGGATTTCTGATCATCCCATAGGAGAGGAACCATCTGTTATATCAGCCGTGCTTTTTATGATTCTACAATAAATTATATATTTGTATACACCACTTGTTATGTTACTTATTTACATCCAGGATAGTTTGGTTGCATGTCCCTGCGTGATCCCAGCCAACCAACAAGGTTCAAAATCAGCAGACGAGGCCAACAATCTGGTTGGTCGTTATACTCACTTACATTCAGACAGGATTTGGATTACCTATTCAATGCTGAACATGTTCGGTGCTGGTATAAGTGACACACTTCACAGTTCTGGCTTTTTGACTGACAAAGGATTTATAAAGATACTTTTTGTGTGTCAGATCCATGTTAGGGCTGTCCAAGAATCTGGCCATGTTATGAATAGTGATACAGGGGGTTTATTTTAAAAAAATAACTTTCATCGTAAATGCTTTTTTTAGATCAACAAGAACAATGGGATCAGTGTTTATCACAGTCTATAAATCTGATTTCAGATAAGAACTTTTTATTGTGCAAACACCTTGGGTAAAGCTATAAAACTGAGTGGCTATGTCACATGCAACTTTATAGACAAATAAACGAATAAGAAGTGCAAAAGTGTTTTTTGAGAATCAAAACAATATCACAAATCAAAGGTATCAATTACACTTTTTCATTAACATCGTAATTTAATGCGTACTGGTTTTTTAACAGCAGCTTTAATATGCATATTTCCACAAATATTTTTTTGCTATTTCAAATGATTTTTCATGTTAATAAACACCAGAACTTGGTCACCAAGTGGCATTGTGTGTACCCTTAAGGTCCAACCCATTTATTTAGGGGTAATTACAAGCAAAAGTAGAGTAAACCCTGCATTTGTTTTTATCCATGTTACCAGTTTGCCCCATTGGCTCACCTGAAGGTCAGTGGAGTAGTGTGTCATCATTGGCAGGATTGGGTATCAAGTGTATTTGCACAGGACAAACATAACTTATACGAACTTCACCGTTTGCAAGCTATGCAAGCCGCCTTTGAGGCACAACACAGGACACAAATGACCCGTATAATGTTGTTTCTTTGCTATATTTTTGGAGATCAATATATTGAATCATTTTGTATACCTAGTCTTCATTCAATATCTTGTCATAAATCATTATATATGCATTCTCCCTTTCTTAATTTATGAACAAAAATATTTATAGTGTTACCACATCAAGTTCACACATGGGTCGAAAATGACGTGATAAAAATGTAAAAAATACTTTTGGTTTCTTCTTCGCACTGTTGTCCTCCACTGTCATCATGCATGGTGCTCGAGAGGACAACAGCCTAACCCACCTTTGGCACAGCTCATGTTGCCACTGAATCTAAATTCTGAGTTATGCATATCCCTCGATTTGGAGGGTCAAGTAATGTTCATATATTATGTACAGTTATCTTTCACAACATATCAAAGATGTTCTTAGGTCAAATGAGACGTAAGTTAATCAAATCACCGTGAGGCATGTGAGTGTTGTCCACCGTAAACATAAATAAATACAAAAGTATTGTTATAGTACGTCTTTTAATTATGTTATCACACTTGGCATACATGGTTCATTTTTGACCAATGTGTAAACCTGATGTAGAAATACAAAACTATTTCAGTTCATAAATTAAAGAAAGGGAGAATGAAAATAATGATTTTTTGTAATCAAAGACAAGATATTTAATGAATACTTTGAATATTAATGACCAATTATATAGGTTTTAAAAGATATAGCAAAGAAACACTCAGCATGCAATAAATAACCTACTAATAGGAACATAATACGGGTCATTTTGGACCCAGGTTGTGCTTTAGATGGAGGGTAGTGAGACATACATTATTGTTATTCAAAAAGTAAGAAAGGAAATGTAAAAATAACACTGATTAATTCCTGGAATTCTGAATGATTGAAATTATTTATTGCAAAGATATTTACAATTCAAACTCACTTTCGACCCATGTTGTGTATCAAAGGGTTAAAACCCCCTCTTCAGAGCCTATAAGAAGTCAATCTACACAGAGTGCCTTGTATGTTCGGATAGTTCAATTTAGTAATCATTTACATCAAAGATAAGAAACTGAGCATAGCTGTAATCAGAGGTGGGAAGTAACTTCGTACATGTACTCAACTACTGTACTTAAGTGCAACTTTGAGATACTTGTACTTAAAATGTCCATTTTATGCTACGTTGTACATCTACTTCACTAAAAGCACACTAAATTGTGTAGTTTTACTCCACTACATTTATTTAATATCTTTAGTTACTTTGCGGATTTTGATTAATGATGTGAAATATAGAACACTTAAAAGACACACCTGGAGTACATTCACAAGCTACTCAGCAGCATACAAAGGAATCTAAAACTAGCCGCACCTTTACCTGCTTTGATAACACTTTCATTAATCAATAATCATTATTATCATATTCTGAAATGCGCCAATCGGCATAGTGAGTTTATTTTGGTACTTTAAGTACTAATACTTTTTAACTTTTACTTGAGAAACATTTTGAATGCAGGACCTTTACTTGTAACAGAGTATTCCTCCTACACTGGTACTTCTACGTTTACTCAAGCACAAGTTCTGAGTACTCCTCCCACCTCTGGCTCTCATTTTTGAATACATTTGAAACAAATAAGATAAAATCATATGGGTTTTTTAAAAGGTGGAAGTTATGTGGCAAAAACTGCAGGGAGAGCTTTTACAGCTATTGCTGAAAACAGGCTTGTTGCAGCATGTATTCAAATTATTTTAAACTACTTTGAAGAAACACTTCATTTACTTTTTCCAGCAGCCTGGGGGGAGGGGGTTGAGTAGTTTCACTCTCTGTAAAAAGACTGACTTCAGCTATCCTAAACTGTACACCAAGGCAAAAAATAACCCAAGTGGGTCAGCGCTAAAAACAACTTTTATGTGTTATTTTGATCAGTGTGTTGTTGATCCCTTTATTATATTTTACTGTTGGATCTAGACCAGTGTGACCGGTTCCCCCTGTAGGATAAATAATAAGTGGCAAGAGGAAGTTCCGTGAGGGCACTGTGAACATTTCCATTGCCCTTCCCTCCTCCGAGCTCTTTCTGAGGTGTCTTCCATTTCCCCCCCTGTCAAGGTTAAGGCTTGATTGTTCCTAATTAAGGTACAGAGAATGTTGTATTAAACTGTACAAGCTGTAAATTCCCTTGAGGTAAAGGTGTGATATCAAACTATTTAAATAAGATATGCTTGCCTTCTCAAAACTAATTTAACTGTTGGTCGAAAAGGAAATTACAGCATTTCACTAGCTACAATTCTGAGATGTCAAGCATTGATAAGTTAACTTTACTTAACCCATATATACTAGAAATGTTGTTTGGATACGCTTCAAATTGCATTGAATTATTAATGAATTTGTGAAATTATTACATTGTTTCTCATTTGTAAGTAAGATGGTTATTTAAAGAATGATAAAACGCATGATCGTTATATCAATGCTATGTAGGGTGTTTCTTTCTTAATTTGTAAATTAGATTAAATAATAGGGAAACATCTTTATTAATGTGCTTTCCAGCTGTAGACAATGAATTACCACAAAGGTTGAAATCCCCGCTTCCTTCTCTCCCCAGCAATTCAAACCTAAGACTTCCCACACCACCTGAAGGCAGCATCGACGCGTTGGGCCCTGCCAGCCAATGAGAGCGGTGATTTGTTCGAGATGACCAATCAGCGACGGATACGTCTTACGGAGGCGAGTGAGTCAGGCGGCCCGCCCTTACGTTGTTTCATTGAAGAAGAAGAAGAGGGACGGTCTTTCACAACACCATCCTTACAAGAAATTCAGTCATGACGGCTAAACTTTGCAAGCTTTTTGTCGGTGGACTGAATGTGGAGACCACGGAGGATGGGGTCCGCACGTATTTCGAGCAATTCGGCGCGTTGACTGACTGCGTCGTGGTGATGAACCCGCAGATCGGCCGGTCCCGCTGCTTCGGCTTCATCACCTACTCGACACCGGAGGAGGCCGACGCAGCAATGGCGGCTAAGCCACATGTCGTCGAAGGCCATGAGGTGGATTTGAAAAGAGCCATAGCCCGAGAGGATGCAAACAACCCAGATATCCTCGCCAACGTGAAGAAGATTTTCGTCGGCGGTGTGAAAGACCACATCGAGGCGGACCACCTCACCGAGTACTTCTCGCAGTTCGGCGTGGTGGAGAAGGCCGAGATCATATCCGACAAGCAGACCGGCAGGAAGCGGGGATTCGGCTTTGTCTACTTCGACGACACCGACTCCGCCACTAAAGCGGTGCTGACCAAGTTCCACACCATCAGCGGAAACAAGGTGGAGGTGAAGAAAGCTCTCACCAAGCAGGAAATGTCCACAGGGAGCCGCGGGAGAGGCCGAGGCCGGGGGATGCAGCCCTATGGCGGTGGAAGAGGTGGAGGCTACGAAGGCGGCGGCTACGGCAGCAACTACGAAGGAAGCTACGGCGGTGGCGGCTATGGTGGCGGTTACAACGGAGGTGGCGGTGGAGGATATGGAGGGTATGGTGGAGGATACGAGGAGGCAGGGTACGACCAGCAGCAGATGGGGGGTGGGTACAGCAATGGTGACTTTGGGGATGGCTATGGACAGCAGCACTCAAGTTATGGTGCAGTGAAGGCGGTCAACTATTCCTACAGGAGCGCGGCTCCGTACACCAGAGGCACCGGCGGAGGAGGCTACGGCCGGGGGGCAGGAGGAGGTGGTGGTGGTGGATACGCCGGCTATTAAAGCCCCCCACAAGTTTTGTGATCATGGGGAAATTTCAGATTACAGCGAACTTGAATTTACATGCACACACACACACACACACACACACACACACACACAGACACACACACTGGGTGAGGGGGTCTTGTTGAGATCCTTTAAGCGAGCAGTACCCATCACCCCCCACAGGAATGAATGACACTGTCCTCTGGATCCCCCCACCCGGACCCCATCTGTCCCTCTTATTCCACACATAATGGACTTTACTACTAAGAATTGTGAATTGTTGAACTGTACTTTTTGTTATGTTTTTGGGGAAAGACTTGATTTGAAACATTTGTAAAGCCGTATTCAATGTCAGTCACTGCTTCTCAACTCATAATTGAGTTTGTGTGTCTTGCAAACCAGCCACACGTGTGTTATTTTTGCATCATGAACTCAGGGTTTTAGGTAATGTTGAAGGCAGTGTCTGCAGCATGGGGGACTCCATTGCTTGGGTTTTTTTTTATCTTAAACACTCGTGACAAAGTATTTTTGGGAGAAATGTCACGGATTGTTTGTTGTGTATAAATTACTTTTTTCCACCCGTCCCATTACAGGCTTTTGCTTAGATTAAAACTGTTTTGAAATCCATGTGTTCAGTTCACCCTGTTTGATTCTGCTTTTATTAAAGTTTTTAATGTTTTGAAACTCATTTACTCTTGCAGTCTTAATTGTGTGGGTTACTAATAATCAATGTAATGTAATAATCAATCTACCTTGTAGCACTGTATAGGCTTAACTTACATAAAATATGCTTTTGTAAAGTTAGAAATGATTTCACACGGTGTCCACCAGGAGGCCGTATTGCCTGTAAAGCCATGCATTTTCAAATCATCGGCCATTTTATACCGGCTGCATCACTTGGAAGCATAGTGTGCTGCACTTGAACTGATGTGGTCCTCTGGTGGCAGATTTTGTATTTTATTTCATGGATTTGCACAGTAACATTTTTCATAAAAGTAACATAACCGTAATCCCATTAAATGCCCTTTCAAATATACATATTTTTTATAAATATTTTCACAATGGGATAATTTTAACATGTAAAACTGAAAAGGTTGTTTTTTTTCTTACCATGTTTCAGTAAAGTTGAAAACCATCAAACGGGGAACTCCTATATCCTACTTTTTATATGTCATCCATTAGATTAGTTATGGTCTTTTACTTTCTAACTGCAATTCATGAATTAAATCAGGAGCTGTCATGCTTAGTGGCAGAGTAAACGTAAAGGTTAACATCTTCCTGCAAACAATAATAATCCTTTTGATAATGCACAAAATGGGTGGTGCATAAAGACTGAATGCTTCTCCATGTTACATTTTGAGTAGCTCTGACGGTAAGTGCTCCTGCAGACGGCCTGAGAGATCTGGTAATTCACTGTGAAGCACAATGCTTTTTCTAACCAACAATATTTTGTATTTGCTACATAGGACACCAATAGATTATTGTGTGTTATGTGAACACAATATAAAGCCTCTCTTCAAGACATTAGATGATCTAATAATGCCAGCTGAAATTGATATTGCATCAGTGTTGCGCATTTCCACCACAAATTACCTAAAATCATTGAATGAATCCAATTGAGTGCAATGAATATTTGTCTTTTCAGGGATCCATGGGATCTGAAGCTTATTGTTGTCCAGCTGGTAATTCAGCCTTGTCAGTGATAGTCACAACGTCTTCTATTTAAATAAACAGACATATCAAACCGCTAAGGGCAAGGACAGATAAAGATGTATGGGGACAGACACAACTGTTATGTGCACATGTGAAAAATAGGTTGATATAATTATATCAAAAGCACCAGTGACTTGCAACATAACTAAGATGTCAATATAAGTAAATTGTTTCTGCAATCTGTGAACAGTAAAAAATAGTTGAAAAAAGACTTAATGGGTCGATATGATTGCGTGTGTTCAGTTACAGCATCATTGTATGTTTTGTTTGGGATCGGACTGTTTGTAGAGGTTTAAAGAAATAATTAGGATTGAGGAATGTCGTTTTTTTATTTTACTTTTTTGTTTGTTGACCAAATCGATTACTTTAGAAACGAATACGCCAAATACTTGTTTTTACTACAGTCCCCCTTTTATTTGGAAGCTTTATATAAATGGAGGACAAAAAGTGAGCGAATCTTTTTTCCTGAAACTTTCAAAATCTCTTTACACAGAGGGGACACATGTTTATGTAGAAAAGACATGAACAAGTGGATTTTTGCATAAAAGGTGACCTTTAACAAGCAGCACAATACACACAGGATAAATCAACATGATAACTGCATGGCTGGGATTGAACCCACCACCTTCTGTCTCAAAGACAACAGCTCTTTCTACAAGCTGTTGTTCAGAAATGAAGTCATAGCCGGAATGTCCCACTCGAGATAACAGTTTTGTTATAAGAATGGAGGTTTTTTTTAAATGGGAAAAAAAACTGAAGTTTGGTAAAGTTGGAAAGGTACCAAGGCTTATTTCCATTAAAATAACAATTACAATAGTGTTTAAAATGGGGCCATAGATTTCTGTTTGCTGCTTTAAGAAAGAAACATACACAATACAGGACTTTTATTTTCATTTCCTTTATTATCTTTGTGAGTCTTCATGTTTTGAGAGATGTTGTTAGCCTAAAGAGGACACCCCCCATCTCCGAGGGACAAAACAATAATGGATGGTTCGAATCCCCAGACTGGAAGGACATTTTGGGCTGTATATACAACAAAATCAGTTTGGCCAGAAAACATCATTTAAAAAAGAAAAAAAGAAAAGTTGCTTAAACAAAATTCACAAAAATGCAATAAGAAAAATCCTTGACGCAAAAGCCTTTATACCTTAAACAGATGTTATTAATGTAGTTAAGATTGTATGGAAGTGTTAGGAGATGTTTGAAGTGATTTTGGTAGAACTTGACTTTATGACAGGGACGTTATTTAATATTGCATTGAAGTCTGCTTAGAAAGACAACAATTGAAATGGAGCTACACGGACTTGAGTGACAAGATGGTTTTTGTAGTCACATGATTGGAACATTTGAAAAGAGGATTCGTGTTAGTGGATGTATTTCTAAAAAATTAAAATGACACAATGACAACATTTCTTATATCTTCATAATCGTCTCTCGATTTGAAATGATTTGTATTTGTATTTAACCTGCTGTTCCTATTGGTCGGATCCATTGACATTAAAGCAGTGCTCTTGTTTTACATTTCTTTTTGCACGCTATTTTTCCGAACATATATAAGTTATACTTTTAAAAAGCGATGGGGACAAAATTGGCCATTTCAAAAAGTGGTGGGGACATGTCCCCAGCGCAAATGACGCCTATGGGAAAAGTACTAATAGCAAAATAATTGAAATACTCAAGTAAAATACAAGTCCCTCAAATGTGTACTTAGATAGGCTACTTGAGTAAATACTTTAGTTAGCCTACTTAACACCACTGCCCTTCAATGTGTCACCTTACCAGATGTCAAGATTTAAGATTGATCGGAATAAATGTGTCTTTTTACCATTATCATACTAGTCTGTGCAAATATGGTTTATACTGCATGCCCATGTTTTTAGATTCTGCAGTGAATCATCTCGGTTATACACAATCTTTGTACAGGCTCACTCAGCGCTCATGCCCGCTGCTGCTGCTTCTGACTCTGGGAGGATGGACGGTGTGTCGTTGCCGGGGTGAGTTGGCTCAGGGGGGATTATTTTGTAAGGCTGTGATTCAAGCTGCTTCTACATCTGTTGGATAACATTTTACCCCACATGATCCTCCGGACATAAACCCCACAGACAGTGCAACAGCTTTCTGCTAGCAACTCGAACTGAAGCTAGCCTTGTTGACTAGTTAGCTTCAGTTAGCTAGCACCGTTGGTTGCCCAGCTGGAGCAGTTGAGTTGCTAACCAACCTGCCAGTTACCATGTAGATAAACTGTCACCAAGAACATACTTATATACGGAGTGTAGATCGTCAACTAAAATATGACATTACTAAAAAAATTAAAGTTAGAATTAATGTGAGTTAACGAGAGCTATCATAAGCTTAGCAGTTTAGTTTAATGGTTGACAAAGCTAAGAGCTAGCCAGCCTTCCAACTTGACGCTCAAGAAACTCAAACAAACATAGTTTTCCATCTTTTAAAATGTTTGGCTATAAAGAGACAGTTCAGTCAGAGTCATGATTGTTTACTGATTTCTACCTTTGTGAATTAAAACAATACCCTTTGTCCTGTTGTATATTCCTATATATCTGTTGCTTTGGGGAAAGTATTCAGTATTTGTTTAATATTGTGTACACTTTGGATATTCTAGTGATACATGGCTTTTCATCTATCTATCTATCTATCTATCTATCTATATATCTATATATCTATCTATCTATATATCTATATATCTATCTATCTATCTATCTACCTATCTATCATGTGGCTTGTTAGTGCTGCATCATTATTATTCAAACTAACTAGTATGTGAACAAAACACTTTGTGAGAACAAAGTACTGTACATATAATCGTCTCTTTCATTAAACCAAGCAAAGGTCCCTTTATGTCAGTTCTTAGTAACGTTTTCACCTGCTCTCAGATTAGTGGAGTCTGTCACCATTGGTTAAAAGGGAAATGAAAATAAATAATTCACCTGATGTCAAAACGTTCACAGCTCATTAACAGTCTTCTATAAATGGTTTTGGATACTTTTGTATTATATGTTTTGTGTATGTTTCTGAGGAGGGCGTAAAGGGCTTATTTATCTACTATGCCATAGACACCATACTGCTGTTATTTTGACAAGACACCATCTTGTTATTGTTCACCTACTCCATGCCAAGATTTTAAGAGATGGGCAAACACATTGTATGGTTTTTAGTTTTCATGGGGTTTGGGGGTGTCCTTTCTTTCAGTCTCTCCTATCGCTTAAGAATATGATTAAAGGATGTGAGTCAAAGAATAGTGTCATACCATTTTTTGAAAACAAAAGCGGATCCCCAGTCAAAAAGACAAGCTTGAATGATTATGTAGTGCAGTGAGGAAAGAGACATCCATTAGATTATTGCATTAGCTTTACGAATAATGGATCTAAACATGGGCAATAAAGAAAACGACAATTTTACTACACTGATTAAACCCTTTTCCTACAGTGCAAACACATTTAGATATAAAGTAAGTGGGCTGTCGGCTGATTGAGGAAACACTTTATTGTAAATTAACAAACCAAAGAACCTATAATTAATTTAGGTTTGCTTATAAAGGTCCGTGTTAGCAGTGATCCCACGTATTTGATTGTTATCTCTCATAGAATAATAACACAATATTTACACCAGCTACCAAATAAGTTGATTTAAAACACTCAATTTGACTTTTACCAGTTATTCAGGGTTAAGTCCCTGTTTTATCATCATCTCATAACCCGAGAGATGAAACATAAACTGTGGGGTTGCCATTCATCTCTGCTGATTCTGCTTCTCTCATGTCTCAGCAGTCTGGTGGCTGCGCCGGCCTCGCCGCGTCCAAACTGCAACACGGATTCAGAGGAGGACACGATGAATGGAGGGCTGCACACCTTCAACCAGACGCACATGAGGAAGGCTTTCCAGCTCATGAACGAGCTGAGGAGGCGAGTGCCTGACGGTGTTGTTCGTTTCTTACAGAAAGAATGAGGCCACAAACACATACAAATAACTACTGGCTGTATACTTTGCTTGAGTTGTTATGCCTGTCTAACATGTGCCTCTTGCATGTTACACAAAGTACATACTTTTAGCTTTAAATGTCTGTCTAATAGAATAACATTTTAATATATCATTTAATTATGTGAATGTTACCTTTTTATTTGATACTTTTCAGTGTACGAAGTGCACACATGTAGCTTGACTTTGATGAATTAACAATTAAACTGCAACAATTATTAATTCATTAATAGTTGTACGTTTTCATATTTATGCCGTTATTTGATATTAAATACCATATGCCTCCAATCTAATGATGCAGCTTTTAAAGCCCGCCACACTTTTCAGGTTCTTTGATGGTTTCAGTTTCAAAGAAAACCTAACGAGCTGAAAAAACACATGCAATGTACTGAAACTAATAGGGTTACTGTATGATGGATATATTTGATTATGTGTAAAATGACTGCAATTACAGTCCTAAATATAATTCAATACTTGAGGGTTCAATCACAAAAAACTCAAATATTTGTTTCACTTGTGGTCCTGAGTAGAAAGTAAAAAAAGTAAAATCATGACTGATCTTAAAGTCAGAGCAGTCTAGTAGGCCACTCTTGCCTCATAGTGATATTAAAACATGAAATGCATAATTTCTCCGGGAGGTTTTAAATACAACCTGGGAAATGAACACCTAATTTGGCACATTTGCTGGCAGCTGTCCTGTGAATACTTGGCTTGTCACTGCCAACGCTTTATCCTCTATCTCACTCTCCGTTTCTCTTGTATACTTCAGTAAAAAGATGCTCTGTGACGTCCAGCTGGTGGCAGGGAGTGTTGAAGTGCCAGCTCACAGGGTGGTCCTGGCGTCCTGTAGCCCCTACTTCTGTGCCATGTTTACAGGTACACACACACACACACACACACACACACACACACACACACACACACACACACACACACACACACACTCACACTCTGTTGGTTGAATGGCATGTGTGTCTACTGGCATTTGCTAACCTCTGTGTGTTTTGTAGGTGACATGAGTGAGAGCAAAGCCCATCAGGTGGAGATCAGAGAGGTGGACGGACAGACCCTGAGGAAGCTGGTGGACTACATCTACACGGCTGAAATAGAGGTCACAGAGGACAACGTCCAGGTGAGGGAGTGTGTGTGGGAGGCTGCGACTTTTAATACAGTGGTGAAGGGATGATGAATTTGTGTAGGCCAACCCTGTAGTAAAAAAGTAGTAAGACATAAGACTTAATTTTTTTACTTTTCAACAGCTGCCAGAGAGTTGAGGAAGCGGCGAGTAGGAAGGGAGAGTGTTTTCCAGTTTTTACTTGAGGATATGTACTTCTTGTGTTACGCTGGCTTTTACCGTGTTTGCGTCTCTGGTTTAGCTTTTAAAGCTTTGGCCTTATATATGAACAGCAGTAGGATCATTTGAGCTAAAGTGACAGTCATCTCATTGGATATCCTCTGATGCTTCGTGTGATTTTGATCTCAGCATTTCCTCGCCTCTGTTGGTGGGATTACTTTCTAAGAATCAAACTTGTTTTTGCCTGGGGGACAGCATTTCTAAACACTAGCTCAATTCCTTTTTGTCACATTTTCTTTTTATCTTTGCTCAGTTCTAAAGCATTGGGCACAGTAATAAAGCTTCCTTGGTTTGGAGGAGGAAACGTATCTTATCGTGACCTTTTTCTGTGTGCAGTCCTTTGTTTAAAGCCAACGTCAGAGCAACAACATGACAAGCTGGTTGTAACTGCCAGAAATTCGGATTTTCAGGAATTTCAAAGAGATTTCCATGAATTCTATGCACAGTACAGTTAACACCATTTTAAACGCTGTTTTGCTTCGACTTCGATTCAGAACACATTAATTTTAGCCTTTCGATCTGATATTTTGTTGTGGTAATTGTGAACTATTAGAACAAATAATACAACAAAGGAAAATCTAGTTTGTGAAACAGCCTTTACATTTCAGACTCCTGCCATTAAAGGCACATACAATCTATTGTCTTCAAAGCAATAAAGCATATAAATAACTCTTTATATCTGGGACCACATGAGCAAAAAAGTTGTAGTTTTTTTTGGGTGATCAGAGTTTTTGCTTATCATAACATAAACCCTTCAATTAAGGACTGATCACTTTAATTGTTTTGGATTGTTTGTAACATTTCAGACAGGCCAAAATGAACCTGCCTGAGGACGGGTGTTTATAACCAGAGAAGTAAGAGCTGGGAATGGTTGTGAGTTTTGCTGTGAAGCTCTGGTTTGAAGCCTTGTTTGTGTCGGTGGAGGCTGCATGGCTCTCACGCAGGACTGTATGAATGCAGCAGGCAGGAAACTTCCTCTGATTATTAGCACAGGAAATGTGCATGGACAGAGGCAGGAAATCCTCCCACTGTTAGCAGCGTGCCTGCCTGATTGGCTCACTTGTTTGTGTTTTGTCTACTGACTCACATTTGGTAAAATATTATTTTCACTTTTAATTTCTCTGAGCTTTCCTTTTATGGGACAATATGTGTGTTGTTTTAATCTGCCGTCAGTCCTGTGTGGACTGTGACGGCAGAGCTTCAGTGCCTGATGTTTCCCTTTAGCAGACATGATGCTTCAGGGCAGCTTCAGACAACAGGAGACCGTAACAACACACACTCACAGGATGATGAGTGTGCAGACTCAGGCAGTCTGTCACTGACCTAGTTAAGATTGTGTGTCAGGATTCAGCTATGGGTGTCTGTCTGGTAGCACCGTGATTTTAACACTGCACTGACTGCTTACTTCCACAAACAATCTGTATTGGATTTTATGCGATATATATATATATATATACGAGTATTAATATTGTGCTTGTCTTGTCACCAAGGTGATATTCACAGGGGTTATTGGCTGGCTTGTTAAAGTATTGATTAGTTTGCACAAAAAATGGATGGCTATCTGACGTCAAGCTATCAAATGTTTCTAAATGCTTGGCTGTGAATGGTAAAGAATTGTTTTTTAACACTTTTGAACCTTTTGAATCCATAAGATTACCCAGAATAAGGGTTCCAAAGTCAGTTCCTTCCAGTAAATGTTTAAAATGACTTTCTCTGTGTGTGTGTGTGTGTCAGGTTCTGCTGCCGGCAGCCAGCCTCCTGCAGCTGATGGACGTGCGTCAGGTGTGTTGTGAGTTCCTGCAGTCTCAGCTCCACCCCACCAACTGTCTGGGCATCAGAGCCTTCGCTGACCTGCACACATGCACGCAGCTCCTCGACCAGGCCCACGCATACGCCGGTAAGCTTCACACCTCAGCGTGTGTGTGTGTGTGTGTGTGTGTGTGTGTGTGTGTGTGTGTGTGTGTGTGTGTGTGTCAGTAATGCCTCTTTGGAAGGAATGTGTTATGTTCCAAGGGAAAGCGTTAAATGCTGAAATTCACACAACAAATGTGATACTTGACCACTGTTGGGTATTGTATTTGCATGTTACAGAGCTTAATACAAACATTTGGTGTGTGTGTAACCCTGCTGGTTTGTGTCTCTCAGAGCAGCACTTCTCTGAGGTGGTGCAGGGAGAGGAGTTCCTGGGCCTCTCTCTGCAGCAGGTGTGCAGCCTCATCTCCTGCGACAAACTCACTGTGTCCACTGAGGAGAAGGTCAGCAGCACCACGTACACACCCATATTATACTAATATTATGAGATGAGACTACATTATATACTATACTATAAACTATCGTCTTACATTTTGAAGAATGGAGTATAATGGCTTGAGTGCAAAACATCTCAGTCATCAAAATCAGGTGTGTAAATATTTTTATGAAAACCCAAATACAAATAAACTACATTATCTTTGCAATATCAATGTTGAGGTATTTGGCCAAAACTGAATTCCGCCCTTAAATAAAAGCAGTTTGTCTCTTCCCTCGTTGGTAAAAGAAAATGTAAGAATTACGATCTTAAGTACGCAAAACAACAATCTGTGTCTGTATTAAAAGACATTGTCTTCATCATCATGCCACACAGAGACTTCATTTTGACAGACCAGCAGCAGACGGACATGTCGTCCCCTACACTAGCTGCTAAGGTGAGCTCATCAGATGAGTTCCTGAGGACGACATGTCCGTCTGCTGTGAGTCTGTCACTCGTCCTGCTGTCAGCAGAGAGAGAGAGGGAGCTACACTGTCACACTGCTCAGTGTCAAACTGTTGGAAACAGTTACTGCTGAGTTATCTGTTTCATTTTAGATCCCTGGCCACCGCTTTCGTATTGCACTCATGTTCATAGGAATGTGATGGATGAAATGTCTTGTTTGTGTGAACCCAAATTTGAAGCCACTAAGAACAAGGAACCCTCTTGGAAGCATTTACACATTTTACACTGCTTGCCCTAGTAGTCACATCAGCTACATGAAAACAAACCCTTAAAGGTCCCATGACATGGCCATTTCTACTGATCATAATTCCATTGTTGAGGTCTACTAGAATAGAATATTGTGCAATTTTCCAAACTCACATTGGTTTCTCATACAGCATCTCTGTATAGTGTGTATTCACTCTCTGTCCTACACGGCTTGTTGGAGCTCCTGCCCCCCCCCTCCCTGTGAGCCCACTGTACTCTGATTGGTCAGCTCGCCCGCTATGTTCTGATGAGTCCACCACCGTTACAGCGGAACATCAGTGATTATGTGTTACAATGTCGTTAGCAACCAGAAAATGACACCAGTAAGGACAAACAGATGAGAATGCTGCGTGGGGTCTGGGTGCCGTGTTGGCGGGATGTTGCGCGGCTCGCTGCTGCGAGGAGCGGACAGTGTGAGCTGGGTTCATTTCCGGCTTGCGGCGTGGGGTCTGCGAGACAGCGACACATCGCGAATGGACGCGGGAAGGGGGGGGTGCTGAAGGGGCTGCAGCACCCCCATCTGCAAGGCTCCACGAGCACCCCCAAATGCGGCGCACCTACAGTGTAAGCGCGCCACAGTTTCGCAGCTGCGAGGCTCCACTAGCACACCCCCCCCCCCCCCCCCTTAGCGCGTCACAGTTTTGCCGCTGAGAGAGAGAGAGAGTGTGTGTGTGTGTGTGTGTGTGAGGAGCTCCACGGATTTGGGTATGGTCACGTCACTGTACCCAGGAAGAAAAAGAAAAATCTCCAATGAGGTGTTCTGGGGCAGCACAGACAGGTCTTTTCTGTGTTAGAGTTTTACTCGCTACAGGGTGTACTTTGAGGGTTTGTGACTCTGCAGACCGTTTACATGCAGAAAAACCTTCATAACACACAAGGGGGCGGGTAATAACCGGAAAAGCATAACATGGGACCTTTTAATAACTTTATAACGTATATACTTATATAATATAAAATATTAGCACTTTCCATAAGAAATGGTTACAATAATTTAGTAAAGGACCTTCTTGAGGAAATATGCAGTCAAAATATCATTGGATTGTGTGTTTTACAACTCCAAAAGTTATTTAGCTTAATCTGTGGCACTCAATTTTTAATGCGGGACCAAATCATTTAAATATTGGAAGAACTACGAGAAATTATAATTTATGAACTATCTTGGATTTCTTATTTATTTGATTACTGTAAAAAACATTCAGAAAAATTATCTACTCGAATACGTCTTGAAATGATCCTAAGGGTTTCTTCGATGTTCGATACAAATTGTATGTCAATTCAATAACAAATAGTGAGCCCTAGATTACACTAACTTCAAAATTGCGACGACTAAAGAAACATTTGGAATAGATCTATTAGAATTTGCAAGATGTCATGAATTTTACAGAAATGAATTTTTTTCAAGAACACAATGACATGAGCCGGGTGGTCGTGAGTTGGTGTGAGATGACCCACACAAACAATAAATGTATTGCTATTTAATAAGCTTAAAGGTAGGGTAGGTAAGAATAGAGAAACCAGCTCGAGTGCCGTCCACCAAGCGCCTTGGGGGACTTCTTGGAGGAATTAGATAATCTCCTCTCACACATCGCTGAAACTGGCCCTCCCGCTGTACTTCTCGGAGACTTCAACCTCCAGACAGGGAAGATAGACGAACTAACATCTCTGTTAACCGCCTTTGCTTTCTCACTGTCTCCGTCCCCACCGACTCATAAAGCTGGCAATGTCCTTGATCTCATATTCTCAAGGAACTGCGCTACTTCTAACCTCTCTGTAAACCCGCTCCACACATCCGATCACTTCTTCATTTCATTCTCTCTACCCCTTTCCAAACATAACAAACTAATCTCTTCTCATCCTGCACTTGTCCGCCGTAACCTTCGCTCCCTCTCCCCCACTACCTTTGTCTCATCGGTGCTCTCAGCCCTCCCTTCCTCGGACTCGTTCCAACTACTACCTCCAAACTCTGCTGCAGAAACTCTCCTCTCTACTCTCTCATCCACTCTGGACTCGCTCTGTCCTCTCACATGTCGGCAGGCTCGTCAGTCCCCTCCTGCTCCCTGGCTAAATGATGCACTGCGTGCTAATAGAACCGTCCTTAGGGTAGCAGAGCGGAAACGGTGGAAATCCAAACACCGTGACGACCTCCTAACCTATCAAGCTCTCCTCTCCTCTTTCTCTGCTTCGATCTCTCAGGCAAAAAGCACTTTCTTTCAAGATAAGATCCAATCCTCCTATTCCAATCCTAAAAAACTATTCTCCATCTTCTCCACCCTCTTGGACCCTCCAAAAGCCCCTCCCCCCTCCTCACTTCTGTCAAGCGACTTTGTTACCCACTTTGAAAAAAAGGTTGATGATATTCGCTCTTCTTTTTCTGACTCACCTTTACTCACCGCTGGGTCACCAGATCCTCCTTCCACCAACACACTAACCTCCTTTTCCCCTCTCTCTCCAAGTGAGGTTCTTACCCTCATTACCTCTGCCCGCCCTACCTCCTGTCCTCTGCATCCTATCCCTTCAAACCTCCTTCAGACTATCGCTCCTGATATTCTACCGTTTCTCACCCACTTCATCAACACTTCTCTAACTTCTGGTCACTTTCCAAACAGTCTCAAGGAGGCAAGAGTAAACCCTCTCCTAAAGAAACCCACTCTCAACCCGTCTGATGTTATAAACTACAGGCCTGTCTCTCTCCTCCCGTTCCTGTCTAAATCACTTGAACGCGCTGTCTTTAAACAACTCTCCTGTTATCTCAATCGGAACAACCTTCTGGATCCGCACCAGTCTGGTTTCAAGGCAGGTCACTCCACAGAAACTGCTCTCATTGCTGTCACGGAAGAACTGCACACTGCCAAAACTGCATCCCTCTCCTCTGTCATCATCCTGTTGGACCTGTCTGCTGCATTCGACACGGTGAATCATCAGATCCTCCTTCGCACTCTCCAAAAACTTGGAGTTTCAGGCTCAGCACTTTCCCTCCTCACCTCATACCTGAAAGACCGTACCTACAGGGTGACTTGGAGAGGGTCTGAGTCCGATCCTTGTCAATTAACTACAGGGGTCCCTCAGGGCTCTGTTCTTGGTCCCCTCCTCTTCTCCCTGTACACAAACTCGCTCGGATCAGTCATTAGCCCGCATGGTTTTTCTTACCACTGCTACGCTGACGACACCCAATTAATTCTGTCCTTTCCCCGCTCAGAGACCCAGGTCGTCGCACGCATCTCTGCTTGTCTAGCTGACATCTCTCAGTGGATGTCTGCTCATCACCTCAAGCTCAACCTTGACAAGACTGAGCTGCTCTTCCTTCCGGGAAAAGATTGTCCCACTCTTGACCTAACAATCAACATCGGCACCTCAGTTGTTTCCCCGACTCAGACTGCAAGGAATCTGGGTGTGATCCTAGATAACAACCTGTCCTTCACTGCAAACATCGCTGCTACAACCCGTTGCTGCAGATACGCGCTTTACAACATCAGGAAGATACGTCCCCAGCTGACTCAGAAAGCGACTCAGGTTCTGGTCCAGGCTCTCGTCATCTCACGCCTAGACTACTGCAACTCCCTCCTGGCTGGTCTACCTGCATGTGCCATCCGACCTCTGCAGCTCATCCAGAATGCAGCGGCTCGTCTGGTCTTCAACCTTCCTAAATTTTCCCACACTACTCCGCTCCTCCGCTCCCTTCACTGGCTTCCGGTAACTGCTAGAATCCACTTCAAGACACTGGTACTTGCTTACCATGCTGCCAATGGATCTGGCCCTTCGTACATCCAGGACATGGTTAAACCGTACACCCCAGCGCGTGCACTACGCTCTGCATCAGCCAAACGACTCGCTGCGCCCTCGCTGCGAGGGGGACCCAAGTTCCCATTGGCGAAAACACGTGGGTTTGCTGTCCTGGCTCCAGGATGGTGGAATGAGCTCCCCATTGACATCAGGACGGCAGATAGCTTGCACATCTTCCGGCGCAAACTGAAAACTCATCTCTTTCGACTCCACTTCGAGCGATAGAACTATTAACGAAGCACTTTTATACTAATAAAGGACTGGCTTTTATAAAGCCAGTTGAGTAGCACTTGAAATGTTTTTGCTCTATGAAGCCTGATGTACTTATATGATTCTGCTTTCTTCAAGTTGTATTTTGTTGGTCGAACGCACTTATTGTAAGTCGCTTTGGATAAAAGCGTCAGCTAAATGCAATGTAATGTAATGTGTGCGCTAGAATTTGAAAGTACGCAGCCGTAAAAAATCTGCCCCTTCCTTCAGACTTCCTTACAGAGCCCCTCCTCCAACACACACGAATGCACACATGACAAATGAGGGCACGAGATAAGTTTGCGCACAGATGGAAGGCTGACAGGCAGGTAGGCCATCCAGTTACTTTAGCCGGGCCGGCTCAGATGATTGGTCGTGCTTTTTACAGCGCCACGGCTTCCACAGATGACATTTTTTTATGTATTTATTGTCAAAGCATTTAATGTATTCATTGTTATCGGGATGTTAAGAGCATTCCATGGAATATAACAAAAAGTGTTTCTGAAGTGAATTACCTAACCCACCTTTAAGTGGTTATATAATTAATCTTATAAAACGGACAAGTCAAATCAAGCAATCTGATTGGTTCTTAGCCGTGATATAATGAGCGTATATCACGGGTAGAATTGTAGTTACTTTTCACAACAAGTCAGTATCCCTCCGCGTCTGAGAAAGGCTACAACTGTTACTTTAAGTCCGTTACGAAACTGACTGACTAACTAACAAAGCTTAAGATGGAAACATGTAAGGGATAATGTGCAGCAAGGACTTGTTGACCGTTGTTAAGGACGCTCACATCTGCAGAAAGAAGTCCGGTCGATTTAACTGTATACAGTTGGGCTGAAAAGCAAAACTGCATGCTTCGCGTCGGGCCGAACCACGCCCCTTAGCTGTGATATAATGACCATATACCACGGCCTGTCGTGAGCTATTGCTTAAATATAGTGTTTTTTTTATTCAATATAACTCTTTTATATCTAATCTAATATAATGCCATTTACTGTCTCTTTTATGAGACACATTATACTTTGTGGACACATTGTTGTTAGAATCTTCTAGTTTGAACCCTGAATTAGAAGAAGGTGTCGGCAGTCGCTGAGTAACGGCCCTCTTCCTCAACTACCATCTTCGTCGTTCCTTTGTGCTCAGCGGGGGGGGGGGCACTCAAACCCTCGTTCCTCAGGAGATGCTCAAGTGAATGTGTGTTAATCAATGAATTTGAAGCAGCTGATTTTGGAAGAAATACATGCATAACAAAGGTCTGCCACCTCTGTTATACTGCCGTCCTGCTGGGAGCAATCGATATAGGTATTTCCCAATGAAAGAAAGCAGTTTCTACAGCTTGAACGAGGCAATTGATTCAATCAGTGAGTTACATTCATCTAAATGTTCCGGCGTGTCAGATCGTTGAACAATGTCTGAAACCCGCCCTCTACAAACCTGTTTAATTATGCAATCAGTTTTGCTCCTGCGTCCCCAATGAACCAACTTGTTAACATATACACACAGTTTATTTTAAACAGACAAGTGTATGGACTTTGACATTTCATCGTATTTTTAAGCAGTACCAGAAAGCTAAGTGTGTTTTTTATTCACAAGGAAGTTTATTCGTGCTTGACAAAATACATAGCAAAAAAATCCAAACCTAACAAAATCCAAACCTAACATTTCAAAAGTAAATACGCATAGATTAGAAACATTTCCAAATGTGTATTGTAAATGTGTTCAGTATTTCGCTTTGTGTAAATGCGTTCAGTATTCAGAGGTAACAGACCTAAAACTACACAAAACCATACAAAGACAGATAATATGACTGATTCTGGATCAGTTTAACAATTCCCCCCTTCTGTATTTGGGTTCCCTCTCTACTGTCTCCCTCTCCTTCAGGTATTTGAGGCGATGATATCTTGGATAAAGTCCGATAAGCCAGCTCGTCTGGAGTACATGCCCAAACTGATGGAGCACGTCAGACTTCCACTGCTGTCCAGGGATTACCTGGTGCAGGTAAAATCAATACTGCTCTGCTTTCTACACTTTGTTCTACACTTACTACTTTAGCCCGCTTCACTGCCCTTTTCTGTTATGAAGGTCACCTATATATGTTTGTAGTTGTAGAAAAGGATTGGCACTTGAATATTGTCAAGACTATGAGTAAAACTACATAAATAACAGACCAAAGGATATGTGAGTGAGGCCTGAAGATGATCTGCTAGTCCTCCAACAGCCTAATATGTTGGCGATGCATCCTATTAAAAATAATTCTGACTTAAATTGAAACTAACAAAAATAATCTTCTTGAAATCTAAGTGAGTCCACTGCTTAGCCTTTTACTTTTTAACACACTAACACACACACTCGCTGTGAGGAAACGCTGCCTGCTATTCTCTGATCCATCGCAGACACAAAAAACAAATAAATACAAAACAGGAATTAGTGTCTTTTGTAATTGCTACATAAAAAGTAGCCATGTTGAAAAAAAGTGGGGTACTATGATATTAATAGTAATGTGGTACCGACCTGCTGCACGCTCCAGGTGCATGCAAACCCACACATTTTAATAAGGTACATAAAGATAGGGGAGGCTGTGGCTCAGTGGGTTTGCTGATTTTCGGATCAGGGTTCAATCACTGGTTCAATCCCCACTGCATTCAGCATGTCATAATGTCCCTGGACACTTCACCCCAAAATTGCCGTGTGGCGATTGCTCAACAGTATTGAGTTCATGTTAGTCGCTTTGGATAAAAGCAGCTAACAAGTGTAATGTAATAAAATGTCCTGAAATGGGCTTCCTGTTTCAGATTGTCGAGGAGGAGGCTTTGATAAAGAACAACAACACCTGTAAAGATTTCCTCATAGAAGCCATGAAGTATCACCTGCTGCCAGCCGACCAGCGACACCTCATCAAGACAGACCGGACCCGACCCCGGACCCCCATCAGCATCCCAAAAGTACACACGCGCACACACACACACACACACACACACACACACACACACCGCACGTCAGATTAAACACAGACGCTCCATGTTTAAAAACTTCTGTATCAGATGAGAATTGTTTCTTTTGTGACCTCCCTGACTGTGTGTGTGTGTGTGTGTGTGTGCAGGTGATGATCGTGGTGGGCGGTCAGGCTCCAAAGGCGATCCGCAGCGTGGAGTGTTACGACTTCCAGGACGACCGGTGGTACCAGGTGGCCGACCTGCCGTCACGACGCTGCCGCTCAGGTGTGTGTGTGTGTGTGTGTGTGTGGGTGGTGTGTGTTGTGTGTGTGTGTGTGTGTGTGTGTGTGTGTGTGTGTGTGGTGTGTGTGTGTGTGTGTGTGTGTGTGTGTGTGTGTGGGTGTGTGTGTGTGTGGTGTGTGTGTGTGTGTGTGTGTGTGTGTGTGGTGTGTGTGTGTGTGTGTGTGTGTGTGTGTGTGTGTGTGTGTGTGTGTGTGTGTGTGTGTGTGTGTGTGTGTGTGTTGTGTGTTGTTGTGTGTGTGTGTGTGTGTGTGTTTGTGGTGTTGTGTGGTTGTGTGTGTGTGTGTGTGTGTGTGTGGTGTGTGTGTGTGTGTGTGTGTGTGTGTGTGTGTGTGTGTGTGTGTGTGTGTGTGTGTGTGTGTGTGTGTGTGTGTGTGTGTGTGTGTGTGTATGGCCGTATCTACCATTGAGGTCACCGAGGTCCGGACCTCGGTAATATTTTCCGAGCTGTGTATTTAACAAAACTTGTGAAATAATTGCACTAAACGGGGTTCTTTGTAGTACTTCCATTTACTGACCATGGGGGCGCTGCATAACTACGTAGCCTCGATTAAAGCAAACAGAAGAAGAAGACATGTATCAACAAACCTCCGCAGCCCTGTATCGGAGCAGCGGAGGAGTGATGAAGTATCTAGAGATCTGAGTCCAGCGGGCTGCTTGTGTTTCTGTTCATCGGGTCATCATATGACCAGCAGATCCTGTGAACGCTGTACGTTAGTCAGTGGACGTCCGACAACATGCACACTAACTTATATTGCAGCTATAGGCTATACTTCGGTTTAAATTGCGTGAATAAACTAGCTAGAGAGCTAAAGTTAATTACATTAATCCAATGTCAGAAGGATTACCTTTTAACAAACGTTGTAATGCTTTTCTTTCATTTCAATTTGAGTAAAACATTGAAGATATAACATTGTATTGATTTATTGTTACACTGACTCAGATATAATGAAAAGACTACGTCAGTCGAAGCTCAGCTTTGGAGAGAGAGAGAGAGAGAGAGAAACTGGAGTCACACAAAATAACGTAGGCTTAATAACCCCATCTATTTATCTATCTATGTATCTATAACAATAGTCTTCATTTACAATAGGCATAATTTTAAAACATACATCTATTGCAGTTATGATGTCATAACATACAATTGTATAAAACACAATTTTCTTACATCTTTGTTCTCTTTTGAGAATCAAACAAAACAGATTTAAATAAAAAAAGAATGCAAACAAACAAGTGAAATGAACTAAATTGCTGAATTGCTTTTAATTCACTGGCAGGAGCGACAAGTGAGGAGGAGGAGCAACAAGTGAACAACGAGGGAGATTTTGAACAAAGAAAAAGAGTAGAGGACAGAGAGAGTAAAGAACAGGAAGAAGACAGAGAGGCTGCAGGTTATGGAAAGGAGAGAGACATGGAAAATGAATGTTGACAATGTGTTGTGATCATTTTAGCCTCTTCTGCATGTCCAGATCATTAATGGTAACAATCAGCTGATTCTTATGTATTACACTTTCAAAAATAATGGATGCTGACATTGTCAGCCCACTGACATGGTTTGAAATCCATATATTATCCAATGTGTGACCCCCCACAGGACTTAAAAAGCACCTAACTAGATCATGAAAATCCCTAAAATCTCGGGGGGTATCCCCCGAACCCCCCTAGCATGTTTGGACCTCGGTATTTAGGAAATCCTGGATACGGCCCTGTGTGTGTGTGTGTGTGTGTGTGTGTGTGTGTGTGTGTGTGTGTGTGTGTGTGTGTGTGTGTGTGTGTGTGTGTGTGTGTGTGTGTGTGTGTTGTGTGTGTGTGTGTGTGTGTGTGTGTGTTGTGTGTGTGTGTGTGTGTGTGTGTGTGTGTGTGTGTGTGTGTGTGTGTGTGTGTGTGTGTGTGTGTGTGTGTGTGTGTGTGTGTGTGTGTGTGTGTGTGTGTGTGTGTGTGTGTGTGTGTGTGTGTGTGTGTGTGTGTGTGTGTGTGTGTGTGTGTGTGTGCCAATTCTACTGTTTTCAACCTGTACTCAAAACTAGACGTACAGTGGGGCAAAAAAGTATTTAGTCAGCCACCAATTGTGCAAGTTCTCCCACTTAAAAAGATGAGAGAGGCCTGTAATCTTCATCCTAGGTACACTTCAACTATGAGAGACAGAATGGGGGGAAAGAATCCAGGAAATCACATTGTAGGATTTTTAATGAATTAATTGGTAAATTCCTCCGTAAACTAAGTATTTGGTCACCTACAAACAAACAAGATTTCTGGCTCTCACAGACCTGTAACTTCTTCTTTAAGAGCCTCCTCTGTCCTCCACTCGTCAACTGTATTAATGGCACCTGTTTGAACTCGTTATCAGTATAAAAGACACCTGTCCACAACCTCAAACAGTCACACTCCAAACTCCACTATGGCCAAGACCAAAGAACTGTCAAAGGACACCAGAAACAAAATTGTAGACCTGCACCAGGCTGGGAAGACTGAATCTGCAATAGGTAAGCAGCTTGGTGTGAAGAAATCAACTGTGGGAGCAATTATTAGAAAATGGAAGACATACAAGACCACTGATAATCTCCCTCGATCTGGGGCTCCACGCAAGATCTCACCCCGTGGGGTCAAAATGATCACAAGAACGGTGAGCAAAAATCTCAGAACCACACAGGGGGACCTAGTCAATGACCTGCAGAGAGCTGGGACCAAAGTAACAAAGGCTACCATCAGTAACACACTACGCCGCCAGGGACTCAAATCCTGCAGTGCCAGACGTGTCCCCCTGCTTAAGCCAGTACATGTCCAGGCCCGTCTGAAGTTGGCTAGAGAGCATTTAATGGATCCAGAAGAGGATTGGGAGAATGTCATATGGTCAGATGAAACCAAAATAGAACTTTTTGGTAAAAACTCAACTAGACGTGTTTGAAGGAGAAAGAATGCTGAGTTGCATCCAAAGAACACCTACTGTGAAACATGGGGGTGGAAACATGCTTTGGGGCTGTTTTTCTGCAAAGGGACCAGGACGACTGATCCGTGTAAAGGAAAGAATGAATGGGGCCATGTATCGTGAGATTTTGAGTGACAACCTCCTTCCATCAGCAAGGGCATTGAAGATGAAACGTGGCTGGGTCTTTCAGCATGACAATGATCCCAAACACACCGCCCGGGCAACGAAGGAGTGGCTTCGTAAGAAGCATTTCAAGGTCCTGGAGTGGCCTAGCCAGTCTCCAGATCTCAACCCCATAGAAAATCTTTGGAGGGAGTTGAAAGTCTGTGTTGCCCAGCGACAGCCCCAAAACATCACTGCTCTAGAGGAGATCTGCATGGAGGAATGGGCCAAAATACCAGCAACAGTGTGTGAAAACCTTGTGAAGACTTACAGAAAACGTTTGACCTCTGTCATTGCCAACAAAGGGTATATAACAAAGTATTGAGATGAACTTTTGTTATTGACCAAATACTTATTTTCCACCATAATTTTCAAATAAATTCTTCAAAAATCAGACAATGTGATTTTCTGGATTTTTTTTTTTCTTCTCATTTTGTCTCTCATAGTTGAGGTATACCTAGGAGGAAAATTACAGGCCTCTCTCATATTTTTAAGTGGGAGAACTTGCACAATTGGTGGCTGACTAAATACTTTTTTGCCCCACTGTACGTCTGTTTGGACAAACACTTTGGGTTTTTGGTGTCAGTCTCCAGAAGCTCTGTGTTTGAGTGGGACCATGCAGCCCCAGTGTTTAGTATGTAAGTAGTTGGGTACATGGGGAGTAAACGCAAACATTTTATAGTAACATTTAAATAGTAGAACCATTTCATTTAGTCTAATCCACATGTCTCAGCAAACAAGTGACTATAACCAATTGGGCATTACAATGAGTTTCCAAAGGGTGCTGTATTTTCACAACATTAATTTAAAATGTAAAAGATCGATTTCAAGTGGTGGTTGTGAATAAATGTATACAATATAAATCACATTTCACTATTTTTTATTTTAACTTGTCAGCAAAGTGTCTAATTCCTTACATCTAAAGTAAAGGCAACAACCAATCACATTTGATCACATATTGATAACATCTTGATTCCAAATTGTCCTTGAATGCACCAGAAATGATAAAAACAGTACGTCCTCCAGTCAAACTGTAAAAATGTTGTATGTTGTTTTAAACCTACACATCCCTTTCACTCGAAAACAAAAACCTTGCCACCTTGAACCATTCTCATGCAGGGAAACGATCCGTATGAATAACATTATCCCTTCACCCTGTGTGTCCAGGTGTGGTGTCCATGGGGGGGCCGAGTGTTTGCAGTGGGGGGGTTCAACAGCTCTCTGCGGGAGCGCACGGTGGACGCGTACGACGCAGCGAGGGACCAGTGGAGCACCGTGGCCAGCATGCAGGAGAGACGCAGCACGCTGGGGGCCGCCGTGCTGGGAGACCTGCTGTACGCTGTGGGGGGGTTCAACGGCAGCATAGGTACACACACACACGCTCATACAGAGTCAAACTAAAAAAATGTGTGAAGAGTGCAGTAGATACACGTAACGAGTGGAATGCTGATTAAATGACATTGTCACGTTTTCCAACCCTGTTTTATCTCATCTGGTTGAGCATCTTGATCTGTTTGAACAGATTCTGATTATTTGCAGTAGCACCGCCTACCTCAGTGTAAACATAGAGACATGGGAGATTTCCTGTTCTCACAACTACCAGCTTGAGGCAACACACTGTATCTCACCTACACACTGATCCACACACGCCAGATAATGTTTGTGTTTCTGTTTGTGTCATTCCTTCAGGTTTGTCGACAGTAGAAGTCCTCAACTATAAAACCAACGAGTGGATGTACGTCGCCTCCATGAACACCAGACGCAGTAGTGTGGGTGTAGGAGTGGTCGACGGTAAGACAACAAGTGTGTGTGTGTGTTTGTGCGCATAGGTGTATGTCTCTCTCATTGTGTGACTATAGTGACAACATGTGACATTACAATGAAAAAGCTGCAATTCTGATTTCACAATGTGTGTGTGTGTGTGTGTGTTTGTGTGTAGGTAAGTTGTATGCAGTGGGAGGTTATGATGGAGCGTCCCGTCAGTGTCTCAGCACGGTGGAGGAGTATGACCCTGTCGCTGATCAGTGGTGCTACGTGGCTGACATGAGCACACGGCGCAGTGGAGCAGGTACACACACACACACACACACACACACACACACACACACACACACACACACACACACACACACACACACACACACACACACACACACACACACACACACACAAAATCTGTTAAACTGGTGACTGAAAAGTGAGTTTTTCTTGTCATACAATTTTTTTTTCTTTGGACACACTTGTTTTTATTTATGAAAAAAGCACTCTAAGGTGGCGGATGACTAAATATAGTATCCAAATACAATAAGAAATAACAAGTAATCATTATCTCTGAACTCATAACACATTTATGATATTGTTTTTTTTTTCACACATTTTTCTAAAATCTTGACTTTGACCGTTGATACAATTCAGATGTTTCATGTCCTCAAAAATGGCCTAGGTTGTACTTAATAGCTGCTGGAGGTGTGTCCTATCATCATTATCATACTGAAGGAGTGTGGTCATCCAGTATCGGTCACAAAGCCTGTCTTATAGAGAAACAGCCCCCCCCGGTGGCCTGCAACTGGAACCATTAAATACACTCACCCAAACAACACCAAGAAACAACCCACCCTCTTGCTTGTAAAATAAATACACATTAAAATGTAAACGTTGGCCTTGTGTTCTGTGCAGGGGTGGGGGTGCTGAGCGGTCAGCTGTATGCAGCCGGGGGGCACGACGGCCCCCTGGTGAGGAAGAGCGTGGAGGTGTACGACCCCACCACCAACAGCTGGAGACTTGTCTGCGACATGAACATGTGCCGACGAAACGCAGGTACAGGTAACAATAACACACACACACACACACACACACACACTAATACTCACAAACACACATATTCTATTTACATGTATATAGACTTTTTTAAAAATATTTTATTATATATGTTGCATTGTTGGAGGAGCTCAGGTCAGAAAAATTGAAATGCCATTTCTACACTGTAGCTTTGTGCATATGACAATAAAACCTTTGAATCTTGAAAACGATGTAAAGTTATGGGGATCTATATTGTTGCGTACATACCATTTACTGTGAGCATTGTACATTTGTTGGCTTGAAACGTCTATCACTGTCTCTCCTGAAGGTGTGTGTGCCATTAACGGGCTGCTGTACGTGATTGGAGGAGACGACGGCTCCTGTAACCTATCCTCCGTCGAGTATTACAACCCGGCCATAGACAAGTGGAGCCTCATCCCCACAAACATGAGCAACGGACGCAGCTACGCAGGTAACATCAGCATCACACCGTCTTCACATTTCACCTGTTTCTCCCACTGTTTCTCTCCCTCACTCTCTCTTGTCCTCACCCCTCCAGGAGTCGCAGTGGTTGACAAGCCTTTATGACAGGGCTCCTCCCACAGAGACCCCCACTGAAGCTCAGCAGGAAGAAATGGACTGGACGCCGCTAGTTGCCTGAATCATGGATGCATCTTGAGGAGTTTTTATGGCGCTTTACCACACCCTGACTTTGTCGCTATGTCCGTTTCCATCCTGACTTTTAAAGAACACAGTTGCACTGGATAACAGACAGTTTCCACAGGAGAGCGGGCTCAAACAAACGTTGTCTTGGCGAGTTTTTTTTAAAATGCTGAGCACATACCAAGCGGCTGCATCAGCTCTGACTTTAACGGCCAACCTGTGTGCTTTAGATGTTTAGTGTTGTTCATGTGATGCATCAGATCCAGCACTTGAACACCATCTGACTTCAGACCACCTTCAGTTTTAACAGTGTGGCTGCGATGATCAGGATATTGTGACATCAGCCTGTGAAGAAAAAGTGTTATCCAAAATCCTGGAAGCCTGGACTCGCCGCTGGAGACTTTTTTTAAATTATGAGACAGCCACATTTGAAGAATTAACCTAAAGAGCTACAGAACAATGTAAAGAATGTAGAAAACATCTTATATGCAAATCAGCGTTTATATTTAATATGTTTGAGATTGTTTTTAAGGAGGTTGAGAACCACTCGCTGAGGCCCGGTGATCTGATTGGACGGGAGGACTTTGTCTGTCGTCGACGCACTACTGATGCACTGATCAATGCACTGACTGACCTGCTGTCCTCCAAACTCATGGGGGAATTTAAACTCACCGCTTAAAGGCCAATCATTTCATCAGAAATTGTAAAAAAAAAAAAAAAAAGTGCCAGTTTTGCTAATCAGAATCCTGCTGGAGGTTTCTTGCCTAAAGGAGTGTCAAAATGCACTGAAGAAACAACTGTACAATTCTAATGTAAAAGATGCCGGTTTAAGATTTTCTATTTATTGTTTCAGGACATTTGATCACATAGCATTTATTGCTTCAAAGGGAGGGTCTCATTTCCTCCGCCTCATGTTACACTTGTGCTCCGCTCACACTCATGCAGATGATGGTGGGTGCATTTCGATGACTGACTGGTGCCATAGCTTTTTGAAGAAAAATACTTTTAGAGAAGCTGCTTTTATGAGTTTTCATTTCTACCTGCAATCTTCCATAAATCATGGGGCTTCATCTCAGCGCGCTCTGACAAAAAATGTACAAAATACTGCACCGACCATGCTGTTGTTTTGGTATGATTAGCTAAATAATGTCAACTACATAACTCCCACCTCTTATATTAAGTTTAATGTATTTTTGTCATAGTTGCAGGACGTTTACCACAGATGATTACAGTATAAAACTACTAGAAACACTCTTCACATATGGACCTATGGAGCTCACTATTGTAATCAGAGCAACAGCAACATTATGACATACTTTGTGATGTTTAACTAAGCAAATTCCTAACCACCACCACGATACATTTCTGACATCTAGGACTGTGCAGTAATGCAGAGGAAACCCTGGATTGTGTGGTGCGTTCAAGTGTCTGCAGAGATCACAGTTCAGACTGAACAACAGGAAATATTGAAGTTATATTAGCCCCTTCTTTTTCAATTCAATTTAAACATCTTGTGCCATGTTTGAAAGAACCCTGACATTTGTGTATTCATTTATTAATGTTTCCTACATAAGAGACTCATTAGTTACACATATTACATTGATATTTCCAACACATACTGTATGAACGATCCTCATTAAAGTTTTTTTTTATCGTACCATGAACACTACTTTTTGTTCCATTGTAGGAGTTTTTGAGGGCACTGAATACAGCAAGTATTACACCCTTTCAGAATTTGACACTTAAAATGACAGAAGTAGATAAATGCACTGAAGGTGATTTGAAACGCAGCTTCTGCTTCTGGACCCAAAGGAAAACCTTTCCCTGAACGATCTACACTGTCTTTACTGCTCCTTTAAATATAAACTACTCTCAGTTAAATATTCAAGTCGCTATAACCTGATGAAATGGAAACCAGTGGCTCTCTGGAGTATTCATTGTTCAGTCTAATAATACTGTTATACGAAACAACTCAACAGGAAGTAACTATTATGCAATGTATTGTAGAGGGGCTAAAACATGCAAACAAATACAGCCTTGAGGTTGGAGTTCATTGACCATGGTAATAAACAATTTTAAGGTCCATTTAGTTGCTGTCCTGGAGCTTTTGATGGTTTCAATCAGCTTTCATTCGCAGATTGGAGCTTCTAAATCAGTTTTGAGCGTCCTTCGAGGATTTATCATCATGTTGACATTTAGTGAAGACTCGGTCAAAAAGCTCCAGAACAGAAACTAAATCAACCTTTCTGTCAGATTATCTTTGTGAAGAGGGATGGTTTGGAAGTTTTCAAATGAATAATGTTCTTACTAAGTGCATATGTTATATTTTTAATATCATAAACTGTGGGAATTGTGAACTAAAAACATTTGATATTGAGCTCATTGATTGTGTATTGTTTGTGACGGTTTCATAGTGAAGATTGTGCACTGACATACATACAGGTGGTTTGTAAACATTCAAACTTGAAATAATTTGAATGAACCACCAATACTGACTCGTGCTTCTTTTGCTTAATTATGAACTTGATACATTGAGAACTTTAAGAGGTTTGCTGTCACGTGATGCAGATGGTTTGAATCTCAAAAATATGCTTCTTTGAAAGGAACATGTTGGTTTCATCACACATGTCACATTAATGACAGCACACAATACAAAAACATTGTGATGGACAGTGGTCAACTTTATATCTCGGTAGGCAAAATCATAACCCCACTACACGTAATGTGATCTAAATTATTTAGTTTGTTCTGCTGTTGTCCGCTAGAGGGCGCTGATAACAAGACAGTCTCATTACGCTTTCATTCATCTCAATCGCCGTACTTTGCCGTACTTAGTTCCCAGCATTTAGTACTACCCAGAGCCGTATAATAGAATATTCTCTCTATATGCAACACACTCTCACTCCATAATCGTCCAGGAGCGACGTTTGGTCAGTGTCCGTGGCGTGCAGTTGTGACGCTCCTAGGCTCCTTCAGCGTCATAAAGGGACGCAAATAGCTTTCAACTGATTGCAATGTATTCCCATCTGCGGCGGGATTTGACGCTCATGGAAGCACGGCATTCGTTTGTGTCGGCTGCCCTTAAAGGCAATGTGAGCGTCCATTCTCATTGGATAACGGAGAATTGTACACCCGGAAGTAAGTATTCCCCTTACTGTCGATTGATTTTACAGTGATATCTGCACTACTCATCGACTAAGAAACACCAGATTATCCTTGTTAATTATACAACATTGATTGGTTTACATTGTGTGCAATGCTTTTGTATTTTCCCCCTTCGATTCGGAGAAACAAATATTTTTTCGGAGTAAAGGATGGCAGAAGACACTACACTACCCAGAATCCCCAGCTATCGTTTGGACTACACCATGTGCTCTGTTTGACAAATCCCGTTTTTTTTCACCATTCATTCCAATGGCTGGCGTCTATGTCACGTGATCTTCAAATTTCTCCCTGCAGAAAAAAAAAACATGGCCGAACTTCGTTTTATTCTCGGTGGAAAATGCCTATTTTAAAGTTAGTTTGGCCATTAAAATGCGTTTTGATGTCATTTGATGCGAGAAATATCATATGAGTTGTTATTTCAGATTATGTGTGCAGTGGATGTACATGATCTTTAGTTTGCTAGTTATTACGAAGATTACTTCAGGAAATTGCGTCCATAGAACGTTTTCATTGTTACCAAGGTGGTTGCTAGGGACGCTGCTATCGATATTATTTCTGTTATGTTGTGTAACTGTTTAATGGTGTTATCTTTATTGTTACCTACCCCCTTCCCCGTCAATGTATAGTGTTGGTCCACAGCGCAAACGTATTAGTTTAACAACATCCGCATTTAAATATATGTTATTTTCCCCTGTGCAATTCCAGTCTCACATCTCACAGCACATCGTCATTAACAAATACTGGAAACAGACCGAAAACATTTAAAAAAAAAATAAAAAAATACTTTATTCCGAGTGTGCTTGCTTTTCTCTTTGAAAGTCATCACATAACGGCATTGTAATACACGGTTCGGCTGCATTAAATATTACACATCTGCCGTAGTTCTGTATTTATAGAGCCCTGATGAGAAGACTTCTAGACAAAAAACGTGACGTGGATCATAAATATATCAGCCATTAAACAACATCTTACATTTCTTTTCACACAATACGTCTCCTTGCAGTATCAACACTAATTCGGCTGACTTTTACATTTGATCCAATTGGTAGATATAGGCTGTATTTACACTAGGGTGACCAAACGTCCTCTTTTGCCCGGACATGTCCTCTTTTCACGCCCTGTCCGGGTCGTCCGGGGGGGGGGGGGGGTTTATAAATTCATGAAAATGTCCGGGTTTCGCGGACCGTTTGCATGTACTTAAATTGACTGGCGCATTGCACAGAATACTACGGTACTCTGTTGCGTGTGTGACGTAATCCCTGAGTCTGAAGCTTTGTGGGCGGCTCTACAACTACGCTGACACACAAACAGAGGAAGGGGACAGAGCGGACCGCAGCTCACATTCACAATGCCAAAGCGCAAATGTACTTTTACAGATGAATTGCAGAAGAAATTACAAATGTACCGACCCGGTCGGAACAAATGGGAGGCGGAGTCAGGGGCGGATCTACCGGGGTGGCAACTGCCACCCTAAACAATAGCCTTGCCACCCCAGTTGGCATCTTTGTTTTGAAAGAAAAGTTGTGGCTCATCGGACATTTATGAGAGAAAGTCTCTAATGTCCGAGTGCAAGTGAATGCAGCACAATATGCACATCATGTAACCCCTCCCCCGGTCCTGGCGCGAGAGTGGAAATATGATTGGTGGCGAATTCACTTGAACGGGGGACGGCGCAAAACGAGAAGCCTTTCGGACCCAAGCACTAAAGGAATGAGGTAGTTGCGGTCTACAATGACAGAGAAGAGAATGTCAAGTTTGGCTGTACTCAGCATTGAATCAAAACGCACTACAGCTGTTGATCTTAATAAGTTTGTGAGGCGTTTTGCTGAACAAAATAGTAATCGCCGCATTCAGCTGTAATAGACATGCCAACTTGATGCTCTGCTCACGGATGACTCGATGAGAATTCTTTCACACACACATACAGGTTTTGGGCCGAGGGCGACACCGTACTTCCGGTATCAACCATTTCACACGAGGTGCATACAGAATATCATAGTCGATTGCCTTAATCAATATAGTCAACTCTAAAATACCACATATATGCATTGGCATGATAATATTATTGTGACAAGTGGGGTATTCACCTGGTGTTTCCAGAAGATAGACGTAGATGCTGCCAAAATCGACCGAAGGCCACTTTTGAGGGTCGTAATTCCATACATTGTACATCCAACAACCCACACAGCTCTAGTTTACGCTGGTAACGACCTAGAGCACACCCCTCAAGTCCAGAGATGTAATCCGAAGACATGCAGCGATTTCTTCGGTCGTTAATTCAGAAAAAAAACCTAGTGCGCTCTACCTGGCTACATTAGCTAGCTGTTTATATTAGTATCTCCAGGATTTTTGCACCTCCAGAAAAATGGCGTCTTTATAAAAAAATATATGGCGCGCGTTGCATTGTGGGTAGCTGTGACGTCACTGTGTGTGAAAGAATAACAAACTGTTAAGATGATGACCTTGTATGTGTGTATATATTTTTTTCTTTGAGGGGGTCTGCCCCCAAAAAACAGTTTTAATTCCTGAGAAAGTAAAATAAGACGGTGTGTAAAACTACACTGCCCAGCCAACAGAAAGTAACCACTTTGATTTAACTAGGCCAGTAGGTAAGGACCTTCCATTGGATAATAACTGCAGCGATGTATATGTTTTAGCTGAATACACGTTTTTTAACCCTAACTGATGCAGTTAGTCACTTCTTTAATGTTTGTTCTTTCTGATGTAAAGTCAAGGTTGTAACTGTATATCAATAATGATATAATTACTTGTTTTTCAAATTTGAAGGAGGGTGAGCAAGCATCTTGATGAACATTCATCATTAACTCCTCCAAAAAATATAGTTTATTCAATAATAAATGAATATGTGAATCATAACAGTTCTTCACTATATCTGTAAAGCGTCTTTGAGCACCTGTAAAAACGCTAACAAATTAAATCTATTATTATTATTATTATTATTTATTAACAGTGATTGACAGCTGATAGGAATAATATGATTGTTAATAGTATCATATTCATCCAGACAAACATCGATGAGACAGTTAATTAATGTACTTATTGCAGCAGTCTGCATATATTTGGTACCCCTGCTGGTCTAAGAGTGAAACAAACTCATTCAGTTAAAATTAATTAAATAACGTTTGCCACCTTGTAAGGCTTTACTGATGTGCCACAATAATATCACCTATGTGATTGAGTTAAAATATTAATATTGTGGCTTTCCAAGTTAACATTGATTGTAGGGGTGTAACGGTTCACAAACATTTCGGTTCGGTACGTACCTCAGTTTTTAGGTCACGGTTCGGTTCGGTACAGCAGAAAAAATTATCACAAAACATTAAATATTTTTTTTAAATTATTATTAAACTGTGACTAATGTATTCAAATAAATACAAAATATAGTAAAATAAACATTAAGGTGCAGCATTTCGATGAACTGAAATAATCTGTATTTGAACTGTACTAGTACCTAAGCAGCCAGCTTGACATTAGGACTTGCTTGTCATTGTATTTTCATGTTGTTTAAAGAAAGATGAACTTGTCCACATTGCTTGCTGAAAGGGCAGATCTGCTGGCACTAACAATGTCTCCTGCTGTGGAGAACACCCTCTCGCTCGGGACAGAGGTAGCAGATACAGCCAGGTAGCGCTTTGCTAACATGGCAACATAAGGATATTTGGCGTTTTAATAGCTTTGGCTCGGTCTGAACTTTCTGCGAGTGGTGGAGGCTTAAATGCTAGTGGGAGTTGGGTTTGCACTTCAGTCTTTTTTCTTTTGGTACCGGTGATATTCACATTCGGGTGATGCCTTTTCAAATGAGTGTGATGTATTGCCAGCCGCGTAACCAATGTTAGTTGAACAATGCCGACAAACAGCTTTGGTTCGGTCCACCTGTCTTTGTCCTTCATCCTTGTACGTAACTGCGAAATCAAAATGTTCCCAAACCGGAGACTTCAATGATGCTGGAGGATTTTCAGCTCAACTTTATCTGCGTTCGCCATTTCGACAGTTCCTCAAATTACTGACTACATTTGAACGCATCCCTGTGACCAGCTCTCATAGTATGCCTCTCGTCCAATGAAATGACTTGGTCTCTCTATGATATAGATTACTTCCAGAAAGTTGTTCATGTTCTCAATTTTTTACGTTTAACGCTATATTCGTTCGGTACACACGTGTACCGAACCGAAGGGCCCGTACCGAATAATTTCAGTACGGGTACGTGTACCGTTACACCCCTAATTGATTGATATGATTGCGATTTAAATCAGCATATACTTCTGTCAGGGGATGCCACCCCTCAAAATCTCCTGCCACCCTCTTGCCACCCCATGAATATTTGTCTAGATCCGCCCCTGGGCGGAGTGCACCGTGTGCAAAGCTTGCACATACGTGTGTGTCCAATAAAGGTGCAGGCGATCTTAAAGCGCACATGGACACAGACAAACATAGGAAAGCTGTGCAAGGTGAGAGTTTGTCGGCAAAGTTGACAGACTTCTTTGTTAGACCAGGCAAAACAGAGGATGCTGTAAATGCAACGGAGGGTGCGTTTGCATTTCACACTGTGAAACATCACAACAGCTACAGATCTATGGATTGCACAAGTGCCTTGCTAAAAAAAGCATTTCCAGACTCTGACACTGCCAAAAAATTCAGTAGTGCGCGCACTAAAACCGAAGCCATTGTCAATGGTGTTATAATAGCGCCCCACTCGATTGATGTCGCACATGAAGCACTCAAAGAAATCCAGTACTGTGGTGTTTCTACAGACGGGAGTAACCACGGAGCAGTGAAAATATTCCCAATCATAATCCAGTACTTTGACTGGAAGAGGGGTGGCATGCAAACAAAATTAATCGAGGTTAAAGACACACCAAATGAGACAGCAGAAACCATTGCACAATATCTCATTGAAACATTGGCAAAAAACAATTTGTCTGAAAAATGCATTGCATTTACTGGCGACAATTGCAACACAAATTTTGGAGGAATCCGACGTGATGAAGGGGGAAAGAATGTGTTTGCAAATTTGAAGAGGTTGCTGCAGATGAACACTCTGATCAGTGTGGGTTGCCCAGCACACATATTGAATAATTGTGTTCATCATGGGGCAGACACAATAGATATTGACCTTGAGAATATCATGTTCAAAATCTACCAGTACTTCCACATTTACACTGTGCGCACTGAGAGCCTGAAGGAGTACTGTGATTTTGTTGACAATGAATACAGAAGGATGCTTTCTCACAGCAAGACAAGGTGGCTGTCATTGTTCCCAGGCATTGAGAGGATGATACAGATGTTTCCAGCCTTAAAGGCATTATTTCTGTCTCAGCAAAAACCACCCATAGTGATCAAGAAGTTTTTTGAAAACGAATTCAGTGAGATCTACCTCTGGCACATGCACTCACTCATGTCTGCGTTCCACACCCACATTCAAGACATGGAAAAGGAGAAGAACTCCATTATGGAGGTAAAGAAAATAATGAACAGCATCCACACCATTCTTCTTGAACGCAAGAACAACAACTTCATGTCCCTTAAAGTTAAGGGACTACTGGCACAAAAGCGTAGTGATGGACTTGGTAAGGAATATGACCAGTTCTGTGCTGATGTGAAAGGCCTGTACAGTACATGTCTGGAGTATCTGGAGAAGTGGATGACTCCCATGGAAGAGTTCTCCACATTCACGTGGATGGATCTGAGTGAGCCACCAGAGTGGAATGATGTGGAGGTAATTGATGATGTCAAGTGTTTTGACCAGGTCACCAATCTGAAGAGATTCACAGAAAGGTGCAACCGTGATGAGGAGTTCAGTGGCCTGCAGGTGCACCAGAAGTGGACCAAATATTTTGAGAAGGCCAAAAGCATTGCATGTTACTCAGAACTACTGAAGATTGCACAGTTTGTCTTTGCACTTTCCTCTCACAATGCAAATGTTGAGAGGGTTTTCTCACTGATGCAGAGCCAGTGGACCAAGGAGAGGAACCAGCTGTCTGTTGAGTCAATGAAGGGGATTCTATTTGTGCAATACAATTTGAAAGACATGTCTTTCAAAGACTTTCACGCTTATTTGTTGAGCAACCGAAAACTGCTGGGAAAGATCAGCTCCACAGCTAAATATCGATGTGCAGACAAGGAGGATGAAGAAGAAAAGCAGGATGAAGAAGATTGAAGTATGCAGCTATGCAGAGAGAGAAAGCTATAGCTGTGGGAGAGAAACTTTAAACTTTTAATTTTAAATTGGGACCCTATAACTGTTTGAAGCTAGAAATATGTGAAAAGTTGTCGTTTCACTGTGGTTGTTTACAATGACAGGGCCTGGAATTGTGTTTACAAATATTTAAAGTAGGCTTATATTTGGTTCATGGTGCCTCAAAATGTGTTTGGTTTGATTTAGGTAATCAAATGTTATGTTATGTTATGTTCACTAATGGCAATTATGCAAATGTGAAATCCAAAACTGCATAGTGCACTTTTAAAATAATTAGATTAGTATCTTTGTGAGGTTACTGTTTTATTGGTTACATTGACAAGATACAAAGAGATTATTTGTTAAAGCTGGATTTTCTATTTTCTACTATTTCATATATTTTGTTATTTATTTTTGTCCAGTAAGACTTGAAAAGAGAGCTATTATTTTGTTACAGGTTGATGTTTAAGTTATTCTTGTGCATTTGAGATTTGTCAGAGATAATTCTAGGCATAATAAAGCATGTTGATTGTTGAGTAACCTTGGTTTGGTGTGTCTTTGGTTATAGAGAGATATTATTGTGTTATATACAGTAAAATAATATAAATAATAATTGTATATCCATACAGAGGAGGCATACTTTAAAACAATAAGGCATCTTGGAGTAAACGTTGAGTATCATTAAGTATCTCGAGGCTGGGGCAGCATGTCCACTTTTTTGGAAATCAAAATATGGTCACCCTAATTTACACCATAAAGGTGCACAGCTGATATAAAGGGACACCTAGTGGTTAAAGCATGTTATTGAATTTCATTATTTTTATTATTAGATATTAATAGGATCCCTATAAAGTATAATCATTACTCGTTATTCTCTACTAATAGTTAATTAAAGACTGTATATAATGACTATTTTGCACAACCCTTTCAAGATTTCAAGATTTTCTAAGGTTTATTGACATATCATATAGGCCTACACAACTATGGTGTAGTTATGCATTGAATGAAAAACTTGGGTCGCAGGTTCCTCAATAGTGCATTACAAGACAGCTATCAATATTTGTGCATACCTCCAGCAATGTTAACTATGTTGAAGCACTTATTTTAACTGATATTATACATAATGTATTATACTCTTATAAGATGTATGTAGATATTTCATCTCCGGCCTTGTCAGGTATTGAACAATCAATAAATAAAGAACACAGAATTCTTAAATATAAAACACAGAATTTGTGTGATTATACTAAATGATTTACAAATAAACACCACTGCATATTTACAACCGTTACACATGCTGATGTAACGCAAATGTTCCAACTTGGGATCAATAAAGTATATCTTATCTTAAGCTGATCGATGGCTACTGCCATATTTGCAAAATTTGCCTCTGAACCTTGACAAGTGCATGTTTCAGGCTTATCAATTAATGTAATGTAATGTAATGTAATGTTATCAATTAACAACAGGGGTCACAAACATAAGACCAGCTGTTAAATAAAGCTCTTCTGTGGGTAATGTCCGCAGTAATGACTCTTACATGTCTAATATGTGTAATGTGTAATTGTAAAGCGCTTTGAGCACCTGTAAAAGCGCTCTAATAAAAAATGTAATGCATTATTATTATTATTATTCTGACCTTAGCTGGCATGTGTATATATATTAATGCTGCCCATTATGGGCACAAGCAATTTTCACCCATTTATTAATTATATGTTTTTAAAAAAAAATGTAAACTTCTTATTATGGGAAATACGAAAACGTCTTTTAAAACTACAACTCCCAGAAGAGACGTGCCATAGATAGAGAACATGTTGCGAAACACAATAGCCAGCATGTGTAGTTCTGGGGACGGGTGGGGGAGGGGGGGGACGCGGTGGACCCGTTCAAATCCAGTTTTGGACAGTCTGACGTGGTTCCATCCCATTTCAAGTGCTGTTCGAGGCTCGGGCGTAACCCTCGGAGCACACTCTCCAATCACAGAGCTTGAGGACTATCATGGGGTTTGTCAAACAGAGCACATGGTGTAGTCCAAACGATAGCTGGGGATTCTGGGTAGTGTAGTGTCTTCTGCCATCCTTTACTCCGAAAAAATATTTGTTTCTCCGAATCGAAGGGGAAAAATACAAAAGCATTGCACACAATTTAAACCAATCAATGTTGTGTAATTAACAAGGATAATCTGGTGTTTTTTAGTCGATGAGTAGTGCAGATATCACTGTAAAATCAATCGACAGTAAGGGGAATACTTACTTCCGGGTGTACAATTCTCCGTTATCCAATGAGAATGGACGCTCACATTGCCTTTAAGGGCAGCCGACACAAACGAATGCCGTGCTTATGAGCGTCAAATCCCGCCGCAGATGGGAATACATTGAAATCAGTTGAAAGCTATTTGCATCCCTTTATGAAGCTGAAGGAGCCTAGGAGCGTCACAACTGCACGCCACGGACACTGACCAAATGTCGCTCCTGGACGATTATGGAGTGAGAGTGTGTTGCCTAAAGAGCATTTCTTGTGCTGGCAGACACATAGAAACAAATTGGCGGGGTGCACTTCGCACGCACACAAAAAATCCACGCTCTCCACGCTCACATTATGCTGGGCCCACGTTCCTTAGCACCGCTGCTATGACTCCATCCTAGGGGAAACACTGTAAACAACAGTGCCATCCCCCGCCAACAAACAATATTGGCGGGGGATGTCTGCCAGCACCTGGTCCATAAGCCTCTCAAACGTGGCAGGGGCATTACAGAGGCCGAATGGGAGAACTTTAAACTGCCATAAACCCCTGTTGGTGATGAAGGCTGTTTTCTGTCTGGCCTCAGGGGCAAGGGGGACCTGCCAATATCCGCTGCGCAGGTCCAGGGAGGAGAACCAGGAAGACCCTGCCACTGTATCGAGTGCCTCATCGATGCGAGGAAGGGGGTACAGGTCCTTCTTGGTCACTTTATTGAGCGGTCTGAAGTCTACGCAGAACCGAAAGTCCTCCTTCTTTTTCTTGGGAACCATGACTACTGGAGCGGCCCAGGGGCTGTTGGAGGGTTCGATGAGTCCAGCCCATTGCATCTCCCGCAGTGCTTTATCTGCTGCAGCTGGTCTGGCCAGAGGGAGGCGTTGTGGTCTTATTCTAATGGGCTGTGCATCTCCAGTGTCGATGTTGTGTTCGATGAGATCTGTCCGGCCAACATCGGCCTCAGACAGTGAAAAACAGTCTTTGAATTCCAGCAAGAGCTGCAGCAGTAGGTTCTGCTCATTGGGAGTTACGGGCCGTCCACACAACGGCGTGCGTTGAAAGCTTCACCATTCCCTTTGAATGGGGTGACGTCACTTTTTGCCGAACTACATTGCGGGAAGCTTTGCTAGCGTGGCTCGCTGCAAAAGTTGAGCAATGTTCAACTTTTGAAGCCTCGGCAGAAGCGTCAGCCAATCAAATCATATGCCAGTACAAGCTCTAGCCAATCAAACCGCTGCTTGTGTGTCAGGGGCGGGAGATTCATGTGATTGGTTGTTGGTCGAGTTTCAGACACGTCCGCCGGCAAGTTTCAACGCACGCCGCTGTGTGGACGGGCCGTTAGTCCATCAGAGTTTCTCTGCCAGACGTCTGTCACTGCCAAAACTCTCTCATCTGCGACAGGTTCTGCAGCAATGACTGGGTGAAGGCAAGGGTCCAGGGTCGGCAGGGTGGGGGTTTGTGCAGGTGCCGTCATCTGGGGGTCGCAACAAGCAACGGCGTCGGTCACTGTCTCGGTTGTCTGTGTTATAATGGTGTGGGTCACACGACAGCCTGTCTGGGGTAGCCGCCTACACATCTGAACGACCTGTCCATCTGGAAAAGTGAGTGTACCCCTTTGTATCAATGACACAGTCTAATGTCCCAAGAACATCCAGCCCCAGGATGCAATCTTCCAGGTTTGCGACCCACACTGGGCAGCGAACAGACTTCTTTCCCACCCCCATTGTCACAATTGTCTCTCCCACCATCGGAGATCGTTCCCCGGTAACTGTCTGTAATTTCACTATGGTGGGGCAAATAGTTGTTTTATTTCTCACCGTTTCAGGCTTCACCAGGGCTGCTGAAGAACCTGTGTCGACCAGCGCAAAACAGCCCCCGCAATAGTCACTGGGGCATACCAGCAGTCCTCAACCCAGGTTCGGCCCAGCCTGATGATTCGCTCAGGCTGGCCGCCAGCCTCTTCTGTTGGTTGTAACACTTCTGCTTGGTTAATGCGCTGCAACGTTTCCTCATTTGAAGAGGGACGGGACACATCATCGGGGGTCCGCATTGTCCCGGTCATGCAGACCCGGCACCGTTTCCCTGGTTAGCTGTGCTGCGAGGGCAATCTCGAACCAGATGGCCAGGCTGTCCACACCCCCAGCAGATCCTCTGGCGGGGTCTCGGAGACTGCTCCTCTCTCAGCGTGGTGGCACGCACAAGCTGTGTAAATGTTTCCACCCAGGCCGGATCTGCTGTATTCAGCTCAATACCACATGCGGCGCTCACCTTCGGTGTGTGGTCATCAGCACTCCATGAAGCAGTACATAGCATCTCTCTCTCTGTGGCTAGCTCCAAAGCCTCCTGTAGAGACTTGGGGTGGGCGAGCAAAGTCTGTGTACGCAGGTCGGCTGGTAGTAGGCCCTGGAGGAAGTTGTCCCGGGCTAACTCACTCTGGATAACAGGAGGCATGTGAGCATAGGTGCGGTGAACATACTTGCCAACCCTCCCGATTTTCGCGGGAGACTCCCGTTTTCATAGCCCTCTCCCGGTTTCCTCCCGGGGTCATATTTCTCCCGCATTTCTGACAAAATCAGATTTACTCAGGACTGTTTCCACTCTGACTTTAATACAGCTACACCATTGTTTGGTTTCCATGGTAGCGCGTCTCTTTAGTCACAGAAAACAGAACAAGAATCGACAACTCTACCCTCTGCTCACTCCTTTCCTGTAAAATACAGGTCCAGCCCAACCCCCCCCCGCGGTGGTTTTGAAATGCTCCCGATTTCTGAGGTCTCAAGGTTGGCAAGTATGGCGGTGAACCAGCCCCTCAATGTCGCTGGCGAGCTCCCTCAGCAGCTCCCCAGCCGACGCTTGCGGCTACACAGTTCAGAGCGGAGCAGGCTAGCTGCAGAGCATAGTCCAAAGCTCCTCTTTAAAGCTCCCACAAAAGCATCATATTCACTCCTATCATCAGGGTTAAGTAGCAGCAGGCTGGTTAAAGCATCCCCAGTAAGGCACATTGCGAGCTGGAGGGCCTTTTCTTCAGCAGACCACCTGCCAGCCTTGGCTAGCAATTGAAATTGTGCCTGGAATGCTTCCCAGTTAGCTTTGCCATCATACCTGGGGGTTTTCATATATGAGGGGAGGGCTTCTCTGTGCTGCTCAGTGTGTTGACTCGTGCCTGCCCTCTTTGTCTCTGTTTTCCCGCGTGTGGCGTCTCTATCGGGGGAGTAGCCGGAGCGGTCGAAGCCAGCCTCAGCGAGAGGGGTCTGCCTGCAGGCCTGCACTCTCAGGACAGTTCCGGTGTAGGCTGCACTCTCAGGACACCTGCACCGTCAGTACAGGAAGTGACGATTCTGACGAACACGTTTTTTCCCCGCCCCCCGAAAGATTCGTTTGATGGAAGTTTTCAAATCACAATGCCGCCCACCGTGCACTTTGGGTCGGCCTTGGTCAAGCCCTTTTGACTCCCCCCATCCTGGTTCTCGTAAAAGTTGACTTAGCCATTTTTCGCTCAAATGATACCATGGAGGAATGTAACGGGAGTTGACAGGGGACTCTGCCCGCCTTACGAGTGCCTATTTTCGGACACTTTTTTTTCACTTTTCCCCCTATTTTCGCTGTTTTTTGTTTTTTTTTGGCTATTTCACCCGGTTTCTACCGGGGACACTGCCCGGTCTCGGGTGTCCCCCCCAAGCAGCAACCTCTGGGGAACAGCCGGGACGCCAATACGGAAGTGCCACACACTGCAGTTCATACATGGGCCGCTAGGGACTGGCTGCAGAAAGGAGCAATTTACATAGACCCCCATGTTAAAATGCCCAACTTTACAGCAGAAAAAAACATGTTTCTACCCCTGGATGCAATAAATATTATTATCGATATAGTTAGATTCCACCTTCATGATTATGAATCTGTGAGTGAATTGTTTTCTAACACGACCCTTTTATTTATATTAGGTCTTAAAGTTTTTGCATAAATTAGGGCGTGGTCACTTTGATGGACACGTACACTGTCAGCTAACAGCAACTTGTCCACTCTGCTAGGCTACAACCATAGAGGCTACAAAGTTAGTTAGTCATAGTACTGTACTTGACCCTTTAGCTTTAGCCATGTTCGTGGTGATTGTGCCTTTTCGGGAATATTGTTACAAATACCAGACAATTCAAATGTCGTGCTGTGCGCTTGAATGTACTAACAGAACTTCCAAGAAGTCTAAAATGATAATATTATACATGTTAACCCCGTTCGCAGGTGTTTGTGTGCTTGGTAGCTTAGCTTGTTACTTATTAGCCAGCTAAGGACGTAACCCTTTATGCATTTTAGTTTATGATTCAGCCTTGGAACTTTTATAGTCTATGGCTATGACGCCCATAATGCTAAACGGGAGCAAATGTTAATAGGGGACCCAATTATCCCAGTGGTGGCCGCCGGAGCTAACGGAGCCGCAGGGGGCTAGCTCCAGCCGGCGCCCCGGAGCTAGCCCACTGCGGCTCCATTAGGTCCGGGCGGTGGAGTCCGTCTTTTCTCAACGTGTGAATGACAAGCATTAAGAATAACAAAATATAGCTAATTCTCTTGCAGATTGTCTCATTTGATTATGAATGTAACGTTTATATAGGGGAACTACACTGTTAGCAGTAACTTGGTATGCATGTATGTCATGTTAGCTTAGCTTCTTAGCCTGAGCTAGCTCTGTTTACTTCCAGTTCGGAGGCAGCAGGTCCCGTCTCGGCTCCGCCTCTTTGCCCTTATTTGGAGCAGGCGGGATTAGACTCTGACGTCACAGTCGAGCCGTTAGTGGCCGACTCCGCCTACTAAGGGCTTCACGGCAACTGCAGAATCCCATGGGTGACGTCACGGACAGTACGTCCATTTATATATACAGTCTCTATGGTGTCCCCCCATGGCCTGTGTCCAGCCACCCCCCTCTCATCCATATATTAACGGATTTTGACCATTTTTGTTGCATTTTTCTCCTCTCACTGATCGAATGGCAAACGCGACCCACTGTCGGAGGGAGTTTATTATTCAGATCACAGGTTACTGTTGGCCGTAACCACGCCAAAACAATCCACTAACCCTGTCCTATTCTTACTCTCCGTCAGGTCTCCCGCTAGCTCTCCCTAGCTTCCGAATCCCGCGTCTCACTCCCAGGAACCTCCCTCTTCCAGCCCCAACCAACCAGACAACACTCTCCCACCCAAACCCACAGCTACAGGTCACAAGAACCGTCCATCAAAACATTGGCACGTTCACTGACACTCTGTAAAATGCAAACAAACTGAATAACAAACACATCAAACATCAACATTATAACCAGTCCGTTACAATATCATTAAAAAAGCAATACAATACTATTCCATAAAATAGTCATACACTGAACAAAAATATAAATGCAACACTTTTGTTTTTGCTCCCATTTTTCATGAGATGAACTCAAAGATCTAAAACATTTTCTATATACACAAAATAACCATTTATCTCAAATATTGTTCACAAATCTGAACAAATCTGTGATAGTGAGCACTTCTCCTTTGCCGAGATAATCCATCCCACCTCACAGGTGTGGCATATCAAGATGCTGATTAGACAGCATGATTATTGCACAGGTGTGCCTTAGGCTGGCCACAATAAAAGGCCACTCTGAAATGTTCAGTTTTATCACACAGCACAATGCCACAGATGTCGCAAGTTTTGAGGGAGCGTGCAATTGGCATGCTGACAGCAGGAATGTCCACCAGAGCTGTTGCCCGTGAATTGAATGTTAATTTCTCTACCATAAGCCGTCTCCAAAGGCGTTTCAGAGAATTTGGCAGTACATCCAACCGGCCTCACACCAGCCCAGGACCTCCACATCCAGCATGTTCACCTCCAAGATCCTCTGAGACCAGCCACTCGGACAGCTGCTGCAACAATCGGTTTGCATAACCAAAGAATCTCTGCACAAACTGTCAGAAACCGTCTCAGGGAAGCTCATCTGCATGCTCGTCATCCTCATCGGGGTCTCGACCTGACTCCGGTTCGTCGTCGTAACCGACTTGAGTGGGCAAATGCTCACATTCGATGGCGTCTGGCACGTTGGAGAGGTGTTCTCTTCACGGATGAATCCCGGTTTTCACTGTTCAGGGCAGATGGCAGACAGCGTGTGTGGCGTAGTGTGGGTGAGCGGTTTTCTGATGTCAATGTTGTGAATCGAGTGGCCCATGGTGGTGGTGGGGTTATGGTATGGGCAGGCGTATGTTATGGACGACGAACACAGGTGCATTTTATTGATGGCATTGTGAATGCACAGAGATACCGTGACGAGAGCCTGAGGCCCATTGTGCCATTCATCCACGACCATCACCTCATGTTGCAGCATGATAATGCACGGCCCCATGTTGCAAGGATCTGTACACAATTCCTGGAGGCTGAAAACATCCCAGTTCTTGCATGGCCAGCATACTCACCGGACATGTCACTCATTGAGCATGTTTGGGATGCTCTGGATCGGCGTATACGACAGCGTGTTCCAGTTCCTGCCAATATCCAGCAACTTTGCACAGCCATTGAAGAGGAGTGGACCAACATTCCACAGGCCACAATCAACAACCTGATCAACTCTATGCGAAGGAGATGTGTTGCACTGCGTGAGGCAAATGGTGGTCACACCAGATACTGACTGGTTTTCGGACCCCCCCAATAAAGCAAAACTTCACGTTTCAGAGTGGCCTTTTATTGTGGCCAGCCTAAGGCATACCTGTGCAATAATCATGCTGTCTAATCAGCATCTTGATATGCCACACCTGTGAGGTGGGATGGATTATCTCGTCAAAGGAGAAGTGCTCACCATCACAGATTTTTTCAGATTTGTGAACAATATTTGAGATAAATGGTTATTTTGTGTATATAGAAAATGTTTTAGATCTTTGAGTTCATCTCATGAAAAATGAGTGTTGCATTTATATTTTTGTTTGTTCAGTGTAGTATAGTTTGTCATAAAATGTTATTAAACTAGTCATATTATAGTATTCTATGAAAAAACTCATGAGTTTAAAAAACGACATACATCTATGTCGATTTGTCTGATAATTTGTAGTATATTATCTGAAGTATATCAAGTGTAGTTTAAGAAGTATATTACAACATGCAAAAAGGTGAGTAAACTTGAGATGCTTGTGATGAATCATGGTGAACAAGAATCCTCCATCTATTTATCAAAAAAGGTGCATTTCCCCATAGGCGGCCGCGCGTGAGGCTCAGGTTTGGGAAGGCTAAATAACTTTTTTTTACCTGACGCTGCCCGCCCCCGGCGTCTATAGAGATCAACTCAATGAAAGCACCGCCTGCTGACCAATTAGAGCTCAGTGTGCGGAGTTTAAATCTATCAAGTCATATTACAGGATAAAGGAAATACAGTTTAAACTGCCGTTGCAGAGAAGACGCCGACGTGTCGCACTTATCATTCATATCACACTGATATCAGATCATCGATCATATAATATCACAATATTTCCTTATCAGTCAGCTTCTCGAGCCGTATCTGGCTGTGCAACACTTACATTGTCACATAGCCTATACTGTATGCAGAAGTATTATTTTAAGCAACACATTAAGTTGACGAAACACTCAACTCAAATGTAATTAAAGTCAGATCCACGTGTCTTAGATGGGGCAGTATCATAAAACTGTTGTACGCTTTCAAACACTCGGTAGTTTATTTATTTTTTAACCGCAGTTGTTATATATTCACCTCGCAGGTGGCTATGTGGTTTCCTGGATTATATGTTTAAGTCATAGATGTTTAAAGTTCATATTTGTCTAATATTAGTTTACTTTTCATTAATGAAGGGACTTATTCCGGTGTGAACGCGATCTGTACTTAGTTCATGAGAACTAAAGAGTTCTCATGAACTAAGTTCTCATGAACCTTTGTGGGAAAAGTACTGTGGTGTGAATGCGCCTAATGTGCCTTATGACGCTGCCAGTACACTTGTCCCAGAGCCCTAGAGCAGGGGTGGGGAACCTTTTTCCTCTCAAGGGCCATTTCAATTTTTTCAACATCCTCCGAGGGCCGTACAAATTATTGACCTCTGCTTAAAAATCACAGCCCATTCATTTGGCCTTTCTTTCATGCTGTGCAAAGAAAAAGCAACCTCTTAATCCAGATATCTTGCCATGACTCGCGCATGCATGCACGTGCACGGTGTGGCATGACCACCAAACAGAAAGATATGGATACAAGATGTGTGCAAATTTATTTAGTTTCCTATCCATGTGGACATTATTTAAGTGGGGGGGACCTAACCTCCTCTAGGGGGGTCCGGGTCCCCCGGGAAGATTTTTTTTTAAATATTGAAGTTAAAAGCATCAATCTGGTGCACTTTGAGAGCAAAATGAAGAGATCTATGGAAACATCTCTCAACACCCAGATGAAACAGAACTGTAAGCAGATTAACTTTTTCTTTATGGATATTTTACAAATCACTCTCCTTTCAAACTGTATTATTGTTTATTAATAACAACTTTTGTTTACTGTCATATAGTATTTTATACCTGTTTACTTTATTCTCTTATTTTTTTATAACTATAATGATCATATAGTGATCATTAGTAGTATCATAGTATCTCTGTACTCCCAAAGCGAGAGCTGTATCCGGGTCCTCGGCAGTAAGTCGGACCCATTTCCGGTGAGGGTTGGCGTCCGCCAGGGCTGCGCTTTGTCACCAATCCTGTTTGTAATATACATGGATCGGATTTCGAGGCGTAGTCATGGGGGAGGGGGTCTGCAGTTCGGTGGACTAAGGATTGCACCACTGCTTTTTGCAGATGATGTGGTTCTAATGGCTTCATCGGTCTGCGACCTTCAGCACTCACTGGATCGGTTCGCAACCGAGTGTGAAGCGGCTGGGATGAGGATCAGCACCTCCAAATCTGAGGCCATGGTTCTCAGCAGGAAACCGATGGACTGTCCACTTCAAGTAGGGAATGAGTCCTTACCCCAAGTGAAGGAGTTCAAGTATCTCGGGGTCTTGTTCTCGAGTGAGGGAACAATGGAGCGTGAGATGGGCCGGAGAATCGGAGCAGCGGGAGCGGTACTGCAGTCGCTTTACCGCACCGTTGTGACGAAAAGGGAGCTGAGCCAGAAGGCAAAGCTCTCTGTCTACCGGGCCATTTTCGTTCCTACCCTCACCTATGGTCATGAAGGATGGGTCATGACCGAAAGAACGAGATCGCGGATACAAGCGGCCTGAGATGGGTTTTCTCCGCAGGGTGGCTGGTGTCTCCCTTAGGGATAAGGTGAGAAGTTCGGTCATCAGGGAGGGACTCGGAGTTGAGCCGCTCCTCCTTCGCGTCGAAAGGAGCCAGTTGAGGTGGTTCGGGCACCTAGTTAGGATGCCACCTGGGCGCCTCCCTAGGGAGGTGTTCCAGGCACGTCCAGCTGGGAAGAGACCAAGGGGTAGACCTAGGACCAGGTGGAGGGATTATATCTCTTCGCTGGCCTGGGAGCGCCTTGGGATCCCCCAGTCAGAGCTGGTTGATGTCGCCAGGGAAAATAAAGTTTGGGGCTCTCTGCTGGAACTGCTACCCCCGCGACCCGACCACGGATAAGCGGAAGAAGATGGATGGATGGATGGATGATCATATAAAGATGTGCCTCTACCTCACTGGTTGGAGAAAAAGCTTCTTATATGTGTTAGCATAGCTAGCTAACCAGATGCTAATAACAACACAGTTATTGACTGTATGATCAGTATGACAGATGAGCAGATGCCACTGGGCTTTCAGCTAAAGACACAGCCACGCAAAAACTGCAGCATGTGTACGGATTTATGGGTAGGCCTACTGCAATTTTGTGAAGTCCCGGAGCGGCGTTCCGGTGCTCTCCGTCAGAACTGCACCCCTGTCAGACGAGACATATACCACGTGATGACACGTTGGGCTCATGTTGTGTTCAAGGACCATGACCGTTGCCAGGAAAAACAGGTACTCGTTTATTTAATTATTTTGCGGTCTAGATTTCTTAAATGTTTTGCGTGTGTTTATAAATTACCTCGAGGGCCATACCAAATGGTCTCGCGGGCCGTATACGGCCCGGGGGCCGGAGGTTCCCCACCCCTGCCCTAGAGAGATACTAGGGCTCTGACTTGTCCTTGTTTGTGATTGGTCGAATGTAGCTAACCCCGCCCCTTTCACGTGAACGCGCTCTCAGCTGGAGAGAGAAACCCTGGCTTGATTTATCGAGTTGATAACCAGCGTCGTAGGACCGCTCGTTTGTTAGGGTTAGTTAAGATAACTCAAACATATCCAGGGTCTGTTGAACTGGCTTCGTAGTACAGTTTACTGGTGGCTGCATAGCAGCACTAATGTCAAAGACACAAACATTATATTTTTATTTTACCAGGATGCAGTGACACAAATATTTGGGAAGGCTTAGCCTTCCCGAGCCTACAGTACCCGCCGCCCCTGCATTTCCCCATTATATATTGTAAAAACGAGTGCTCTTGGTTGTATGAGTCTTCAGATTTTTGTTTTCATTTAATACAATATATATCTTATTAATTTAACCTCTATTTCCACAGTGCAGGTCCCTTTACCTACTCAATCAACACCTTACTTTATTTGAATCAAGAATCGAGAGAATGTGGCAAGCTTGCAAATTTTATTTTTCACGTGTAAATGTCTGTTACTGATTGTATTTTCTCATTGTTTTGTTAATGGAGAAAAAACAGAAAAAAGCATTCACAAAGTAAGAAAACATTTATAGATACATACGCACATACAATATATTGATGTGATAAAACACAGTATCACATGTAGATGAACTCTCACGTTAAAGCAAATTACAGCAAACTCAGTATCAAAGAGGTCAAGAAGTATCTGATTTCCTACTTTCTCGATCACACCTGAAAGCAACACGACGATTTCTCCTTTAAATTTGAAAGATTTAAAGACTCAAAAATCCCTTTACACACTTATATAATATATAATATATCTTTTAGCTCGCCTTCTGCCGTTTTGACCAAAAAAACTGATCATTTCTTTGACATTTCCTGCAGGACACCTTTGACAGAAACGTCTGCTGTGAGCTCCAGGTGTGTAAAACAAACATGCATGTCAGAGAGGAAAGTGTGTGTGATGAAACTGTACACTGACAGAATACATTTACAGTTCACAACGTGACTTTTACCACTGTGTTGCAGGCACAATGTAAAAACAGAGTTGATTTTAAGAAACTGAGGCGCCAAACTGCTTGTCTGGTTTGACAAAAAAAAAAAGATACAAATTGAAAGAAAAGCCCTTCAGAGATCAACGATGGATTTCCACTTAAAATGAAGATAAAAACTGGAATGTTTTCTGTCATTGGCTTTTCAGTCCCTCTCCATCTTTCAGATTCTTATTTTGGTTTTTCAGCAGCGCCAACATGAACATTATGCTGACAGCAGTGGTAAAAACAAGCTGTATAAGCAGAGTGTGTGTGACCAGGTGTGTGTCAGGCTGAAAAAGTGTTGTACCTCAAATATTCACACACAGTCGATCCCACACATTACCCAGGACCCGATACTGTAAAACCTCCACGCAAACTTTTATTATTGCTGATCCTTCATGGCACAAACAATAGAAACAATACGTCATGTTATTCATACTATTATGTTCTGTTTGCCATGCAAGCTCACTACAGTACTGCTTCTAGATTAGCTTATTTTACACAGAGCGACAAAAATAAATGAGGAACTGGAGCATGTTCAGGTCGATCAGCCACACAGTGCCAGACTAACTTCTACAGCTGCTTTACAGATTGTGAGTAGATACAAAAGGGTTATTATTGTCATTATCACACAAAATTATGGTTATGATAGTAATAGCAATATTTATAATAATACAAAAACACATTCTCAGGGCATCACAAGTATAATGAACCAAAGGGGGCCAAACATAATGTTTGAAATAATTTAAATATTTCTGACATTCATTCCTTCGGGTGTTTTTTTTATATATGTACAGTTTATATTTGTATAGAAGTAGTGCTTCATTTTTAGAAATAACAAATGAAAAAACACAAAGGGCTGCATTCTGTGAATGCTGTGCAAATAACATCTTTTTACATCGACCCTACCAACCTTAACGTCCTGACAAACCTCCCTCTCCACAAGCACTCACAAAAACTCCTGTCTCATTCAAAACTGTGATTTCTAACCATCACATCTGCCGTCCACTGGCAGAGAAAAGACTGCAGTCAACTTTGATTCAGGCAGGTAAAAGTACATAGCAGAAAAGCATTAATGTGTCTTATTGTCCTTAAACGTCTCACACATAACAAGCCAAAGAGGTTCTGATAATAGAACTCCACTTGCAGAAACACACGCTAAAGCCAAACAATCAGCGATAGTTGGAAATGTCTCTGCCCCATATTTCAAATCACACTGTGACATCATGGCATCTGTCTGATAGGAGACAGAAACTCCTCCTCCCCCTCCTCTTCACCTGCCCTCATTTCACCCGCCAGCAGGCAATGAAACGTCACAGAGAAACCCCTTCCCTTCCTCAGCAGTGAGGACATCATGCTAACATGCTAACAGGCCCTCCGCACTGACTCACAGGTCGTGAAAAAATATCACACACAGTTTCTGCGTCTAAAATCAGTGCTGGCAGAGTTGGCACCTCAGAGATAAAATACAGCTTCACACTGTGACCCCAGAGATAAATCACTGACGGTCAGCTGCACGGCAACTGCTGACTGACATCCAGGAAACTCCGGCCCACTTCCTGTAGCCAACATGCTTTTGGTTTCAAAGAAACTGCAGCAGCGTGGACCAGATACTGGCTCCTCTCCTCATCACTTATTACCCATAATCCCTCAGGACCTCCATGCAGCAGACTGAACAAGTGAAGAGAGAAAATGTAAAAACAAAGAAAATGCAGAATATTCCAAATTATTTCTGTAACATCTACATCCTGAAAAACATCTGACTGTTTCCTGTGAGCATCTTTAGACCAATGTTGCCTTTAGGTGCCGTCAGAAATAACAAAATCACAAGCGCAAACTTGTTTGAGTTTAAGACGATTTAAAAGCAGAGTTTTCTCCCCAAGAGGCTCATGGGAAATGAAGTTGTGTACATCTTACTGACAAATATTGCCAAAATAAAACAAAAAGCCAAAACATAGAAATCAAGGAAAAGGAAATTCTGTCTTTCACGATCAGCTCCAAGGTCACACTAAGAGTTAGTACAAATCTTTTTTTTCCTTGGAATACAACACACATATTTTCATTTAAGAAAAGACGTGGACAGCAGTATCTCAAACATGTATGTATACCCCTTTTTCTTTTAACAATACACGCAAAAATGTGTGATTTTAAACATGTGAATCGTTTCTAAAATCCGTCAGAAGGTGTGAAGCATCGAGGACGTAATTTAACCGACGATAAAATAACGTATGGCCTCGCGCCGAGGAGGCCGCTGATTGTGACCCTTTGACGAGAGGCGAAAGACTTTCCCACAGAGCGATGTCCCAAAGAAACAATGAGTGTTTTGTGTGAAGAGCGTCTAAAATGCCAGTCCACAAGCTGTCCCATAAGATCCCTCAGCAAGAGGAAAAGAATAAGGTGAAGAACAAAAAGAAAGGTCCTGAAATTAAAACGTCAAAATTGTTTTTCTCTCCGAATATCAGTGACCGTGTTTCCTTGTTTCAGATGAAATGCAGTCCGGCGAGGCGTTCAGGTGTGGCTGACGAAGTGATTTTAAGTTGTCTGGTGCTGCATGCATGTCATAGGAATAAAATGTCATCTTTTAAATGTGGTTCATTAAAGTCAAAGAACCCCAATATGTACACATTGCTGAAAATATCAGCAGTCACATATATAAATAATGAAATATTTATCAAACTAATATAATCATTTAAGTCATCAAAATGCTTAAAATTAGATTTTTTTAACGCACTTTTCAGCAAAATAGTTCCTCTGCTAAACTGTCAGGAACTGAAGCAGCTAAAATTACATTCATGATTACTTTTGCTTGACAAACTGGGCTGATAAAGTATTAAAAACTATTTGATATTTTTACATCACGAGACACACAGTCGTCGTGTCTAAATGACCGCACAGCTGCTGTCTTTATATTCGACCGGTCAGTGTTAGGTAAGTCGTTTCTACCATGGGAAACTCGGATACCTTTCTCTACTGGATGCTGCTAGTCCCTCAAAAGCTCAAAAGCTTCCTGAGGTTAAATCATGGCAAACTGTCACTTTAGTCACTTTGAATAAATTCCCTCCATGACATAAATGCAGCACACTGAGTGGAGGTGTGTGTGTGCCTCTTCCTGCGATGCGTTTGAGTACCCCCCCCCCTCCCCCGATGGGATGACGTCCCTGCAGATGAGTGCAGTGACAGCTGGTGTGGAGGAGGCGGGGCTAGATGGATTTGGAGGAGTCTTGTTTGCTGATGAGGACCTCCAGGAGGCGGAGCTTGGCCTTGATCCTCTTGTACTCCCTGTACTCCTCCAGGTGCGGCACCCGGTCCTCCTTCTGCACGTTCCTGCAAGGGGGAGAGGGGGGAGAGAGAGGGGGGAGTTACAGCCAGACACCAGCAGATAAGTTGTGTCTGCTCCAAGGCCGTTTCACTGAGCGTTAATCAGCGCTCCCCAGACAGCATCACACTGAGGGCAGACTCCATGATCGCTGATAGTGTGTTTAATAGCAGAAGACATCCTGCTATAAGGAGGCCTTTCAGGGACACATGATGTCAGCCCTGTCTCGATGTACGACAAACTCCATGATGCTGTGAACCACAGTAGACGTCAGAAATGTGTGGTTCCCTCCTGCCTAATCACATTTCAAATGATATAGGTTACGCCTTTGAAGCCTAAACTTTACTATCAACTGAGAGAAATGAATAGACCAGCAAAAGGCTGTCAGTGAAGGAAGCGCAGAACTCAAATGTTATTATTTGATTGCCAAGGTCATGAGTGAAGTTCTTAACTTCAGCACAGCACTGTCTGATGTTTTCATTTTCTCCAGAGACACGGAATGATCTCGTCTGACGTGTCTGTATACTGACTCACTTTAAGCCTTCCTGGTTAGCAATATTGGATTTCAGTTGACTTTCTCAGACACAGACTGCTTGAAACCTGACAGCTGAATGACATCATGTTCATTATGGATTTATTTTGTCTTCTTCCTACCTTCCATTATGCTGATAAAATTCTTCCTCAAACTCTCGGATGGTCTTCCTCAGTTTCTTCTTCTCGGCTCGGGCCTTCCACAGCTGTTCCAGCAGCTCTGGCCTGCAGGGGGGGGGGGGGGGGGGGAGGAGAGGGTTAACCTTGATGCTCATTATGATTGAACTGCAGTGGAAGGGAAATCCCACTGAGAATGTAGGGATAGCGTTTTGGTGCTCGCACACCTGAGATGCTTTTATACCACATTTGTTTCTTGACTCTACACTAACTGAAGCATTTATTTATGACAGAGTTTTTTGTTAACATCATTTGGATCTTGACGCATTGATTTAGAGTCAAGAGAGAAAAGGAGCGTGTGCAGAGGATCAGCTGTCAGGATCATGACCTGAGGATGAAGAAGATTAAAGGGGTGTGTGTGTGTGTGTGTGTTTTTGAGAGAGAACAATAAGCTCTGTGACACGTTAACCAGATTACAGACTTGATTTTCTCTCTCTCATTAATCCTGCTGGTGTACAGTCAGTAGATCATCTGAGCTTTCATTAATAAATGAATGATTGGTGTTTTAAAATGTGTTCTTTTCCTCATTCTTAATTTTAGAACTTTGTTGTTGTTGTGTGTGTACTTGTGTGTGTGCTAAAGTGCAGGATAGTGTCATTTAATACACTATTAAATGTGTGTGTGCGTGTATATATGTGGCGTGTGTGTGTGTATGTGACATGTGTGTGTGTGTGTGTGTGTATGTGACGTGTGTGTGTGTCCTCACATGGACGAGGCGTTGGAGCTGGACAGCCGCAGGTCGAGGGCCAGCTTCCCGGACCCCTCCTCCATCTTCCCCCTGAGGGAGGGGTCGGGAGGGGTGTGGCTCCTCGTCTTCGACCCTTCAGACGAGGTCACCAGGTCCACGGCCATGATGACCTCGGAGCTCTGCATCTCCCCCCCGCTGCTCTCCCCCTCCTCTTCCTCGTCCTCCTCGTCTTCCTCCTCCTCCTTCTCCTCCTCCCTCTCCACCTTTTCTCCCCCTCCTTCCTCTTTTTCCTTCCGCTCGTCCTCCTCCTCCTCTTTGATCTCCTCCCAGAAGTGAGCGGTCTCCCCCTCGATGATGGGCTGCAGGGTCTGAGTGCGCCTCTTACTGGAGGGGGACACCTGGGGGGGGGGAGGTTAATGCACAAGTGAATTAGTATCTCATGTAAAGTCTGAAATACTCGAAGTTAGACGGACTTCTTAATAACAAAACAAGATATAATAAAGATTGTGATATTTATTGACGTAGTTTTACGATAGCACATGAACCAAATCTGTACTAGAGAGCCTGGTGTCATTGTGTAATAACATATGATAAGATAAAGTAAGATAATATAAATCTGTATGAATCCCCGTAAGGACAGCATTCAAGCAGGAACATCGAGGAGAGTGAACACAGGTACGAGTTCAAACGACACAATGATGATAAGATTACAAATATAAATAACAATAATAAGGATTAAGGAATACATTTTCCCTGGGGGCAATACATATAATCTAATCTAAGACCCTGAGATGTCTTAGTTGTAGATGGGTGAACAATATGTACGCTCTTTACATAATAAATATGATTACAATGATTTACAGTAAGTGTGTAAATGTCCAGTTACAAATATAAGTGAAGATAATTATGAATACTAAGTGTGCTAGGGTCATAAGTAGATATGTTCATGTGTACAGATATGAAATGTTGTGTTTCTGTGTACGTACTGTGATGGGTGTGATGCTGACTCTGGTGAGCATCTGCTTGACTAATCTGTAGCGGTCGTAGAGAGGCTTCACCACCATGCGCTCCTCTCTGGTCACCTGAGGGAGAGCCAAGACGGTTAAAACAATTTTGATAAGGAGTTTGAATTCATCTTCATCACAGCATTCAGGATGTCTGGTGTCTTACAGGTCGGCCGTGCAGCCCCTCGTAGTGCAGCAGGTTCTTCTGAAGCACCGTCTTCTCACAGGACAGCTGCTCCTTGGTCATCTTCTGCAGAGACGGGTGATGAAGACATTGTGATATAAGCTATTTTTATATTGTGACGCCTTGTGCATTTGACATGAACTAATGTGATGTTTCACAGCTGTGACCTGAAACAGAGCTGACATCTTACAATGTCACATTTATGCAACACAACAAAGTCAAACTGCTATAAACTGTAGTCTTTCGTGTCAAATCTGTTACAGTGCAGGTACACAGGGTATATGCAGGAATCCTGAAGTCAGATGTAATCCCTTTTAAGACCTTTTTTAAGACCCTTTCCAAACATTTTAAGACCTCATCGCCACTTTGAGTTTTAACCGGTTACATTGGCGACACACTTTACCTCACATTGACTATATACAGTATTGATTGTCCTTCCTCCTTATCTTCCAACCATTTGGACGCAAACTTGCATTTCCCCATAACGATGTTGTTTAACAACCGGCGTAAATGGAGCTTCGGGCGCTATCAAGAAGTGAGCGTGCGATGTCCTGTTCAGATGACGTCAGATCCAACGGGATGCCATAAATAAACTACACAGAATCACACGACACACCTACGCAATGATTACATTCAGGCAGACCGTAGAATACAACCTCTTTGGACAATTTATATACTTATTGAAAACAAGCTACAAAATGTAATACCTTGGAAAATGCCGTTTAATACTTTTAATAGCCTTACATTTTCGCTAAATTGATTTATCAACTTTTAATACTTTTTAAGACCCCGCCGACACCCTGGTACAGTACAGAAATATGTGTTTCCCCCTATTATATGTTTTTATTATCTTATCTATATCTCTGCTAGATGATGGCTCCTTGCATTAATCCATTTAGTCCTATTTCCACATTTGTAATGACAACTTATATCATGTGTATTTGCAATTTTCTTTTTTTATTCCATTCAATTTTTGTATAAAATGTAACTTTTTTTTAACCCGGGGGTTGCGGGTGCTAGTGGAGCCTCGCAGATGGGGGTGCTGCAGCCCCCCCCGTCCCGCGTCCATTCGTGCTGTCTCGCTGTCTCGCAGACCCCACGCAGCAAGCAGGAAATGAACCCAGCTCACACTGTCCGCTCCTCGCAGCAGCGAGCCGCGCAACGTCCCGCCAACACGGCACCCAGACCCCACGCAGCATTCTCATCTGTTTGTCATTACTGGTGTCATTTCTGGTTGCTAACGACATTGTAACACATAATCACTGATGTTCCGCTGTAACGGTGGTGGACTCATCAGAACATAGCGGGCGAGCTGACCAATCAGAGCACAGTGGGCTCACAGGGAGGGGGGGCGGAGCTCCAACAAGCCGTTTAGGACAGAGAGTGAATACACACTATACAGAGATGCTGTATGAGAAACCAATGTGAGTTTGGAACATTGCACAATATAAATCTATTCTAGTAGACCTCAACAATGGAATTATGATCAGTAGAAATGGCCATGACATGGGACCTTTAAATGGGATATGGCCAAAAACAAATGATGCACTTATATACTGGCAGAAAAGGGAGGTTTTCTATCATTTAAAAAACCCTATACATACATGCTTATATTAGTGGGAAAAGGGTTTATCTATTTACTCGCTAATCCACTTCTACTGTTCATAGTTGCTGTCACTGTCCTGCTCAGTGTCTGCGGCTCACCTTGATGTCGTCGGGCCAGCCGTCCTCCTGCCTCTTCGCTTTGACGCGCTGCTGGATGAGCTCCAGCGTTTCCTCTCTGGTGGGATGTTGATCTTTGACCTCTGCGTCGTGAGCGCCTTGGTCCAGCGTGGAGCCGAAGCTCTTGGGTAAAGTGTTGCTGCGGGGCCGAGTCAGGGGGCCGAGCTCGCTCTCTGCACGGTGTTTGGCATCTGGGGAAAGAGGGATACAATCATGAGGAACAAAATGAAGAAGAGAATCAAAAAGTGGAGGAGATAAAGAGAGAGAATGGGAGAGAGAGACCAGGACAAGAACGGTGGTTACAGAAAGAGAGAATGTGGAGAAAATGTTCACATTAAACGTGTTTGACTTTACGGTCAGACATGCTGCGGTGGGTAAAGTCACATGCTCCGACTGGCACCCACACCCAATCCAAACACAAACACACACAAATCCTAAAACATTTCTCTATGGCGCCTGAGAACTTAAAAATAAAAGGCGATTGTTACAGACCGAGACTTCCTGCTGCCTGCTGGGTAATATTTAGATGCAATAAATAAACAGAAATTCGAGTATACTCGGTTCTGCTACTGCACTATACTATACACTGCTTATATACAACCATTTCCAAAATACTTCTATTAAATACAATAAACATTGCAAATAAGGACCGAATGAAAATATAATTTTTAAAGTGCAGTTTTCTACTGATATGATACTGCCTCGAGAAATTCCTAAATAAGAAGCAGTTTCTGTGTTTCACACAAGATGATGATAACAAAAATAGAAATGATACCCTCTTAAACATCCCCACTTCTTCCTCACATTACTTCACACTTAGAAAGATGCCTTTAGTTAAAATGTCTCGTGCCATCATGCAGTTCAGGAAATACACCAAAACAACAAGAAAGGCAAGACGCTCGCACAATGCCGCCTCATTGTGACGTCAGTAGTGTTTGCAGTGTCTACTTACTGAGGGGTTGGTACTTACTGAGAAACGCTTTAGAGCTCAGGCCTGAGTAGGGGTGGAGCGGGGAGGTGAGTGTGTGGTTGGGGGGGGAGCAGATAGAGGAGGAGGAGGAGGAGGAAGAGTAGGAAGGGGAGGAGGGAGCATGGTGGCGTCTGTATGAATGGAGCAAAGCCTGGTGCCTCAGCGTGCTTCTGGGTAAAAGGTGGTGCTGGCGTCCTGGTTGGCCCATCAGTCAATCAATCAATCAATCAGTCGGTGGGAGGAGGAGGAGGAGGAGGGAGGAAAGTGGAGAGCGGTTGCTCGCGTTATTGTTGTTTTTCAATTTAGATTTTGTCACAGAGACAGAAATGTTTTTCGGTCACTGGGATCTCTACAAGGAGAGCCGACACCTCCCGTAGAGAGGGTAACGAGGGGGGGGGGGGGGGCTCAGTTTGGTGAAACGATGCATAAGAGACAAAAACAACTATTTCTACACATCAGACAATTCATATTTTACAAGGAACACCAGTTTATAAGGGGACAAAACTATCTGCAGCTTTAACTCTGATCAAAAACTAGATGGAAAAAAGACTATTCCTTGATATTTACACATCTACTCTTCTCCACCGTTTCACGTCACTGACACCACTTGGAGGAAATGAATGTGGGCTCACAAGGATGCACCAGCACACTGGAGGGTGAAGCTACGCCTGAGGGCCACGTCTACTCCCTGGCATGTGCGTGACTGCGTGTGTGTGTTAGACCAGCAGACATGCGGTGGTGTTACAAAGGTCAGGAGTGGGGAGGGTCAAGCTGTCCAGCGTTGAACAGGATGGCACGCAGACACTCTAGCCCTGACACACACACACACACACACACACACACACACACAAATGCACATTCACAGGAGAAAGAGCGGGGGGTTGTACCTTTAATCTGCCGGCGGATCTTTGTGAGGTCTGTCATCCACTTCAGGACTTTGGGGTTAGCTGCCTTGTCTCCATGAGAGGGCTGCAGAGAGAAAGAGGGCGGAGTTAGGGGTTCACTGATGAGGTCATCAAACTGAAGAACAGCTAATGTTTGCATACAGGAACTAACATCCAACAAAACACCCAAAAAGCATCTTGTGTAGTATTTATTCACATCGTTCAGATCATCTGACCTTCATCAGTTAAAGTTCCAATATACAAAGATGTCAGTCCCTCTGTAAAATGCTTTCATTAGTATTTATTTGATTTGACTTTATTTTAATAATTTGTATTTAATAATATTTATTTTTATTTCCCAGTTTATATTTATTTATGTTATTTACTTAATTATTTAAATTTGTACTGGATTTGCTTTATTTAATTCCTTACTATACTTTGCTTTATCGTGTAACCATCTGTCATTTGAATGAAAGCGACCTGTCAGGATATGTCTTGTTTTGTTAAAATGAAAAGAAACAGTTAAAAAAAGAAACAGTTCCTATATAAAGAGAGGAGTCAGGGCTGGTTAAAGGGAGGAAGAGGATTGATAATAAGCTATCACTTGAAGATTGGATAGGTATTTTATTATTTATTATGGCCTCTGACAAGAATGTCCTGTTTTTAGTACAGTTTGTTTCACTGTTATCAACAAGAAAATTCCTGGCCTGACTTTCATAAACCTTAGTGGAAGGATGGTGTGTGATCTAAAGAAGAACCCATTGGATCCTAATCAATCAAGGGGCGGATACATATTGTTAAAAACCAAAGATAGGGCATTTGAGCTGCATGTGGTGTCGGGATAAATGTTTTCCAAGTTGGGGGAAAAAATGAATGCTATCAATATGTTGTTTCAACACGCAATCAAATATGACACATCTTCTTTGTTGCGTCCATGGTGTTTCCACACTATGACTTAAAGCGCATGAACAAAGTCAGAACGACTTCAAACTATGGAAAATTGGGAATTCCAGAGGAGCTGGGCTGGGCTCATTATTTTTTATTTGATATGTCTTATAAAGTTGCAGTGGTCATTAACATTAACTGTCAGAATAAAGAATACTACATACAGAATGTTTACCTTATAGTTTCTTTCCTTCTCAAATTGCTCTTCAAACTGCTTGATTTTCTTCTTCAGGTGCTGGAGCTTCTTGGTGAGTTGGTGCGTCACCGAGTCTCCTCCTCTCGTCGCCTCTTTGGAGCCGAACGACGCTCGCCGCGGCCTGGAGGAACAGAGGATATAGAAAGGTGAATGAAAGGCCAACAATGATCCAACATGATACACGATTAGGGATGGGTATCGTTAAGGTTTTAACGGTACTACTACTTTTATCGATACCGCTTAGCGATCCGGTCCTTTAACGATACTCTTATCGGTTCTTTTGGAGAGAAAAACAAGGTAAACTAACTAAACTAATTGTGAACAAAATTAACATTGCTTTTTATTTAAAGGGGACCTATCATGCAAAATGCACTTTTTGATGTCTTTTATACATAAAGATGTGTCCCGGTGTGTCGGGGAACTCTCGCAGCGTCAGAAAATAAAACCCTCTCTCTTTTCCTCCGTACCCAAATCTCTAAAAACGGGGCTACAACGGAGCTGATCCAGATTTGCGTCCGATATGACGTAATATCGGCAATGTGGACCCACGGCACTATCAGAAACAATGCCCGACTGTTTTGGACGTAATATGGTCGGTGTTTACATTAGCATCGCTAACACTCAGAGCTAACCTGTACTGGAGAGCATGTGTATTTAGTTTAGACAGTAGCTGCCGGGTCCCGCATGAGCTCAGACCCCTCCTTTTTATTTTATTTTATCAATTATTTTATTTTTTAAAGCTTTATACCCAAAATCAGCACTTTTGAAACAGGAAGTGAAATAGAGGGATATGAGGCATGGCTAGAATGGGTGATCTGTTCGGTATTTTGAGCAAAACACTTCATAGACATGTTTTTTATATATCTGAGACCTATCCTATTGCCTAAAAATAGCATGATAGGTGACCTTTAAATAAAATAAATAATACTTCACATCAAAAGAAACAACATTGCTTTAACAAATCGTATTAAATAATCTGATGACAGAACTGTAAACAGAATAGCTGAAACTTTAACTAAATATATAACTCAGTTTCCTCTAATCATTAACCCATGTTTGTATAATTGAGTTAACTCCGTGTGTTGCTGCTAGCATACATAACATACCTGACGTGGAAACGTTACTTGTGGATGGGGGGGCTACAGAGCTGCTAGAAAGACAGTCGAACCCGGTGCATTCCTCCGTCTGAATGTGGAGCAGTTTTGCTAAATGATTAGACAAATTGCTCGTGTTACCGCCCTTACATGCTAAACTCTTATTGCACTTTTGGCAACGAGCATTGTCCACATCGAGACGGGTAAAGTTTAACCACACCTTGGAGCACTCTCCTCCTTGTGTGTGTGTTGCTGCATGTAGCAGTTGCGTGTGTGTAAACTGCCCCGCCTCCTCGCAAGCAGGCGGGGGAGAGAGATCTTTCGTCTGGATTGGAAAGATCGAAAAAATACTAAAAATAATCATAGACGCATTTTGCAGTCTTTTTGCGTATTAGAATCGGAGTTGGCGAAACTAAAACTGTAATATAATGTTTGTGTAGCAATAATACATACGACATATTTTTTAGATGTCTCCAGTACCGATAAAAAGACTGATAACGTCGGAGCTTAACGGTACCACGGTCTTTAATAATTCAGCCCCGGGCCCCTTTAATACCGGGGCTCGGTACCCATCCCTACACACGATACGCTCTGACTTGGATTAATGAAGATGACTGTAGGTATGATTACGGACTGGAAACTCACAAAGAGAATCTAGCTGAAACGTGTTTGTAACGTGAAGGGATAGGACAATATAAGATTTTGTAACTATTAAAAACGGTCGAAAAGAACGAAAGAAATAGAGCCGTATACACATTTTTAAACTAAAATTACCATATTAAAAAGGACAGAATCACAATGTTTGTATTTTGACCAACCGGGAGAACAAATGATATTGTCCGTATTAATATAAATATACTTTTTTACTAATCTGTTGCTATTAATGTGCTTGTTGTCACTTTATCCATTTGTATTTATTGTCTTTTAAACGTGGTTATGTCTTATGTTGAACATATTAATATAGTTATTTATATTTATTCATGAATCGAAGCGTACCTCTGTGCTTTGGTCGGTGAGGTGGCATCGGGGTCCTGCTGGACAAATCTCTGGGCACCGTGCGCCCCGAAATCAAGAAAGCGTCGAGCCAGGAGGGGAGGGTGGGAGCGGGAGGAGGAGGGGGAGGCGTCCTGCCCTCCATCCTCCTCTTCCTCTTCCTCCTCCTCCTCCTCCTCCTCCTCCTCGCCTTCCTCCTCCAGGAGCAGCGGGGGGAGGCGGACCATGCGACCGGCCAGAGGGGAGAGCTGTGCCTCCCCACCATCACCCTCGTCCTGCCACGATTTAAAGGCAGGGACGGGGTCTGCAGAGAGGAGGACAGAAAGAAAGAGGTTAACGGAGGTCAGGAGGGAGAGAGAAAATAACTAATTACTTAATTACAATACTTAATGTTAACTATAAATAGCAATACACGCGAGGTACAAACAAAAGAAACACACAAAAGCTGCCTGTGAGCAGGTTAAGCTGAACACTCAAGATCAAGTTCATTTTCTCCTTTGATTCCATGCCGACTCGCGCCTTGCTTTGACCGTCAGTGCTATGTTAAAGCGCTGAGTCAAGCAGGATAAGGAGGAAGGAGAGGGGGGAGGAGGGTCATAGCGATAACGAGACAGAGGTGAGAAACAGAGAAGCAGAGTCAAGAAAGAAAACAATTTTTAGAGAGGAAAGATGTCCGGATCAATCTGCCCAGTGACCCTGCACAGTAGGGAGGAGCAAAGATAAGAGAAGTTTACCAGCTTTGTTAGAAGAGTTTCTTCTAGGGATGTAACGATGCCAAAAACTCACGGTACAATAATATCGCGATAACAAGTCCAAGGTACGATATTTATCGCGATTTTCTTTTTTAACATTTTATGTGGCCATTTTTTTTTTTAACTTGAAAAACAAAATCTGATTTGTACAGCATTTTTGTAGGATAGTAGTATTTTAAAGTGTCACAAATATAATAATCAGACCCTGCAATAAAATAAATCAAGTTTCACTTTAGTTTTTCAAGTAACTCAACTCAAACTCATTTAAAAAAATATATATATTACAATATCCCCTGCTGTGGAAAAAACTCTCTTGCTTGGTACTGATGTTGCTGGGACAGAGAGATATGCTTTGGCCATGGGTGACAGCAGTGGGTCAAACTGCATTGTCTCTCCACCACTTCAAAAACAATACAGTTTTTGCCAAGAAGGTGAGGCTTATTGACAGGGCGAGATATAAATATACTGTTGGTACTTGTCAATGTCTCTAGGTATGTAAATGTAGCCCTGTAAATACGATGTCCTTTTGTGTTATCTGTTGTTTTATGTTCATGTTGTAACCTACTTGCTGCCATGTTCATGTTGTAACCAACACCTGGTTAAATAAAGGTTAACAAAATTAAATAAATCAATATCGCGATAATCGATATATCGTTACATCCCTAGTTTCTTCACATGCAGGGTTTTATTAAGCATAAAAATCACACAAGCACAACGTAATATGTGATCATTTATCATGTAGGCTTCCAGTACTCCAAACCAGCAACAAGAGAGGATGTAAGAGGAGAGGTTTGCTGGTAGAAGTGAAACTACTTACCATCCCCTTCTTTTTGCAGGTGCATACATGAGAAATCTATGGGAGGGAGGTGGAGATGGGAGGGGGGACACACTGTGTGGAGGGTAGGAGGGTGAGAGAGGAGGAGAAGAAGAAGTAAGGAGGAAGGGACAGGGAGAGAGACAGCAGAGACGAGGTCAATCGTTCATAACAACTCCAACATTCATTCAGTCAATCATACTTTTTAACAGTAACAAAGCAATAACAGTTTAACTTTATGGATGACATAGACATCAACTTTAATTTAGCGAAACATTAATTTAAAAAAATCATATTTTTATATGAGAACGGATGGTTTTACTGCTTTGCTTTTTTCTTAATTATTAAAATAACATGACACTTTCTCTCCTACCTTCCCATTGGTTGTCGGGGAAGAGCTGCAGTTGGGGTTTTTGGCCAGAGTTTGGTTGGCATGGCGACAGGTGGTTCCGGTTGGTGTTGCTGGTGTTGGCGTTTTGATCACAGCGGCATGAAGCCGGGTCCTGCAGGAAGAGAGAGATTAAAGAAACAATTCAGGGACGGAGAGAATAAAGGGACACAATTTCAGATAAAAAAAAGGTACAAAAGAAGGGAGGTGGAAATGATTTAAAATAGAAATAAAGGAGGATTGTACAAAAGAGAGACAAATAGTGTAACATCAACTTGAGGTTATATTGTTTCAAATGTGTTTTGGGATCCTGAATGACTATTTTGTGCTTGTAATTGAGTTACATTTAAAAGAAACCTTTGGAAGTAAAACACATAATTCGATACAATAAATCCACATTAGTGCTACTTACACAGTTTATGATGTCAATCTGAGTTTGCTCCATGTTGTCACAGGGTTGGTTGTCCTGCCTGAAAACAAAGATAAGAAACTTAAGATGAACTAAATACTAAAAAACATTCAATTTGAGCAGGGCATGAGCAATTTCCCTAAACCTTTAGGGGACATATATATTTAGATATGGAGAACTTGTTAGTTATTGCTGTGTCTAATGCCTGACTAAACACTTACCGTTCACAGACCTTGGATATCCCTCGCTTTGAGCAAAACCAAAACCATTTTTGAACTAGAATGACTTAATGAAAATACTTTTGAGAGCTTCAGCCATAATCCTTCCACCCTTGTCGTCTTCCTGGGATCCGAACAGCTGCGCAATCGTCGGACAACTGAAAGCCGTTCCACATTGTGAATGTTGTATTGTGCAAAAAACGTCAACTGTTGGAAAATCACTAATTTGTTACAACTAAAATCAATGTGGTGTCTAATAATTGTTTCATCCCGCTGATTAACTTTTACCCATTTTTCCTGAATAGGTGTGAAACAGTATTTAAGCCTTGACTGCACAAACAATTTCTACTGTGTGACACATCAACTGCGGTGCATTAACTTACCTTAATAGTTAACGGTCCTAAACGAGAGGCATGACACAGTATAAAGTGTAAAACTGCACGATCACGCAGTGTGAACTCATGTGTGTTATGTGTGAGGGACAGACTCAGATTAAGGATAAACGCTGAGGTAGCATGTCCAAGTGATTAGTAAACATGACGGGTCAAGTGATCAGTGCAAGACAATATCACTGCATGTTAAATAAATGGTCTCTGGGAAAGAGGGGAGTCCTATTTATAAGATACTGTTATTTATATAAAATGTAATTACTCTCCATAATGCATTGTGCGTAAGGCTACATGTAGCAGACACATCTATCTATCTTTTAATGACTGCCATTTTCTTAATCTCTTTCATTTTTTGTAAAGCACTTTGAATTGCCTTGTGTTGAAAAGTGCTATATAAATAAACTTGCCTTGCCTTGCCTTGCCTTGCCTATCTTTTTCAAATAAAGCCTAAATGTTTCTTGATCCCTTAAAATGTTGGTTTCCACACTTCTATCTATTTTATATAAATAGGGTGAAAGTAAACTTGATAAAAGACTACCCCCCTCACCTGGCAGTGTTGATGTTGTTCTCAGTGTCTCTGACGGCCTCTGCATCAAGGTCCATCCCAGAGCTCTCCTCTAGGGCGGCGCCAGAGTCCAATGGATCCTGGGAGAGAGCAAAAGGTACAATTTAAGAATGAATTGATTGTTTTAATGATTTCCCATTGGTCCTGCAGGGGGGGGGGGGGCATTTGCAGTGCTATAACAGTAAACGTGCAACAACAGGACAAAAGCCAGACATAATATATAAGTAAACTGCAAAAAACAACACTGTCAGATTTGGTGTTTGGTCTACAAAACAGGGGTAGAGAGACATGAATGGGCAACAATAGGAACACGTAGGACTCATAAAAGGTGCATCTCAGAAACATGAAGACATCACATTTCATTGCCTGCTGTCAGGATGAATGAATTCAGGGTTATTGTGCTTTGTCTTAAAGTGTTGATATCCAGCACAAATACATATTTAAAAAGAGCACTAAAAAAACGCAATAACTGAGAAAACAATAAGGTATTATCTTTATAAATATATAGTTTAAAGTAAGGGATTAATAATCGATTTCACTCTTTAAAATGCAAACCTCCAAGTAAAAAAAAAAGTAAAGGAAAAATCACAATTTCCATCTTTTATGACTCCCCAAAAAGCAACTGGCAGGTTTTATTTAATAGGCAGAATTAATACTATAGCAATTGAGATTACTTAGGGCTTTAAACATCCAGCTCAGTGTGTGTGTGTGTGTGTGTGCGCTTGTCAGGAAAATAAATAGAAAGAAATATATATAGTTCAAAAGGAAGCAGGATGATTACTCAATATACGTGTGTGTGTTTTGTAGTTTGGCACACAGGTGCTGCTGTCATTCTGCGTCTCTTGGCTGATCTATTTAAAGACCTGGATCATTGTTTAAAGAGGTGACAGGTTTCTCCTCGGTCCAGGACACACCTCACTGTCTGCAAGTCGTCTTCCTGCTATGTGACGCTAAAAGGGTCTTTGGAGAAAAGCCACTGCGGCTCAAGGGGAGTTCAAGGAGTGGTAGTGGCATCGAGGGGATTTGATTTCCGCTGAGACGGGGGTTACTAAAATGCTAATGAAGTAACAAACACTTTTTCCTCATGGCAACGACTAGAAATCAAGAGAAACATTTGACGTCGAATCCAAATTAGGTCCTACCTTTTCAACCAAAATGTGGACAATGTGGACACTTCAGTTTGATATGATTGTAGAATTCCGAAAGTTACAAAAAGTGGACACTGCTGACCCTCACTGTATTTGTTGGCCTCATATCAATCCCTCATGTCTATAAGTAAGTAAGACAAAACCACTGCCTCTCTGTCTCAGCGTATTTGTTAATCTGTTGACCATTTGTAAAGCGGTTCAGTCGTCCCCTCTGCTACCCTGGCAGGAATCCAGCTATTGTAGCAGAACAAAGATGGACTGTGCTGATAACATCTAAACATTCAGCCTTGGAATGAACCGCTGACTAAAACAGGAAGGAGGTTAGCTATGGGAAATATGCTGCCAGCCCACACAGCAACTGCTGAGTGTCTGTGGACACTTTGAAAGGGAAATCTCCAGTGTGTGTGTGTGTGTGTGTGTGTGTGTGTGTGTGCACGCATAGCTGTTTTTCATGTATTAGGGTGCAGGCTTAACTGTTGATAGTTTGTGTTTGAGAAGGTTATTTCATGTTTTTAGTTCTGATCAGTTTATTACAATTGATAATCTTAAACGCATCATCATGGGAGGCTGTGGCTCAGTGGGTAGCGGCTGGACTTCGAATCAGGGGATAGAAAGTTCGAGTCCCTCTGCAGTCAGCATGTCGTTGTGTCCCTGAGACACTTCACCCCAAATTGCTCCTGTGGGGATTGTCCACAGTACTGAATGCATGTAAGTCGCTTTGGATAAAAGCGTCTAACATGTGACATGTCATTGATGTAATGCATCAATAAATAGTTACATTTTAAACGTTTTAAACACAAACTGAAAAAGTTTTGGAAGAAACAGCTAAGTCATGTAGACATGTGCCTTTTCTTTGATGGTGCTTTATTGACATAGTTTGTGTCTTATATTGTTTGTTGGTATTTATTTGTTGGGGTCTGATATAAGCGTTTTTATTAAACCCACCCATTGTTTTTTTTTAACAGTCTGTTGCATTTTTGTCTTTAATTTCATGTATTTAAAAAGGCCCATGTAGTGACAGACATTACAAATCACCTGTTCCTATGTCAATACACTTAAAATAAATGTGTGTGATGAATTTGTGTGTGTGTGTGTGTGTGTTTCCCCACGGACCTGGGTGTGTGTCTGACTTTGTTGCATGATCTGTTCGGTTTCTGAGAGTGGGGTCTCCCCCTCTGTGTCACAGGGGCTGTCCTCAGGGTCAGTTTGTTGATCCTCGAGTCCATGGCAACCCTGATCTGCAGGCTCACTGGGACTCGCACTGAAAAACAAAAATAAAAAACCTTATTAACTCAAAATCACCTTTGTGTCTGTATGGTGTTGGTGCATGCATACATTAAGCCTCCCTTATGTAACGTTAAACCCCCGGACATGTTGTTTAGTCTGAGAGGTGAGTGACCGCTGAACAGCTGCTCCTCCCAAATATGTCAGTTTGCTAATTAACATCACAGCTGTCAACATGTTTACTGGTAACCTGAACCATACAGCGCGCTGCGGCCTTCGTACATAATGTTCAGTATGGCAAATATGGATCTTTAAAGTCATACGACCACCGAGGAATCTGTGTAACGCACGCCAGCAGCAGTTGAACGGAGGAAGAATCACAACAGGTTGTTTTTTTCAGTGTGAATATGATCTTATACTTGCTCCAAGTGTAATCAATTTTAATGTGTGTGTATTTCATGTATATGTGTGTGTAGACTGTCTCTCACCCTTGGCTGTCATAGTTGCTGAGGTCTTGGTCGATGGAGGTCTTCAGATCGAAGAAGTGCTGCTCCACTGCAGCCCTGATGGTGCAATGGATTATCCTGGGAAAACACAAAGAACACATGGTTTATTTATATGAGTTTTTATTTTATTTTTACAGTGTTGATTATGCATTAGGTTTGATTTAAAACCAGTATTTTCCCCACATGATTTCAGATGATAAGATGAGTGGACATCAAACCCTGAAAATGTTATCTTGTTATGTTGTTATACAAGTTGTATTTAAGATGGTCCAATTTGTTACGTATCAATGGCAGTCTGTGTTTAATACCCATGAACATGGAATGAGTTTAGTTAAATTGTAATGAGGGTGAACTGTAACAGCTCAGTTTATCAGTGATTGTTTTTACAAAAGACCAAAGCCAAATGTTTCCCTGGGTTTACTTTACTACTTAGTATAAGATCCTGGGACTGTGTTTTCTCTGTTTAGCTAGTATTGGGACTTTTTGACAGTAATAAAACCCAGCACATCCAACAGAAAAGTCCAGGTAAATCCACATAAATTAACATTGATTTAATGTATCTGACAGTGCGGTATATACAGAAACTGTGGCACTTACCTATCAACAATGTCCTTTTTTAGCCCTTTTTTAAAATGTTTATCAATGTGCATTGTTTGTTTGATGTTGAGCCCTTGAAATTGAATTCATGTCCACATTAAAGTTCATCTTTATCTGCTCTTAAAGGTTCATACAAATCAACATTTTCAGAGCCTAAAAGTCACTAAATTGGTTTATTTTCAGTCCTTATTAAGTCAAAAACCTGGAGCAGTTCTGAAAGGATTAATAAAGCTTCAACTAGAAGCCAGGCAGGAGAGAGGAGAGGACATTACGGACTATAAAAGGTAACGGCAGCAGTCACACTGACGTTGATCCACAGGCTCTACTGAGATATTATTTAACTTGCTCGATCACGAGTGTGTGTGATCCTAGTATCATGGACTATCCCTCCCTTATTTATTCTGGCTTCCTGCAGCGTTTGTTTTTCCCTATAGCTTGGACAGCATTATAGGTTGAAGACCTGTTAGAAAAACACTAAGTAACTGGAAATAACACATAAGCAGTAAAAGATGATGTGCTTGCAGTTTTCTTCTCTACTTACAAACAAAACACGGCCAAGAGAAGCAGTTTTTTGCTGATTTCATCCACATCTTGGCTAAATCATATCATGCCCCTCAACAGAGTAGACGACTTTAGACACACTTGATTAACCATAGGAAAGTAAAACGTTTATATACTCGCACAACACCCAGAAGACAGGTAAATAATTCAATTAAAGCGACAAGTTAGTTTGGGATATTTGATAGTGATTCAGCCAATAATTAAGAAAATAATCATCATATTAGTTGATAATATATTTTACATTACATTTAGCTGACGCTTTTATCCAAAGCGACCAAGAAGCTACAAACTTGAAGAAAACAGAATCATATAAGTACATCAGGTTTCATAGAGCCAAACCATTTCAAGTGCTACTCAACTGGCTTTAGATAAGCCAGTCCTTTATTAGTACATAAGTGCATTGTTAGTAATTTTATCGCTCGAAGTGGAGTCGAAAGAGATGAGTTTTCAGTCTGCGCCGGAAGGTGTGTAAGCTAGCTGCTGTCCTGATGTCAATGGGGAGCTCATTCCACCATCTTGGAGCCAGGATAGCAAACCCACGTGTTTTTGCTGATGGGAACTTGGGTCCCCCTCGCAGTGAGGGTGCAGCGAGCTGTTTGGCTGATGCAGAGCGGAGTGCACGTGCTGGGGTGTACGGTTTAACCATGTCCTGGATGTAGGAAGGGCCAGATCCATTCACAGCATGGTACGCAATAATGGTTGCTGTTATATTAAATAAGACTACTGACCCTCAGTGTTCCCGAGTTATTACTGTGATCTGAGACATTTCTGCCCTCAGGCTTTTAGTTCAGTACACTCATATAAATGTAAAGCACCATAGAGAACTATTTGATTCTGCGTCACGCAGTGAGGAGGCCTGACAGTCATGTGATTTTGCTGAGTTCATGTCCTTGGGGCACCAAAAGCACCAAGTCATGCAAAATGCTTTAGTTTAGCTTCATAATGAAAACACCAGGCTGGCTTTCCTCTTAATCACTTCCCCTTAACCTCTAACTCAAATATTCTCAGCGCTGCTTTCACTTCTTCTTTCTTGATTCCTGTTATTTTGTCTTGAGCAGATGGCACTGCACTTGCACTACAAAAGTCATCTAACTTAGTTGTCTCTCTCTTACCTATTGTTTAAATGTTTTCGTTCATTCTCTTAAAGAATTGAAGATTTTTTTTAATGAACTGTGCGCAGAATGACTTGCATAGTATGGCTTGAATTGTAGGTGATTGTGCCTGTAGGTTATTTCAGTGTGTGTATATACAAAAGTGCCAATGTACATGGTGGTGAGTGGATAAATCGCACACGCGCGCGTGTGTGTGTGTGTGTGTGTGTGTGTGTGTGTGTGTGTGTGTGTGTGTGTGTGTGTGTACTTACTGAGCAGAGTCAGCAGGGAGGATGGATATGGGGGAGAGGTGGGAGCTGTAGAGAGAGAGAGATAGAGAGAAAGGATGTCATGGTTAGAACATCACGTCCCGAACTCCCTTCACTAACTGACATGAAATAACCTTGGAGGGTGTCGGGCAGCAAGAGTCAAAACAGGGAAGAAGAATGACGATAACCTTGAACACAAAGACCCAGCGATCAGTGTGTAGAGCAGAATAAACAATAAAGTGTACAGTTTGTTCTCTTTGCATTTGTCTCCTAATTCCCTGTGGGCCAAAATACACAAAGTTTGGGTAACTGGCGCCACTCTGGGTGGGCAGATTGTTATTTAGACTACAGAGCTCTGCTGATCAGATAGAAGGGTGTGTGTCATATCTATTCTCCAATGTTCCCTTTTAACTAAGCGTGTGTGTGTGTGTGGCATGAAACAGGGAGGCATCTCAGATGTGCCCAACAGCCTCACAAACGCACAATGAAAGGCACGCAAGGACTCCAGACTTATAGAACACTGCTACACACAGAACACAAGGTAATTTACTTTATGTCACCAGTGGATATGCAAGGGTGTGTGTGAGTGAGAAACATACACGTCTCCACACACACACACACACACACACACACACACACACACACACACACACACACACACACACACACACACACACACACAACACACACACACACACACACACACACACCACACACACACACACACACACACACACACACACACACACACACACACACACACACACACACACACACACACACACACACACCACACACACACACACACACCACACACACACACCACACACACACACACACACACACACACCACACACACACAGAGAGAGAGATCGATAGACTGAATTATTAATGGCTGTATTTTTCTTTCTCAATCTTTTCTTCTGATCCTTCCCTTTTATTCTTGCAATCCAACTTTCTTTTCTGCCTTCCTCTCAATATTTCACACTTCATATGTATTATCTTAAACTTGTCTCTGTTGACATGCCACATCCTTTTCCTCACCCCATCACTTTTTGTAAAAAGTAACATTTTTCATTATCACCACCCTTTGTTTATCTTTTTCTCAAGTTTGTCCTTTTGCCACTATATTTTTTCAATTGTTTCTTTCTCTCATATCTATTCCTGTCCTTCCTAAATCTTTACTGGTTTTGAATGATACAAGTAGCAACATGCCCCTTTCTGACACTGTAACCTCGACCTTGGAGAACACAAAGAATAGTGCTGGAGTGTTCAAACAGCCCAGAAAAACAGTGGGTGTGGGTGATGTAACATAATGGGAAAAGCTTCTGACTTTTTGTAAAGCCCACATCTATTTTGTCAATCTCTCTCCAACATCTGACAAAATATTTTTGCATCCATAATTATCCGAACTGGGTTTAAATTAGATCCTTTGTCATCTGAAAGGCTCCTCTCCTCCTTTTCCTGTTAGTCAACATGGAGGACTGCCCTCCACCAGCAATGTCCCTTTCTTAGCTCTGATACCATCTGACAGCTCAGGCTGTCCCGCTGAGCTGCACCCTGAGGGGCCTCACTGGGTGGCTGTATCACTAACAATAGATCCCTGATAGAGTCCTCCAGGACATTACATAATCTCCATGTGCCTTAAGGAGCAGAGACCATATCTGATCTTACACCATTTTCCCCCTGAAGACCTGAACTGAAATGGTTTCTGCAGCCTTTGAGGTGTTTCTCACCTTTTGAAGGTCCCTAAGCAGCAGCAGAGAAAACATTACTATCAATGTATCCCTATCGGACACCCTTTATGTCTTATATCACTGCAGAGGACACCATAAAGGACAGATAGGTCTCTGATGTTGTAGGAAGTGGTTGTTTAAGTTAATACAAACAATACTTTGCAAAGAAAATGGCATGCAAAACATCCAAGTGAAAAACAATAAACTGGTTGTTGCTCTGACAAAAATGCATGTGTATAGTAGACAGCAGAAAGGATACACTGCTAGGTACAATTACAATGTTGCTTTTTTAAAGAGCAACTAAACACACACTGCATATCTTGTTTTTGCGAAACTCTAGTAGATATCAGTTCACTGTGACATCTGTTTTGGGTGTGATTACAGAGTATCAAAATCATAGAGGGAAGGAAAGCTTTTAACTACCTCATCAAGTTACTCTTGAAAAGGGTTATAAATAGTTAAATCCATGTTGTTATACTGCAGCTAACATTGTGCACATGTTTAAAAACCTATCAACAATCTGGCATCTCCAAATCATTTGTAAATACAGTTTTTTTCTGTTCTTGATTTTTTGCCTGAAACTGCAATACTACAAGGGAGCAAAACTATAGCACTGGCTAGTGAATCAAGGCTTGTCTTTCTGAAGTGCTCCAAGTAGGTCGGATTAGATCAGACCGGACTGCAGCGGTAGCTAAAGACAGAGATAAGACCTTGATAACATCTTAAAGGGTCACACCTTTCTCTAGCCCTTTGTTGGCGGTGATACTGTAAAGCAGGGGTGCCCAACCGGTCGACTGGGAATCTCCCCGCGATCGAACGGTCGATCGCGGGGAGATTCCCAGTCGATCGCGAGATGTGTCTAAAAATAGAACAACAATATTCGGTTTTATCGTTAATGTCTTATAACTTAATCTTCCTGTGCCAGAATAATGCACTTGAACGCATCAAAGCTTTGTGATTGGCCGGCGTGACCCCATGTGTCGGGGGCATGGCTGGTGGGCAGTGCTCTATTTCGCTGACGTTGTCCGTGGCAACAGGAGTGACAGTCCGCACACACACAAGACCGCAATTATGGCAGAAGCAAAATAGCCCAAAATATATAATTTTCACTCCGAGTGGGAGGATGATTATTTGTGTATCTATTCCAATTCAAAGTCCATCTGTCTCATCTGCAATGCGAGCGTGGCTTTATCGAAGAAGGGTAATTTAGGAGCGGCATTTCAAAACAGTGCACAAACGCTACGAGATGGAATTCCCTCCTAAATCTGCCCTACGCTCCCAAAAGGGGAGGGGCCTGAAAGGACAGCTAAATGCACAGCAGTCCATTTTCACCAGGCCCAACAACAAGAGCAAGGCTGCTACCATAGCATCTTATCGTGTCAGTCACGTTCTTGCGAAACACATGAAGTCTTTCAAAGACGGCGAAGTTGTGAAAGAAGCATTCCTGGAGGCTGCCGACGCGCTTTTTGGGGACAGTAAAAATAACAGTAGCATTTCAACAGGTTTTTGATATAATAAAAACTCAAGTTAGATACCGTTATTAATCAGCTATAAGTTTGAGTTTGTTTGAACTTATTCATTATAATTATTGTACAAAATGGTATAAGAATGCAAACTTAAATTGATTATAGTCTATTATCAATTCAGGTTAAGAAGCTAGTGTTGCTTGCATCCTATTAAAAAGGCATTTCTTTTTATAATCTACTAAAATGCAACAAAAAATGGTTTGATTCTATTAATTTTGTCTTTTTTATTGCACGTTGGCAGCAGATTCCTGTGTAGCTTCAGATCTGAGTTGTCTTATTAGTAAGCCTAATTTATACTTTTGTAGCAACACTATTTTTATATAAGGACAAAGAAAGGGTTCAGAGTCTTTTCTTTTTGTCCTGTGTCATATGTGGCAGCACTGTTCAATGTTTCTTGAAAACATTACCCACTGTAGTGACGTGTGAATAAACTCCAACTCCGTATCAACAACACTGTTGTGTAACTTCAGTTAAATACTTGTATGTGTGTAGATTAGAAAGAGGTAAGATAAAAGATAAAGGATCTGCAGTATTTTATGAAGTATTAATCGTACAAAGGTCAGTTTTATACAAGTAGAAGTGTGTATTTATACCTGGTAGTAGGCTGTCAGTAATGGCTACGCCTCTCTATTTGGACTGGTAGATCTCGGCAGACTGGCAACTTTAAAAGTAGCTCTCGGTTCAAAAAAGGTTGGGCACCCCTGCTGTAAAGCCTTGTAAAGTGACCTGAGAGACAGACGATCACTCGCCTCTGCTAACGTCAGAGTACAAAACAAATGGTCTGTTTGTTTTCATATTTCAACTTGTTGTGATTACTGATGGTGTTTTTTCCCCTGCTTATATATTGAAATTGGTTTGAATTGATTTAGAAAGACATTAAAACACTTTAATCAATATTAGTTTACTCTTTAAATTTCACTTCATGTTTTATCGACTACACCCTCGAGTGGCGGAATAAACAAATTCTAACCAATTTAGATGAACGTTAGCAGCGAGCATCACCTGAGGGCAGAGCGATGCACCGGGAATTGTATTTTAATAGGAAGTATAAAGTACATGTTAACATTAAAGCGTCTTTCTTTATATTTAACCTGTTCTGATGTTGATAACGCTCTTAAATTGCAATTATGGTCTTATTTAATTTCATGATTTTTACCATCCTGTTTTGAATACGGCTTTATAACGACATTAACTGAAACCATTACATTTGTATACAAGAGTCGCTTAAAATGCTTGCACAAATGCTTCCTTTTAAGGTTGCAGTATCTGAAAGACATTTCCCATCGATTTTAACATGATAGATTATTTATTGAGGACTCGCCAATCTACAAATCTACTGTCAATTTACCTTTGACAGACTGGTGACATATTTCTGCCTCTGAATGTTTTAAGAGGTTATGAAACACTTGGGGATATGTGTATAGTTAAATAAAAGTGAGTCTGTATAATTTAAAATGTAATATCATACTCCAATATAGCATTTTAAATCTCCCTTAGGTTTGTCACCTTCATTTATTAGTGAATATTTCATTCAAAGAGAGACATGACTGCTTATTTATATGACTATTGCAGTGTGAATTTCAAATTTGACTCAGTACTTTAAAAATACATGGCTCAGTCCAGCTTACAAAGGCTCTGCTGCATTTCAAGAGAAAGTCCATTAGTGTGTTGTATCCCAATACAGAGCCTGAGTATCAGTTCCACAACGTATTTACTGCTGAGCTGAAACGCTGCTCTCTTACATCAGTGGATGTGTCTCGCTGATAAGTGAGTAAAGTGAGAACTACAGTACACCTGCATATATTCGAGTGTGTTACATGTTGTGATCATGGATTTAATTTAATTTCAAACCTTTATTTAACCAGGTAGGTCGCATTCAGATCATTGATCTCTTTTTCAAGGGAGACCTGCAGCAAGTAGGTTACACATGAAACATAAAACAACAAAGGACATCATATTTACAGGGCTACATTTACATACCTATCAACATTTACAAGTATCAGCAGTATCAAAGAGCATTTCACCTATATGAGCTTTAAAAACATGCAGTGGAACCAAATTGCTCAGTTTCAATTATTTTTGAAGACTGTTCCAAGCAGGTGCGCACATAAAAGCTTTCGTCCCTAAGTCAGTCCTTGCACTTGGCACATGTAACAAGACCACATCATGTGATCTTAGGCAATAGCTACTTTCAACTCTGTGTGTGATCAGATGGGAGTTTACCCAACATGGCTTTATAGATGAACATGTACCAATGACTGAGCCTCCGTATAGTTAGTGAAGGCAAACCTGCCCTGGCATACAGGATACAGTGATGAGTAAGTACTTTACAGTTAGTAACACATCTCAGTGCACTGTGATAAGCGGCATCTAACTTGATCAGGTAATGGGCAGGCGCATTCATATATATCAGATCACCATAGTCCAGCACAGGTAAAAAGGTCACAGACTAGCCTTTTCCTGGCCTCAAGTGAGAAACAGGACTTGTTTCTGAAAAAGAAACCTAGCTTCACCCTCAGCTTTCTAAGCAGATTATTGACCTGAAGTTTAAAAGAGAGACAATCATCAAGCCAGATACCAAGGTATTTATAACAGGCAACCACTTCAAGTATTTTTCCTTGCGCAGTAACAATATCCAAAGTGGTATCTGGTGTCTTTTTGGCTTTTTGAAAAGAGCATTACCTTGGTTTTATCAACATTTAAAAGAAGCTTTAGTTCGGAGAGCTGAGTCTGAATATTATTAAAAACGGAGGGGACCTACACAATACATCACGGTATCGTCTGCATACAAATTTAAAGTTGCTCCATCTACATTTTGACCTAAACTGTTGATGTAGAATAAAAGTGGACCTAAAACAGAACCTTGTGGTACACCATTTGTAATGTTTAACCACTCAGAAGTGAGCCCATCAAACTGAACACATTGGGACCGTTCAGAGAGTGAACGTCTGTGACTCTGAACAATGTGGTTTGGAAAACCCCTTCAGTTTTTCTCCTTTTACTATTGATGTTGTTCATGAAGCCTTAACCAAGTTAGATCCTAAGAAACCGGCTGGTCCAGACAACGTAGAACCTTCACAAACCACCCCACTGCATGGCTGGATATGCCAATACTGGCCAGCCTCTGCTTCAAGATATGATGATCGACGGTATCGAACGCTTTGGAAAGATCAATAAACAGAGCTGCAAAACTCTGCTTATTGTCTAAGACAGGGGTTCCCAAAGTGGGGGTCGCGAGATGATTACAAAATAAAAAAAATGGAAATAAAAAAAAATAAAGATTATCAATTTAATTTTTTTTATTATTAATAATAACGTGCATAGACATTTTCCAGGGGCGGACTGGCCACCTATATAATTTCCCCGCAGTGAGGCCCCCCCCCGTTGATAATCCACTAGCGCAGTGTTTCTCAAACTTTTTCATACCAAGGAAGGATCACACTCACAGACCACCTAACTCCACAAATATCCAAAAACAATAGGCCTGCTTCCCACTCCAACAGTACACAACAGCCTAACCTTCTCTACTGTATATCGTCTCATTCACACAATAAATCAACAATACAAATACAACTACAGATTATATAAGCATTTAGTTCAAATGCTCAGGTTTTAAACCTAATTTATTATGGAGTTTATGTCCGAGCCAACAGACTCACAGATCGTTGTCTACTGAAAGATATGCAAAATACACCGCATGTCGTACGACACAAACCTCCGCTGTGGATTTTCAAAACAAAATACAGTAAAACTATGGTTGCATGCCTAAGTTTAACTTTCAGAGGTCTAAGCAATGTTTTCACATGTTAGGCTCGCCTGGCCCTTTTTTGTAAAAATGCTATTAAAACATGAATCTTGGTGACCATCGGGCTGGCCTGCATGGTCTGCCTACAAAACAAAAAATAAAAAAACGTTAATGCAGCCCCAACAACAGCCTCTGATCACAACAGACTTCATGCAATGCTTCATCGGATGCATATATTAGATAATAATCTCTATCTCACTCCTAAAACATCTACTTTCAGCATGGATAAATGTTCATAAAATACATCCATTGTTTGTTCTATATGCTTCTTGAAATCCTAAAAAACACATCGTTTTTCTAGAACAGATTACAAATCGCCAGAAAATGGTACAAACAAGTGGCAACATGTGGGATGACGGTGAAACTTAAGCTCGCTCCATTGCGGAGATATTCCTGCGAGAGTGCGGAAAGCTTAAATAAATAAATGTATTAACTAGCAGCCCCCCCACTGTTTTTGGTGACAGTTCATCGATGGGGACTGTCCACGACACTATAAATAAATAAACTAAACAACCAAGACATCTCAGAATGAATGTCTGATGCTTTACAGTACCAAAGAAAAAGAAAACAAGGACAACTTTGTGCAGTCAGTGCAGATGACAATAAGGAAAAGGGCAGATGAAGAGCATCCTTACATTATTTATGACAAAGGACACAAAGGGAATAAGTGAGTGTGTGTGTAAGGTGAGTTTGAGGTTAGTTGTGATTCCACAGAGGAGCTGTTGTCAGCAAACCTGACTCCTTTAGACTGCTGCAGTCTGCGCGTCCACCCACGCACACACAAATAAATTAATACCACATATACATGTCCACAACCACATATTTTACTTAACACACACACACTTTATCTCTTCAAGCTTTCCATCACACACTCGCAGAGCAGTACTACACATGTTTGCATATGTATAATAAGTTGATTGTTTCCAGTTTCTGTGCACTTAGGACAATTAATGACCCGCAATTTCCTTTATTCATTTTTCTTTAATTACCCCAAAGACGTTTGACCATCTGATAAAAGATGCATTTTGTTGACTCAACAAACCCCCCTCAGCTCCTCTCTCTGCTTTCTCAACCCTATAATTATTCATCCCTCTTGCAGAGTCATGAGGAGCTGGAGCAGCATCGCAGATAGCTTGCTCTTACAGTATTTGTTGGCACTGCCTGAGGAAGCATGTAAACAAAGTGTGTGCATGTATAAGATGGTGTTAGAAGTTATTGCGGTTTCTGGTGCCAAATCAAATGTCAGTTCTTTAGTCCAAAATATAAATATTGTCCAGCTATTTATCTGTGGATTATTTCCATCATTGAAATGTCAAACTAAATAATGACATTTTCCACAATTTCTGAGACAAAAAGGCTGCTTCTTACATACACAATAAATGTTAATTGCAACCCTAAAATAAATCCTTACAATTGAGATAAATGGCCATTTGTATGATTCATGGTTATTTAAAGCATTTAGCTAATTATTTCCCATCAATTGACTGAACTAATTCAGCAATAGTTCACTTCTCAAATTGACATATTTGGACATAAAATGTATTACTAGGAACTCCTTATGGTGATCAGTAATGTTAAGAATGTACAAAAAGACAGCTAACATTGTTTTGCACCTCTACGTAACAATAAGGCTGACACGTTCCTCCCTCCCAGACCCCCTTCTGCGTACTTAATAATAAGATTTCATAACACAATATCAGCTGTTAAATAATGCTATGCCTCTTTCCTCATTAACTGCTCTGTCTCTATTCCTGTACAAGACAACACACCCTCTATTCTATTCTCTTTCATCTGCCATTTATCAAAAACAATGAGCAAAACAACAACAACAAGTTCCCTCCATTCTTCAATTCACCAAAACCATTACTTGATTGACTGATTCACCAAGTTAATTCATTATTGTAGCTCTCCCCCTGATCATTAAACTGTCAATCAATCCAAGTCATTCATCCAGTGTCTTGTCCTTTCCCTCTCTTTCACCCTGCTCATTCATCCACTTATCTATCATCCAACCACACCTCCATCAGTTCATCCACGCAATGATTTATGCCAGTTAGACAAGAGGAGTTACATAACCCCGATGTTTACCTCTGCAGCAGAATGTCACAGGCCATTCTCATTTCCCCAGCTGTTTTCTCTCTCTGTAGTCTGTCCCTTTTGTTTCCTTTCAGATTGTTCCTGAAGGTTTTTCAGGCTGAAGGCCGTCTCTTCTGCCTGTAGGCTGTTTGCTGTTTCTCCTGCCCAGGCACTGTAGGTTATTAAAGTCTGTTTTTTTGTTTTTCAGACCCAGCAGAGAATGGGCTTGACTTTTTATAACCAAACTTTTTAATCCAGCTGTTCGCTCTCCTCAGTCTCTCCTGCAGATTTCTCCTCTGTCAGGGCCGGCCTGGTATCCAGCGGGTCGGTTATCTCAGTTGAGCACTTTGAGGAGTCGGAGCCTGGGTGCATAATGCGGCGTCCTCTAAACCGGTGTGTGTGTTTCTGAATGAGTGTGTGTTAGTGAGGTAGTCTCAGTCTGCACTGTCTGAAGAAGTGCTGCAGTAAACATCCACAGCTCTGCTCAAATATATGAGCTTCTGATGTAACCAAGCAACAACCTCCCGGGAGGACCAATGGGAAGGGAGGGGCTGAAGTTGGGAGCCAATCGTAAAAAGGGAAAGACTTCTGCGAGCCAATCAGGAAGCAAAGAGGGAGGGAGTTGGATTTTTTTTGGTCCACTGGGCTGTGTAATACAGGAACACACACACTGGGACACAATGCACATAATCACAGAAACACACACCTGTGTAATTCATGCCATTATGTCACTCTACAGGAGCGTTTTGTAATAGCAGCTTCTCAGATAGATATAGCCATCATTATATTTCACAAATTATTTATCACAAAGGGATGTGGATGAGTCACAGTGAGAGAGCTGAGCAGAGTATAAAGGGAAACTAATGGAGAAATATGAACCCAAAAAGTGCGGAGGTAAGAAAGAAAACAGAGAAAAGGCTAAAGAAAGAGGAGGGCGAGGGCTATTCAAATGTATCCGATGCTTTTCTGCTGCAAATATCGACGGAAAGATAATCACCAACTATTTTGGTATTATTTTATATTAGTTATTAATAGTTTAGGTGATTTTTCAGCTTTCAAAAATATGGGCCTTTTATAGCTTTTCTCTGTTTTATATCATATTAAACTAAATATCTTTGAGTTTTTTTACATTTGTATACATCATTTTGGACACCCAGAAACTAAGATGTGCCTTTTCTCTATTTTCTGACATACACCAACGATTATAAGGAAATGACGGGCAGGTATTAGATAACGTCACTTTTTGTCCTCATGATGTTTCTGTGTATCAAATGTGTTTCCAGTAGGACGAGACTTCAGGGCAACTTTGTTCGAATCTCATTAAGAAACAATATCAGACTGGAGATTACACAGGTTTCTACGCACTAAAAAGAGATGCCTAGCAAATAGGGCTTTGATAAAATACTAATTTGAAGCTTTATCATACGAGGAAAGATAAAGAGTATGAACGAAATAACTTGATAATACTTGATAAACTGTTCCAATCTAAACCATATTACGTTTTTAATCTGTGTTACTAGCCGCTTTAAAAAGGACCTACTTTGAAGTCCGTTCTGTCAGAATAAATTGCATTATCCACTTCTTAAATTCAAGTCATGGCTTTGAGAGATGTTTTCACATGTTTGTGAGAGACTTCTGAGAGATTTATTAAGAGCAGTTAAAGGTAGGGTAGGTAATTTTGGAGAAACCAGCTCAAGTGCGCTAGAATTTGAAAATACACAGCCGGAACAAATCTGCCACTTCCTTACAGAGCCCCTCCTCCAACACACACGAACGCTCACATGACCAATGAGGGCACGAGATAAGTTTGTGCACAGATGGAAGGCTGACAGGCAGGTAGGCCATCCAGTTATTTTAGCCGGGCCGTCTAAAATGATTGGTCGTGCTTTTTACAGTACTACGGCTTCCACTGACTTTTTTTAATGGATTTTTTGTCAAAGCACTTCAGATATTCATTGCTATCGGGATGTTAAGAGCATTCCATGGAATATAACAACAAGTGTATCTCGAGCCGGTTTCTCAAACTTAACTACCCCACCTTTAAAGTGCCTGCGTTCCACAAAACAACCTGTTAAAGTCAGGACTACATTATGTTGAAAGAATATTTGAACAGTAAACACATTGTAAAAAGGATAAACTTCTGAGTAATGATCAATATCACATCAAATATTGAGTCAAAATAATACAAAAGAGAAGGCACACAACGGCTCTGGCTCCCAGCAAGATTTTGTGACAATTGTTCAGCAAAACATACCAAGAAAAACTACACTTCCTGGTACTTCAATGGGTTTCCTTAAACCCTTATCTTACATTTCAACGTAATCTCCTGTGACTTACACAAAGAACTAGGTGTAGATAAACAGAGGCTTCAGCAGCAGAGCTAACGATTAAAAGAAAAGCCTTTTATTGTGACGATTTAAGGCCGCAAGTGCTTCCAAGGAACTCAGATATTACAACTGTACCAGAACTGTGGGTGAGAAGTGATAGCACACGTGGTGAGAGCGAGGTGCTATCTGGGTCAGTTAGTATATCGTGTTACACATTGTGCACAGGCCGCGACACAACCGGGATGTGAAGGCTGAGGGAGGAAAGGGAGGGCATGACGTGAGACTAACTGAAGGATTGACAATTTCAGTATATAATTACACATATAATAAAAAAGTGGTACGTTTTAGTTTTAAACGGACCATAAAGTGATGGATGGTTCTCTCTCTTGTTTTCTGTACTAAATATATTATAAAGCAGTTTTAATACAGTATGTATTATAGTAATCATTGACTATTAAAAAAACAAAACAACCCTCTAGTCACTGCTTTGGGGTTAAAGCTGACCTGCTTGTGTTTCCTAGCATTTGTATCCAAGATGTCGATAAATCACAGAGCAGAGATTAAATTGGCCAATGAAATGTATTGGTTATTTAAGTAAAACATTTTAACAATTTGCAACTTTTGCACAATATTTAGGTCACAAAACATATAATATATATATATATATATACACATATACATATACACACCTGTTTGTGTGTCATAGAGCAAAAAGGAGGGGTGTCTACGAGCGAGGTCAAAACCCCAAACAGCACACAGCTGATATTCGTGTTCTGTGCTGACTTACATAATGTGTTGATGTCTATGTATACAGGCAGACGTATTATATTCAACATACGTATGAACTGTAAACAAGTACAGTATGCGCACTGCTCAGCTACAGACAATTCACAACTCTAAAGTAATAATAATGGTATTTGTAAAGCACCTTTCATAGCTAAAAGCAATCCCAAAGTGCAACAGCAGGGCATAGAATACATACTTGAAAGACTTTTGGGCCCTTCTTAACAAAGTAAAGCAAAAACAGAATGGGGTCAACACTGAGACATGATCAGCAATATGAATTGCTTTACCCCAACATTTACATTGTACCAAGAAAGAGCTAGACTGCTTAGCAAAGACTATTATGGGAAATATCCATTGAGTCCATTTTAAGGAAAAAAGTAGGAAAGAAGACAAGTAAGAATGCAACAATCAAGATGTGGGTGCATCAAAGTATCACCTGCTTTTCATTCACAATCTGACAGACCTTAAATTATTATCGTGCATTCTGACACAGATCTTGTGACCTGCAAAAAATGTGAATGATAATGTTGTCATGCAGCCTTTAGCGAGTTTACAAACATGCAGTGTCTCTGTCCCCGAGTGTGCACGGACAGTCAGGTGATCCCTATGGAAAAACAAGCAAATGCACTTGACCGAGAAGAGAAGTGTTTACGTATATATTTGTTTGTGTTTGTTTAGCGATGGTGTTCACATGCACATTGTTGCCAGGAACACAGAGAGCTCTCCAGCACTGTGTAGTGGCACAGCGGGACATCAATCATTTCCACAGCCACATAAAAATAACCGAGGGGAAATATCATGAGGGGATTTACCGGGAGGGAAGTCTGGATATCTGCAATGCGAGACGCTGTGTGTGTCATGATGATGCTTGTGACACTGAGGTATGACTAGCAGTAATGAGGTGGTTTCAAATATGTTGAAATTCTATCTTCGGTTGACCTTTTCCTTCCAGAGGTGTGACATTGCGTTTTCACTCAGACGGAAAATCAATAAATAGTTCACAAGTGGGGACGCTTTACTATCCTCACACCCTCTGCCTGCCCCCCCCTGTGGCCTTTCTCTGCCCTCTGATTCTCCTTCCCTCCATTCATCCATCCCCCCTGCTGCTCCTCCTCACCGCAGCCAGGAGGGCATCTCAAGAGTCCTCTTCCTCAACCTTTCATTGGCCTCATGAAAAAATACTTTCCACAGAGAGAGGATATACGCAGAGTGAAGGAGAGTAGTAACGGGGGAAGCAGAGGGATCAGAAGAAAAAATACCAGGGATTTTATATATAGATTTGAAATGAGCGGAGGCTGTCAGCAAGTAATGTGTGTGGGGGTGTGTGTGTGTGTGTGTGTGTGTGTGTGTGTGTGTGTGCAAACACAGTCTATTAAGGGAGCACTGCAGCAGCCACAGAAGACAGACTGCACTGTCTGTCAAGAGTACGACAAACAACTCAGCCACAGTAAATGATGAGTCACAAGGCAAGAATCACTGTGTGTCAAATATTACCTGATGTACACATGAAACAGTGAGCTCTAAGAACAAATGCAGATATACACTGACTCATCAAAAACTTCATGACAGTACTGAAGATTATAAGTACTTTAGCAACTTTACATTTAGTAAATGCTCTACTGAAAAGAAGACAATACATGAAGGGTAACGAACTGAGGGGGGAGGGGGGAGAAAAACACCCCCGACTAATTTTACATCAAAAGTGCATTGCTTTAAAAGCTGTCAATCACACATTCTTAAAACTTTGGGTTTGGGAAATGTTTCAAAGGATCTGAAATATTCACACTTAGAAACCAAAATATATTCAACAAAATGTCAGAAATGATTTGTTGATTAATTTGTAGACAGACATTTAAAATGCATACAAAAATCCCAAATAATTAACTGGTGCCCACTGCTAAAATGGAAGTACATTTTATAGTTTTTTTTTCTTTTACGTTCACATAATCAGAGGATTACTCAATTTCCAGAACAATTGTTCTCTCATCTTTATAGGTTGTACTGGACTGACTGGGCTTCAGGGCGACGTCAGATGTTAGTTTGTGGAGCTAAAACTCAATTGTGTAGGTGTCATCGTGAAAAAGCAAACATATTGTTTCATATTAAATCGGATGAGTAATTAGATTAAACCCTTCAAGAGTAAGCAATATTCTTTTTGCAATTTAAACAGAAATGTTCTTTAAGTTGTGGGCATGCATTATTTAAATGGCTTTGTGGTGAAAGCTCCAGGGTCTGCAGACACATCATTAATCCCCCAGACCAGACACTGAGGTTAGAGGTCACAGGGAGGATACTAACTGCAACAATCACATTAAACTTACAGATAAAAACAGGCTAGGCAGTGTCATTCAATTTAAATAATTTGCTACACGTAAACCCCCATACATCAGCAGTAATTAAAATGGTCCTAATGCACAACAGCTGCCACCTAAAGCTTTCTAACAGTAAACACACCTTTTAATTCAATCTAACATTCTATTTCATATCATTTTATTGTATATATACGTATTTATTTTCCTTTTCCTGCATTATATAAGTGCACCATAATGGTCTCGCACCATTGTATTCCCCACAAACAAGGAGTTTCACAACCTAACCATATAGATAAGATACAATGCAGACGGCCATTAGAGATGACGCAAATAGTGTAGTAGACTGCATTTGTTTGTTGGCCATCATTTTACATTTCATTATTTAGGTACACTTGTCCTTTCTCTCCGAGTCAAAGTGACAGATTTAATAATAAGAGCGTGTATAGTGAAAGAAACTGAGTTTATGTGTGCGAGGGTGGATTATGGATTACTTTCTATAATCATCTTAACGGCCACACACACACACACACACACACACACACACACACACACACACACACACACACACACACACACACACACACACACACACACACACCACACACACAACACACACACACACACACACACACACACACACACACACACACACACACACACACACACACACACACACACACACACACACACACACACACACACACACACACACACACACACACACACACACACACACACACACACACACACACACACACACACACACACACAACACACACACACACACACAACACACAACACACAACACACACACACACACCACACACACACACACACACACACACACACACAGGTGTCGTAAAAAAAGTCACAGCAGGCTGATGTACTGTCCTTTACTCCTTTACTGCCTTGCCTTTATCTAGCAGGTAGCGAGCTACTGAGCAAACAGAACACCAGAGTGCACACGGTGCAGGTTATTACAACAAATCTGCATTAAACAGCAATAAGTCAGGATCCAAAACTATCTGAGGCGCCTAACTAGAGACAGTCACATAAAACATAAAGTAAAACATGTTTGAAAAATGTTAAGAGTAAAACATGTTTTGAAACCATAAAGGTCAATGGGACAGGACTCATGGGACAAACTGCAGTGCGACTCACTCTGTGTAATTGGACACATCAAACAGCCACTAGTAAGGAGGAAACAGCAATAAAGTCATAATAAAGGGCAGCAGTACGGACATAAAACAGAACATTAACCGCTGCGGCGTCTGGACACAGATATCCATGCTAATTTAAAACAAAATGAAGATTTCACATAAATGTTTAACAGTAAAGCTGGTTTATGTATTGCTAAAGGTGGGATATGTAATTTTGGAGAAACCAGCTCGCACAGATGGAAGGCTGCCATCCAGTTATTTTAGCCGGGCCAGCTCAGATGATTGGTCGTGCTTTTTACAGCGCCACTGTATGTATTTATTGTCAAAGTATTTAATATATTCATTGCTATCGGGATGTTAAGAGCATTCCATGGAATATAACAAGTGTTTCTGAAGTGAATTACCTACCCCACGTTTAAGTCATCCATATTTATATAGAAACAAAATCTCAAAACTGAGTAATATTCCCTTTCTCTTTTGTTGATGCTGTCTAGTGTTTGATATTCCTTTGTAAATGCTTTGTGTTTTGAAAACAAATCTTTATAAACTCACTTCCTGTGTGATCTGTTCTGATTTTAGATTACCTACACAGCACATCGCTAGCTTACAGAAAATACAATGTTGTTCTGTGCTCTGAAGTGAAGACATGACAAAGTGATAGTTGTGACTCAAACAGGAATTAAACACACATGAGCAGGATGACTAAAGGGTTAAAGAGTTAAAGAGTTTGTCTACCGCAGATTTTTTCTTTTAATGTTTATTTTATTAGCTTTTCTTTTTAATGACTGATTTTAAATGCCATTTTCTTAATGTCTTTCATTTTTTGTAAAGCACTTTGAATTGCTTTGTGTTGAAAAGTGCTATATAAATAAACTTGCCTTGCCTTGCAGATGTAAGCATGATCCACTCCAAAGTGTATATATGTCAAATAAATGATCAACCCTGACTGTTCCCTTTAGATATAGGCTAGAGATGAACTGTACAGGCGGTTCATTGTTTGTTGTCTGTATACAGGAGTCTGGGTGTAGTTCTCAGTAACGAACTTAGGAGATCAGCAGATCAGAAGAACCTGAGAAGATCTCCATGTTCCTGCAGAGGGATTGAACTCATTATCTGATGAACCCGAGCATCTGCATGTGTGTGAGCTCAGAATGCAAGCTCAGCCTCCTTTGGTGCGAACACATGGAAAATGCTGTGACCGTGAAAACAAATTAACATCATTTTTGGATGATTGTTATCTCATAATGTTGGTCCACCGACTATAAAAGTGAATGACTGAATCAAATGCGGAAACATTTTCTACATCTAACTCTTATTTTTTTGTAAATTCCATCAACATTTTGACAAATTCCAGGATATTACTACAGCTTTATAATCGTTATTACCAAATATTGTTTTTCTTTTAGAGTTACGGAAATCGATGATATTCAATATTTATGTTCTCTGGTTTGTTAAGATACACTATCAAGAAAACTACTGCACGGAGCTTAACTACTGAAAAATTCACAATTAAGTAAATTAACACTAAATGTAGGAAAACCCCATCAAGGTTAGAAGTATATGAATATCACAAGAGAGCGATGCAATGTTATCATAAGTTGTTCAAGATACACCAAAGAAAATGTAAGGAAATCAGAGTGAGAAAAGCAGCAGTGTAATAGTTTTTTTTAATTTTTTTTATTTTTAAATCCAGTTTGGGACTTCTGCCACTTTTCATACCGTTGGTTAAGACCACATCCCCATTCTGACAAGACCCAAGGAAAACAAATCTGATAAACCATCTCATCCAATAATAAAAGCCAGAGACGCACCTGTCTGTGGGGCTGTCGTCAGTGTGTGTGTGTTGTGGTGAGTCAGAGGAGGCAGGACCCTCCTCCCCGTCCTGAGGCAGCTCTTCACATTCAGCCTCACACTTCTCATCGTCCAACAGCTCTGTGATCTGAAGACAGAAATACAGAAGACACACAAAGGTTAGATAGACTGTCTAGAACAGGAATAAGCAAAAACATATCAGGTTAGAAATCAGAAACTATTTTTTGTAATCTTGCGATTGTTGCCTGCTTACTTTTTGAGCAGACATTTGAAATAGAATTGCCTTAAGAAGACAGTAAATCGGCGATAGGTGGGTACAGTTGAACAGATTAATGAAGCAGGCAGTGTTATGAACATCATATTCAAAAAGAGCTTCAGTGGCATCTTCTCCAGCCTGCTGACAGCGTTGGACAGATTGTCTGCTGTCTGTCTACTTAATTAAATACTCTCTTAATGCCTGCCTTATTGTTCCAGGTCTGTTAGCAATGTTAGCAGATTTATGAACCAGGTTGTGTCGTATTACTCTGCCTCCGCCAACTTAGTCAAGTGCTTCTGGAGAGCTGCCATGTTTGAGAGGCCACAGGGAGTCGCCATGTCACAAATTGTTACCAACATCAAATGAAACTGTACAAGATATTGCATTTGTTTTCATGACTAATTTAACGTGATTGACATACGGTTGGTTACAAGTGTCTTGATTTCTGTATCCAAAGTGTTTGTTAATAGTGTTGAAGTATTTTTGTTGACATTACAATATCCATATAAGGATAATGCAACGTTAGATGTCACTTTACCTCACTATATATGGAGAACAATGTTATTTTTCTTTTGAACCTCGTCAAGAGGTCAATGCAATAAATAAAGGAAGTGAAGATGACTGAAGAACTGAAGAGAGAACCAAAGGATGTAATGAATGTGATGGTTAAGGAGTGATGCAGGAGGGGAAGAAGGGGGTTGAGATGTTAGAGAGGGAGGGGGAGGGCAGTAAACATGTAGGTAGACAGAAATAACTCATGGTGACAGCTGACATCATGTGAAGACACAAACCTAAATCCTTGAGCAGTAGTTAACTTATAATAATACAAATAATTTCTTAATGTTTTGTTGAGTAGTATGTTTTTTCCAAAATAAATGATACATTTCTTGACGCTATAAGCACAAGCCATGGTCACAAAAGCTTTTTCATTTGCTATTGTATGCAGCAATGTCACTTTAAAAATGAACTGGGGGAAACCCCGGAGGCAGTATGGGTTAAAAGGTCATGAAACATATACGTCATTGTGAGGATTTCTTCTCCTCCACAACTCTGATTTCTCTCCTCTCTTTCCTTCTCTCTCCCCTCAGCAGCATCTCCATCTGCTGCTGTCACTGTGCCGTTGCTACGGAAACACCCCTATTCCAAGAGCTATGATTGGCTGATGGGGAATTCTTGCATCGTCACATGCACAGCTTACAGAGGATGACTCACAAGACTCCTCCAAGTGTGTGTGTGTGTGTGTGTGTGTGTGTGTGTGTGTGTGTGTTGAACTAAGCAATCCTACTCTTAGACAAGACAACTTAATGCTCATGTTTTATTTCATTTTCTTATGCGCACAACACCATAGAGATTGTAAAAAAAAAAAATGCAACTTATGCATCTGTAAAAATGTTAAAGGCATACAATATATAGACTCGTATGGAATAAATGCCTCTTAATGATCACTTAGGACCCACTAGAAGCGTGAGGTGGGTGTCTGTATCTTCACAGCCTCTGCCCTTTTTCTGTATTTTCTTATTCTGCTCTAGTCAGGGCGTTTCAGGGAGTCAACCTCTATAACAACAAACACACAGGTGCCAGATTGTTACCACAGAACCAAGAGCAAACTTTTAAAATGGCGTGGGGAAATAGGTCAACTTCGAATGTTCTGTTTTCGAACCAAAACCAACAAACATTCTGCCTTTAACTGAATGATTAAATGCTACGAAAAGCTGTGGAATGATCATTTATCACCACGACATCTTACTTTACCCAACACAACCATTTTTGCTTCGCCAGTGTGCCATGTTCATTGATGTAGTCATTTGTGCTAATTGTTGCAATTGCAGTAGTACAGTCCCCCTTTTGTGGATACAAATCTCCCAGTAATTAATTTGTCATCCACCATCAAAAAGAGTCAGATCTACATCTTGATGTTAAACTAATTTAAAGCTATTCACCACTGATGTCAATGTAGAAAGCCATGAATAGAACTTGGACTGAACACCTAGCAAGAGCATAGTGGGCCACTGACGTGTGATATAGAGAAAATGAGTCTGGATATCACCTTAAATGTAGGAGTCCCCCTGGTGTATACCCATTTAAATGCAGGAGATGACCTGAGGAACAATGAAACTTCTTACCGTCCCCTGAGCTACAGAATATGACGCCCTGCTGAGTTAGTTATCAGAGAGTCTTTGAGGTGATGTAACTAACTAACTAGCTGTTGTTAAAACCCCTGTCAGGATATCCTGGACTGGTCATTTTTTTTCCTCAAAGAGTACATCTTTGTATGGAGAGTGTGTTTGCGTGCCCGAGTGGGTGAAAAGACGGGGCAGAGAGCGCCCTGGAACAAAAGGTCCCGGCCTCGGCTTTGGTTTAGCGGTCCAGAGTTTGGGGGCGGAAAGCGGAGAAAAACAACAAGCCTCACTGACATCATTAGTGGGCCAAGAACAAAGGACAATCACAAGTGACCGGGACTGACATTACAAGTCTCAACTGAGGATGTTTAGATGTTAGATTGGGAAACATTTATTCAGTCAATGCATTGCTATACAAGATGAGCAAGATGTTTTTGTAGGTTTTACTATGTTTCAAATGGAGAAGTACAAGGAAGACAAACAGCTTTTTAATACTTGCAAAACGTAAGGCTGGCTTCCAGGTGTTTTGAGTTAGGAGAGTAGATTTTATTGTAGGTAAAATAAGTAGGCTAACATTTAACTGTTCATATAAAACATTTTGGAAATCTCATCACATTTTTTTTGAATGCTATTGCCACTAGTTGCTTTCTTCTTGAGGCTATTTTCAGTGATTTTATATGTAAAAATGCATGATTTGCTTTTATTTGCCTTAGTTGTTTACATTAGAAACACGGCATCTGAAAACTAATATGAAACTGAGAAACTATTCAGATTAAAATCTTCAATCACAAAAATGAGGAAAAACACAGATGTTCAAAAATGAGCGAGATAATACATTGCTAATATTTTCTTGTCTCATATCTTAGAGATTGAGGGGAGATAGAACAGGGAATCCTCAAAATTGAGAGTTCAAAAACAATCCAACATTCAAATGGTAGAGCCCTGAAAAAAAGCTTAGTACAAAGGTCCAAACTGTTCTATTTCCCCTCCTGTTGGTGTGTTCTCGCTCGTTCCTGTGTGACGGCACTGTTAACTTCCAGCAGAGCCTCTGTAGAAAAGCTCTCTGGCCTTACGCTCCTGCAGTGAGTGGGAAGTGTGATCTACAAATGTGTTAGAAACTGATTTACAGATGTCCATATTCTCTCCGACCACGCATTAAATGCATACAGAGTACTTTTCCCTTTTAGTTCCGATAGTTCCTGGGATTTTGCGTTCACACCAAAAAGAGAACTTAGTTCATGAGAACTTTTACCCCATTTTCAGTGCCTGCTAGAGAGGTGGTATTTTCCTGGGGAGGAAAAAGTTCCAATTTCTGATTGGCTGAGCGGATTGCAAACCACGCCCCGTAAAACTTGGAAAAGTTTTGTGAAGCCGCCATTGTATTTGCTGGCATTAGCATTATCAGCATTAGCCCAGCGCACCAACGGAGAGAGACTAACTTATGGCAACACAAAAAAAACATGGTAGCGGTGGAGATGAGGAGGTGTCGGCGTTCTGGCGATTTACTCGGAAGGCTTCAGTAGAAGCTGCTGGGAGTCCCAGCAGCTTCTACTGAAGCCAGTCCCCAACCCCGGGGACTTCCGCCCAGGGACTTCGGGTGGCAGTATACGCCGTGAAGTTGTTTGCGGCCTGCCAGTAAACCCAAAGCAGAAGAAGAAGTGGTAATCTTCCCTCAGGGACTAATTCCGGTGTGAACGGGATCTGCTCTTTAGTTCCATGGGGGAACTAAGTGCTGTGAAAGCGGCTAATAATAAGTCAACATTGAGGCTGTATACTTCCAACCACTAGATGTAAAAACAAGTGTGTAGGTGTGTGTGTTCAAACAGGGCTGCCAACCCTCACGCATTGAACGTGAGAGTCACACAATTAACCCATATCTCACGCACTCACGCCACACTTGCGTCCAAAATATATGTATATAAATATAAAAATAAAGTGAAGGAACAGCAAACCGAGCGGTCTACGAAATGACACAGTCTTCTGGCTTAGTTCAGTAAAGTTGGAACGATATTGGGAGATTCTGATTTCACGGATCAATAACTCATGAACAAAATGTTATTCAGACACAAATGACGTCTCCTAAGTACCGTGGTAAGGTTGACAACGAACTACAATCACATTCTGATAAAAAAAAGCCAATACGCGCCGTCCTCCGAGCTGCACACATTACATTGGTCTCTATCCGCAGCCGGAGAAGAAACGAGTGCTCAGGGACCGTCTGCAAAGTGCAACTCCGAAAAAAGAGAATACAATAATATTCAATCACTATTATACAGCTTATTACTACCAAACTCACCACACACATCAATAGTCTCCTGTGTGTCATACGACAGCAAGGAGTTTGGAAGAATATGCTTTTGAATAATTTTGGGGAATATTTATAATGTAAAATCTTCAATAAATATGGCATCATCTTCAATAACTTTACTATTATACAGTATATTTCTACCAAACTCACTATTTGCATTGTTTTTGTTAGCATCTGGTTAGCTAGCTGTGCTAACGGATATTAGAAGCTGTTTCTAAAACAAGGAGAGGGAGAGCTCTGTCCTGTCAGACAGAGAGATACAGCTCAGTGAGGTAAGGGACTGTTTAGATAGTTAACTTTAGTCTAGTTATCTCAGTGGGTTTCAAACGGTTTGGTCACCATTTATGAGAATACATGAAAAACAGTTATGAAATACAATATGACAGTAAAACAAGAATACAGTTTAAAAGGGAAGTGATTTGTAAAATATCCATAAAGAAAAAGAAAATCTGTGTACAGTTCTGTTTCATATGGGTGTTGAGAGATATATCCATAGATCTCTTAATTTTTCTCTCAAAGTGCACCAGATTGATGCATTTAACTTCAATATTGTAATAAAAATCCCCCAACAAATATCACTTTACCTCTGCTTACACCGATATGCCATGTTATATGGTGTGAGCTGATTATCGAGCCTTCATTGTAAGAGTCGCGGGTACACTGTATGTGCGTATTCCACTGTAGCGCCCGGTACATTAATGGGAAACCCTAGTTTGTACATGTTCAATACATTTGTAACACTGTACACATGAACGTTTATTTTTTCGGTTCACCAAAAAAAATCTCACTCCAAGCTGAACTCAAAGGTTGGCAGCCCTGGTTCATATCACATGTCCCTATAAAGACATTATACATCTCCCATACCATCCAGCGAGGCCATCACCTCCTCTTTAAATAACTACATAACTGTGTCAAAGGAAGTGTTTCAACCTATATATGCTGCTCCCTGTGGCTGGAAATCATGCAACCTTGCTCTGGTGTTGAAAGAAACACTCCATTCACTCAGTTACAATTAATATTTATAATCTTGTATATTCACTGTGGCCTCTCAAGCATGGCTCGGCTCCAGAAGCACTTGACTAAGTTGGCAGAGGCAGAGTAATAAGACACAACCTGATTCATAAATCTGCTAACACTAACAGACCTGGAAAAATAAGGCAGGCATTAAGAGAGTATTTAATTAAGTAGACAGAGAGCAGACAATCTGTCCAACACTGTGTCAGCAGAACAGAGAAGATGCCACTAAAGCTCTTTTTGAATATAATATTAATAACACTGCCGGCTTCATTAATCTGTGAAAGTTAACCCTCTGAGACCCACAGAATCCTCACAGACCGACCGTCATTTCTAAAAATGCAAAAATCTCGAAATGTCTACAGTCTTTGTTAGCAAATCATGGGATGATATTTCCTATGGTGTTCTTGATAACCAAGTGTTTTGGAGGGATTTTTGGGAATATTCATCAATTCAAGTTAACAAACATGTTTAAATTAACACACTATAATTGGTGTTACAAATTCTATTGAACCAAGAATTGCTGTTATTTTACATAATAGGGAAAGGGAGTATTCATGTTCTAAGCCCTTAAGCACTCATTTATTTCAGATTTATGATAACAACAACTTGACACACAGTGCTTATCTGCATTTTAAATTAATCTTGAGGTTTCCAGCTTTAAGATGATGTACACCACAATGCGACATATAGTTTACCTACCATCAACCATGAAGATCGTCTAATTCAGGGGTTTTCAAAGTGTGGGAAGGTGAGCCTCCCCTCAGAGAACATAAAAACAGCCGCGCCCCCCCTCCCAATTAGTAATGCTAGTATTATTGTTGTTGTTGCTATAATGCAGGGGTATTCAATTGCATTTCAAAGAGGTCCAGTAAGAAAATGTAATTAAATGCTCTGTTTAATGACTCCGACTGTTTCTCTCTTCTTGTCTCGTCTCTGTGTGTGTGTTTGAATCTATCGTGCTGACTCACTGACTGCACCGATTTGATTGGCTGAGTAGCGCCACCTCCTTAAAACATTAAACAATAACTCTTTAAAACCTTTTTTTTTACATTTTCAACATTGTGGGTAAATCCTTATATGCTCCCGGCAACACACTGAACGTCAACTTTGCCTCCCCTTATTACACTCACCCTCCTTTAGTGGGAACAATGAGTCTGCGTCTTTGATGCGCACAGGCGGATGATGCAATGTAGACAGGAGTAAACGCAGATCATCCTCTGGCTGCAGCCTTGGCCGGCACTTGCTTTTGATCCAAGTCAATGCGGAAAACCCGCACTCACACAGGTAGGTGGAGGTGAAGGGAATGAGCACTTTTACAGCCTTTTTGGCGAGGTGGGGGAACTCGGTCTCCACAGACAGCCAAGTGACGTTTTCTGCCAGACGCTGTCTCCTCTCTCACTTTAGGTAACTTTACTAAAAATGTATCCATGTTGCCGCTCGCATAAAGTTAGCTGAAGTTAACTAGCTAGATTTCACTGTTTCTCGTTATTTTTTTCTCACGCTGTGCCTCCCCTGAAGCTCTCTGGCGCCCCCCCGGGGAAGCGCGCCTCACACTTTGAAAACCGCTGGTCTAACTAAATTCAATAGATGAATAACCACTAAGGGGTAAATGCTCCTTTACAGCTCCTTTCCTTTCCATTACAGCAGCTTTCAGACTTCAGATGTGTTCATCCTGGAAGTTTCCATAAATACGCACAAGTAAGATTTATGTTGTGACTTCCAAGTCAAAGTGACTCTGGGTCTTATTCAGATATGAGGCTCAAATTGCAATCCCATTGAGGCCTGAGATTCAAGGCCAAATGAAATCAAGTTTACAGGGCATATTCTTTCTCTACAGTCAACAGCAGCCTGGAAAAATATTCTATCTTATTAAGATGGGACAGTCTGCTTACATTTCATATTTCACTAGAAACCGGTTCTGCCCTGTAGCTCAATTTCCTAGAGCTATAATTCAAAACAGAACATACTGCTTTCTAATGTCACAGGATGCAATGTGGTTGTGGTATACAAAAGTAAATGTTCTGCCTTGTGAGCCAGAAAACATCTGCTGAGGAATAAAAAGTGACTATCAACAGTCTAGCCGTTGTCAAAGCTAGGCAGAAAATGCCACGGGCAAATTTCAGTACTGAGCGCACCCATATAATGACATTTAATATTTGTATCTAGAAGAATCCTGATTTTAGCTTTCGTACATTGACACAAAAATCTACCAACACCAATTCAAAACGAACGCACCCACTGTTGTCATCATAGCAACGGCAAGTCTCAGCACAGCCCCGCTCTAACCGAAACAATAATTCAACGCCCAATTTTGCCAACAAAGCAGACCAAAATCCAGTTTGGCATTCCTCGTTTTTAGCTCCCAGCCAGACGCATTGAATTTAAAGGTAATGCCTAAACATGACATGATGCAGCTCTTTCTCACTCACTCCATCTATCATATTCTACTGTATCTTCTACACATTTGCATTCTACTTTATTTCTTCAGGATCGTTCTAGCTCAGCGAGACATTTTTAACTTCCTCTTACGTCTGTTACTGTGATCATGTGAGACGCCATTGTGATAGAATTCCCTTCATGAGGGTTTGTGCGCTCAGAGAGGCGTCCCCAGTGCAGGGCTGGAGGTGTAAGTTTCATGGTTACATCATCCACAGCTTCTTATCTTTACCATCCCCTCCCTCACCATCTCACCCTTTATTTCTGTCTTCCTCTTCTCTCTGCACTCTGGCCATTTCTCCCCCATCTTCCAGGCTGCGTTTTTCTCCCTCTTCCTCCATCAACCTCCCACTTGTTTGCCCTCTCTCTTACATAAGACCCAGGGATCACTGCACAGATGATTTATATTTACACATTTGTTCTCACTGTGCCTGCTGCTCCTTTCTGCTGATGTTTCTCTCATTCTGTATATGTTAAACAATCTCATTCAGCTGATACACCATGCAGTGAAACACCACAAAGTTAAAGAAACTGGATCTGTAAATATTACATTTCTATGAGTTGCAGGGAGATTTTACTTCCAATTCCACTGCTGATCTAAATCACAATATAATGAAATTACTAGCCAGATAAAGGAAAGGATGTGACGTATAATGACAATAAAAACTCAAGATAACAAGGCAAGCAAACTTGGGGCCAAGCTTCTTGCAGCAGAGAAACATGACAAGGATACAAAAAAAAAGGAGGGAATCAGCTTGGGCGGATAAATGCAACTGAACCTACTGTTGATACTGTCGTTCCTCTAAATGCCAGACTTTCACAATGACTGTGTGTCGCCTTTAACATTTAAACATGATGTTAACAGTGTCCCCGCTGTCATGGAGAATTAACTATTAAATGTGACAGGAGTTATAGCAGAAGGGCAACATCAGAAATGGATCAGGGGTTATTATTTTGCTTGAGTATATGTTATCGTACAATAACACCGTGTAATCAGTCCACTGTAAAATGAAATGTTAACTCTGTGCTGTTGGTCCAGTAGAGACGCTGTGTTGCTGAGCAACAGGGGAAATGCCTTTGAGTTTGTTTAGTCTGCTGGTCACGTACTGTGTGTTTAATGTTGTTTTAAGACAGCACACATAGTTCCACACAGTCACACAGCTGGTATATGCCCATTGAGCCACATTCACACTGATCTGAACACACCTTAGGGTTTATTTAATGCCTTGTCACAGTGCGTGCGTGTGTGTGTGTGTGTGTGTGTTTGTGTTTGTGTGGGGCTCTTGGAGATTTTTCTGATAAAGTCATATGTAAAACATTTTCAGAATGTGTTGTTATGTACAACAATAGATAGAGGAAGTGAGTACTTACATTCCTAGACAGCACAAGTTCTCTCTGCAGCTAATTAATATTTATCAGCCTGAACGATTCACTGTGGTTTGTTTTACTGGAAGACATTTTAGTTTCAAGGTATGATGTAATCATTTAATACCAATGTTTTTCCAAATGTAACCTGGTCAAGTATGATTGACCTAAGTACCGTCCATTGATAATCATTTTGAAAAACAGAGCAGATTTATTTCATTAAGATCGTCCCTCTGAGATAATATTCTTGGTAATAAAGACAAGCAGGTCATTATGCTCCTGTTGTATTTACTGGTGATGGCTTTCATATTTCTTAGAAAGATTTCCAGTTTTCCCCCCCTTGGAAACAATTTCAACCCCAACACTGGCAGAGATAAATGCAACATTGTGCTGTGTGAGTGTTTTTAAATAGGAAGTAGGAAGAGGAGGAAGAGGAGGAGACAAAGAGGAGGATTTCTGACAGGTTTTGTAATTGAACAATCATTTCAGTAATGTTGACAGTGAATTCATGTAATATATATATTTACGCTAAGAGACTTAGAACATTGTGTAGAATATGCTTGGTTCCCTGGTGCAATGTATTGAGTTCTTTTTTTGCAAAATGTAAATCAATTATATCACCAGATTCTAGGCATGAATCATGCAAAACCCTAGATCTAATCACTGACTATACCGCGGTAAAAGAACAAATACAAAGACCTCTTTGGGTAGAGGGTGGGGTGCGCAAAAATAGATGAAATATACTTGGAGACCAGTACAGCAGGAGGGGAGATGTGTAGGCTCAAGACCAAAGGCTCGAAAAAGGAATATGCTGAACAAATGAATAACCAATGTTTGTCTCTGACGGCTAAAAAAACATTCATACCTTCTTTTCATTTACATACTGGCACATTTGGAGATATCTATACTTCAGGGTATATGCAGGAATGCTGAAGTCAAATGTAATACCTTTTAAGACCCTTTCCATACATTTTAAGACCTCATCGCCACTTGGAGTTTTAACCGGTTACATTGGCGACACACTTTACCTCACATTTACTACATACAGTATTGATTGTCCTTCCTCCTTATCTTCCAACCATTTGGACGCAGACTTGCATTTCCCCATAACGATGTTGCTTAACAACCGGCGTAAACGGACCTTCGCGCGCTATCAAGCAGTGAGCGTGCGATGTCCTGTTCAGATGACGTCAAATCCAACGGGATGCCATGAATAAACTACACAGAATCACACTACACACCTACGCAATGATTACATTCAGGCAGACTGTAGAATACAACCTCTTTGGACAATTGATATACTTATTGAAAACAAGCTACAACAATTAATACCTTGGAAAATGCCGTTTAATACTTTTTAATAGCCTTAATTTTCGCTAAATAGATTTATCAACTTTTAAGACCGCGCGGACACCCTGAACTTACAAAAAATCCTTCGCATAGTATGCCATTACCAGATTTAGTAGAGGATACTGACATCCTGTCCAAATAAGACAGATTGAATGAGTGACAGCAGTTAGAAACAGAAGTGATTAGCGGTACCTGTTCGTTGATGGAGCTGTAGTCGTTGGTGGTGGAGACGTCATCTTCCTCCGAGTCAAACAGGCCCTCCTGGTTGTCTAACAGCTCGGCCAAAACTCTGCTGACAGACTCCTGGTCTCGGAGGTCCTCTCCTTCTGTTGACAGACTGCAAACAAGAGTGTGTTGTTAGCACAATGTTTGCCTCTAGATGTTTAACAATTGCCAAAGCTGAATAAATGCATATATAAATATCTAAGTTTCTTGGAAAGATTATACCTTTTCATATATTTATAGAGGCAGGATGAGGATGTTGCTACAGGTGAGGGAGTTAATATAATATAAATATAGACATGTTTACTTTCTTGTAAATCCACATAGAATCATTAACAGTTTTGTATTAATAAACAAATACCTGCCCATAAAGTTAACCCATTACCTGATCAAGTTAGATGCCGCCGATCACAGTGCGCTGAGATTTGTGACTAACTGTAAAGCACTTACTCATCACTGTACCCTGTATGCCAGGGTAGGTTTGCCTTCACTTACTGTTCGGAGGCTCACTCATTGGTACATGTTCATATATAAAGCCATGTTGGGTAAATTACCGACTTATGTCTGCCCTCTGGTCTCACAGAGAGTCACAAGTAGCTATTGCCTGAGATCCCAGGATGTGTTTTTATTACATGTGCCAAGTGCTAGGACTGTTTTAGGCACTAAAGCTTTTATGTTCCGCTAGCTTGGAACACTCTGCAAAACATTTTGAAACTGAGCATTTTGGTTCCCCTGAATCATTTTAAAGCTCGGCTGGATGAAATGATATTTGATACTCATGGTACCGGTCATTGTGAATAGGTTTGTAAATTGTACCCCTGTAATTATGTTGTATGACGTCCTTTTGTTTTCTATTGTATTTATGTTTACATGTGTAACCAACGTGCTGCAGGTCTCCCTTGAAAAAGAGATCGTTGATCTCAATGGGATTTCACCTGGATAAATAAAGGCTACAAACAAACAAACAAAATAGTTTGGGGCATTTAATACATTACATTACATTACATTGCATTTAGCTGACGCTTTTATCCAAAGCGACTTACAATAAGTACATTCGACCAGGAAGACACAACCTTGAAGAAAACAGAATCATATAAGTACATCAGGTTTCATAGAGCCAAAACATTTCAAGTGCTACTCAACTGGCTTTAGATAAGCCAGTCCTTTATTAGTATAAAAGTGCTTTGTTAATAGTTCTATCGCTCGAAGTGGAGTCGAAAGAGATGAGTTTTCAGTCTGCGCCGGAAGATGTGCAAGCTATCTGCCGTCCTGATGTCAATGGGGAGCTCATTCCACCATCTTGGAGCCAGGACAGCAAACCCACGTGTTTTTGCCGATGGGAACTTGGGTCCCCCTCGCAGCGAGGGCGCAGCGAGTCGTTTGGCTGATGCAGAGCGTAGTGCACGCGCTGGGGTGTACGGTTTAACCATGTCCTGGATGTACGAAGGGCCAGATCCATTCGCAGCACGGTAAGCAAGTACCAGTGTCTTGAAGTGGATTCTAGCAGTTACCGGAAGCCAGTGAAGCGAGCGGAGGAGCGGAGTGGTGTGGGAAAATGTAGGAAGGTTGAAGACCAGACGAGCCGCTGCATTCTGGATGAGCTGCAGAGGTCGGATGGCACATGCAGGTAGACCAGCCAGGAGGGAGTTGCAGTAGTCTAGGCGTGAGATGACGAGAGCCTGGACCAGAACCTGCGTCGCTTTCTGTGTCAGCTGGGGACGTATCTTCCTGATGTTGTAAAGCGTGTATCTGCAGCAACGGGTTGTGGCAGCGATGTTTGCAGTGAAGGACAGGTTGTTATCTAGGGTCACACCCAGATTCCTTGCAGTCTGAGTCGGGGAAACAACTGAGGTGCCGATGTTGATTGTTAGGTCAAGAGTGGGACAATCTTTTCCCGGAAGGAAGAGCAGCTCAGTCTTGTCAAGGTTGAGCTTGAGGTGGTGAGCAGACATCCACTGAGAGATGTCAGCTAGACAAGCAGAGATGCGTGCGACGACCTGGGTCTCTGAGCGGGGAAAGGACAGAATTAATTGGGTGTCGTCAGCGTAGCAGTGGTATGAAAAACCATGCGGGCTAATGACTGATCCGAGTGAGTTTGTGTACAGGGAGAAGAGGAGGGGACCAAGAACAGAGCCCTGAGGGACCCCTGTAGTTAATTGACAAGGGTGGGACTCAGACCCTCTCCAAGTCACCCTGTAGGTAATAAATAGTTTATTCTCTATAACAGGGCCTACCAACACAGTATATATTAATATTTTTTTTCTATGATTCGTATAACGATTGATTCGTATATTAGTAAGTTTTCCATTAAATAAAAGTTATAAAAGTTTTCTTGTATGCCGTTAATAATAGTTCTGAAAAAGAAAGCAAATTAAAATCTGAAATTTGAATCAGCCAAGAAATCAATTAGTACATCTTTATGTCAAAGGGACATCGAATGTGACCATCAAGCACTAATAACTAAACAGCCCTGAAGAGACGTCTTACTGGAAGATGTCGGGCCCGAAGACGGCGGCCAGCGTCCCGATGTTCCAGCTCTCCTGCTGGAGGGAGGCCACGCTGGTGAGGAAGCGGCAGAGGAAGCGCAGCAGACCGTAGTTTAGCAGAGGAAGCTGCTGCAGCAGGTACTTCAGGTTTCTAAACAGGTCCTCCTCATTGCTGTAATCTGGGGATGTTTAGGAGTAGAATATCATTACATCTTTATTGCATTCAACATAACTTACTTACTGTCATTAATGTTATTGGATAGGCTGTTTATTGAACTAGTACAATGCTGCACTTCATGTTGCTACAATAGAGTGGCGAAGTCCCTCCCTTTCCGGGGAGCTCCATGGGACCTTATTTCGGAAAAAGTAAGTCAATGAAAATCACTCCAAGTCTGGGCATGTTGAGAGCTGTACATACACACCAGGGGAGTTAGTCGGTTCCGTAAGAGCCAGCATGCGGGACCGGGATTCTGGGATTTGTAGTCTTTCTAGTAGCGTATTTTTCATAGTCTTATATTTCAAAAGTTTTATGACTTTTTTGACATGGAAATTATTTGTTAAGATTGACAAACATCACATGTGTAATTCGTGGCACAATTCAAACGGAATTGAAAGATACGTTTTCTCTCTCCATTGACTTCAATACATAATGGTCCCCGGGAAGGGAGGGACTTCGCCACTCTATGCCCCGTTTCATTTCTGTATATTTACTGAACAGTAAATAATGTGAACAATGTATATTCCTCTGGTAGAGATGCAACATTTTGTTATCTTTTATTAAATCGTAATATTGTATCGTATCGTATAAAATAGAGAATGAAAAATGAATGACGTGACATGGAGAGTCCCTGCAAACTCCCCCACTGCTGTTATCTGCAGGACAGCGTTAGAGACAACCATGATCATGACAAGAGGATTAGAAAAGATTATCTCTGATAGAAACCGAGGCAAAAGAGTACAAGACAAAGAGGAGGGACAACAGAATAAAATAGCAAATGTAGAAATGATTGCATTGTAATAATTATTGAGAATAAATTAAAATGACAATGTTTCCTAGCTCGCAAAAACGTTGAAATGTAAATATTCAAATAGGAGTTATGAAAGAGCAATATCAACACAACATTTTCCACTACAGGGAAAGGTCTGTTTTTATGCAATCCTTGCAAGCTCATATACGTTAAAATGTACATTTAAGGCACATTTATGCATTAGGTTTTAATATTGACGGAAGACACCATTTATGTCCTTAGAGTACACAGTAAGTCTGAGCAGTAAGTGAACATGGCCATGGTCATAAAATGTAAACGCCAAATCAATGTTGATGAAAATCCAGAAATGGGATACAATGGTGTGTGTTTTGTACAGACTGACAAATACGAAAAAATACACTTCGTTATTTGCAACAGGCAAAAATAACATCACAAACTAACATTAAATGGAGCAAAAAAGAAAAGAAAACACAAGATGTTGGTAAAGTGGATCAAATAACAAAAACATTGAGTGGTGAAGTGACATGGGTTAAAGCAGGGGATGTCACACACCTTGGTGGAGCTGCAGGATGTGTCCCTGTATCGCTGTTGGGATAACGGGCTCAGGAAGCTCCTGCAGGAAGAGCCGCAGCAAACTGACCGCAGACGCCAGGTCCGCCTCCTTCTGCAGCGCCACCTCCTCCCCGCTGTCGTAGCGCTGCCGCAGCCAATCCACGCGCTCTGCGTTGCCATTCACAAGGAAGAGCCCCTCCAGGTCCAGGTGACCTGAGGACACAGCTATAATTAATAACCTTTCTTTACACCATCACATCATTTATATTTATATTCAGTGTACGTCAAATTATTTTGATCAACCTAAACTCCATTACCGAGACAATTATTTACAGCCTGCAATGGCTGTTTTATTTGTCTAGTTCTAGTGATAATTACAACCAGTTACTAACTGGTATTGCAGCGTTGTCATGTGATATTTCTGAACTTTGGACTTAATGTAAAATCCTCTGAACTGTCAAAAATAAATAACTGACTGACATGTTGGTATTATGGCAAACGGGGGGGTGCAAAGTTCCAACTGGTTGCTTATTCAGTTAAGAAATGCTGACTTGAATATGAAAACAAAGCTTACATACGGTCACCATGGTATTACAGGGGAAACGTGTGTGTGTGTGTGTATATACAATTACATTTGTGCAGGTGAACCCCTCCCTCATCAGTATGAAACAAGAGGCCTGACCACACTGACCGTTTCCTGTGTGACAACATTGCTGAATGTTGAGCGTTATGATTTAAGAGACAAACTGATAGCATCAGCAAATTATCTCAGGGATTAAACCAGTTTTTTTAACATGTTTTTAATATTATTGGGTTTATCTACATTTAGATAATAAGCCATCTGTTCTTCTTGTGTCATGTGTCCTGCTACAAATACTGCTGTTGGTAGCTACTATAACAACTACTAGTCAGATTTTCTCAAATGAAAATCATGTTGATGTTCCAATAAACTCCAAGCTGTTTTTGGATTGATTTAGTCCTTACGATACATCAGTGTGAAGTGAAAACAATGACTGGTCTTTTTGGGTGTATTTTCCAATAAAGTATTAATGAGTCCATTATGATTCAAACCAACTAGATTGAACGGAGAGCTGACTGAACATGTCTAAAGTCTTTATGCCAGGTCTGAACCACCACACTCAGAGCTGGGCATAAAGAGCCTGCCAAAGTAGACAGGGGCGAGATGTGATGAATCGTACAAATGGGAATAATGACGCACACTGTCGGACAGTGTTCCCAGAAAGGAATTCATGCTGTTGGTCCCTTTTTGAAAAAGGATAGCTTGAAAGAGAAGTTTGTAGTCTGCATAGTTTCACTCCTCCGCACACCTGCCGATCGCTGCATGGAGGAGGAACGCTTGTCGGTTCGGGAAAGTTACAATAATTGCCAGAAAAACGGCTTAGTTTGAAGCGTTATGCAGCTTAAACGGGCCCAACGTGATCATTTCCTCTCCATTTCTACACAGTGCTGTTATTTTTCACACAAATATCAACCAAAGCAGTCGTTCCTTGTTTAAATTGAATAGACGATGTAATCTTTAACCTATGCCACAACTTCGGTTGATACACCTTCAAGTAATTTACATTTCCAATCTCTGTTTAACATCAGATTACCTTTTCAGTTCATATTTTCAACACCCTGCTCCTTCTCAAACCTCCGACACCACACACAAACCAAATAAGAGGGATTAAGGCCTTTTCACTGGCTGAATAACTTCTGGACTGGCAGCACCACTCTAATTAAACGCCAGTAGAGGCCCGGAGAGGATTAAAGACTTATTACATAACCTCTTATGATCGAGCGCTCCCTGGGGCACACCAACCGTCGACCTGCTTCACTGGTCAGTTGAGGGGGATTGAGGTGAAGCTTCATTAAAACATATCCACTGACTACACTGGTTTAACAAGATCATTTTATGTCAGACACGATATAAAACAATACAAAACGAGAAAGGAAATTAGAAAAGAGAAGGTTTTAATTTGCTTAACCCAACTTCAACTTGTTATGTAAGCAGATATGTATTTTTTAAAATCATTTCTTGAAGCTCTGATTAAGACTAACAACACTCAGGTATTATTAAAATGCTTATCCAACACACTTGTACTACTACATGCATTTTCAATTTTGCAAAATCACATATTGAGATTTAGTGAAACAACTTTAACAAATTCAAATTACTTAAGTTCTTCAGGGTTTGCACCAACAATGCGTCCTAAGCACAAAGAGGATCAGCTGGTTTGGTGTCTCGCTGACGGCTGTGTGGGTTATGCAACACAGCACTGGTACGGATGGTGTTATGAAGCCAGCATTAATGGGAGCCAAATGATTAATTTGAGCGCTGACTGGTTAGTTTAAGAACTTAAATTTGGCTCCAAAAGTGGCTGTTTGTTTATCCATCTCAACCTCCAGAGCAAGACGTCTGAACTGCCAACCTGCTGGTATAAAGACGGTGACATAAGACTGAAGTTCCTGCTCTGCCAGGCCTGAAGGGAAGTGTCCAGGGGAACTGATGTGGGAACGGCCCGGAGCCAGGGCTATGGTAGGTTGCTCTTGTCACTGTTCAGTTCATGTGTTTTCACTAGAGGAACTGAAGTTGACAGAAGTGTTATGCAATGAAGGAGGAAGTGGACCGTGGTGCATTTAGAGTTCATCTTATCGCAGAAAACTGGATCTTCCCTAACGACATATTTGGTTTATCGTGATGCAATCAATAGCAGGAGGGCGTGCTTAGGAAACCGGAACATTTCAGAAGGCAATCAGATGTAACTGAGCGATTAGAAGTATGTACTTCAAGTGGGACACCAATTAAGGACTTCAAGTGGGCTGAAGCTCACAGTCTTATTCCTGCTTTCCCATTTTTATGTTAAGTGTTGTGAAATGTCATTATGGTTCTGCATTTTCAGTCAAACCAAAGTCCTGTGTAACTGTGCTGAACATAAGGCGGTAAAGAATAAATGCAACAATTGTTGAAATGAGAAAAAAACCTCTTCAATTAAAAATTACAAATGTCCACTTGATGAATGAAACATAATCGGGTGTTGCTTTGATACAAGTGAATGATACGAATATATCTCAAATACAAATGGTGTTTAATTTAGTATTGGGTCAATAACTGTGTATACGTTTTCAGATGTTACAGACATTACTTTGGTTATATTAAGTAAAGAAAAGGAGGAAGATCTAACAATCAAATGACTGATATACATGTCTGCAAACAAATGCATCACCATTGGTGAGTATGAGTCGTGTAAATATATCACAATAGTGATTTGATTGGTTTATCAGGCATTTACATTTACTGAAATTGTTGCATTGGCGTCATCAGCTATGTTAGTGTTGTTATTTTAGGTTGGTGAATAATACTTTGTGGGAAATAATTCCAAAATGAATCCCATATTTGATATTTAATGATGTGACACCTAATCTAATGCCCAAAAGTTTAAAAAAAATCTACATTTACCTAAAACGGAATAAATCTCAGCAAACAAAAAAAATCTTGAATGTTCTGTTCGAGCGTCACTATGAGTGTGTGTTACATACGCGTGTGTGTGTGTGTGTGTGTGTGTGTGTGTGTGTGTCTCACCATGCTCTTCAATGTAGTCGACGATGTGTTTCACCAGCGCAGGAACCTCATGGCCACTGAGGGTGTGTGTGCGCGTCACATCCTCCAGAGGAACGCCAAAAACACGCGTAGTGCTTGCTGAGCTCCCGCCCTCGTTGCCTGGCAACGGAGACACGCTCTTCCTCATGGCCTCCTCCTCACCACAACCCCGCCAAGACCTCACGTCTTCAGGAAAAAAGAAGGAGGGTTATTAGAAAGTGCAGTGTAGTAAAGACACGTGTCATCTTCAGTCATTTGCACACTGACAAATAATAGAAAAGAGAAACCTATTGCGTGCAAGTTGCTGTGCTATTCACAAGCAAAATAATTAGAAACAGCACCGGCAAAAATTTGGGAGTGGCATGTTTTACACACTGTTACGTGTGTGTGAACCTACCTTTCTCACACTAAACCAGGGAAGAAAAGGAGGAAGGGAAACCGGAGAATAGAGAGCAGCAAAAAAAAAAAAAAGATTTAAAGGAGGAAGAACAGGTGGAGGAGGAGTGCAAAACAAAGTTAATTATGTGTCTGGGAATGGGGGAAAAAAAGTTGTTTCTAAAACAGTTAACAATGCCTTAATGACATTTTTGTATTCAAAGGTCCAGGGTGTGGGAGGAGAAAATGAATTCTAGAGACTTAAGGTTTCATGTAGTGCTGCATTTTGGGAGCAGGCGGGAAGAGAAGAAGACTGAATGAGGTAAGGGGGGGGGGGGAACCTATGTTCCTGGTCTGGCTTTTACGTCATGTTTTAAATTATCATTATTTATTTCATTACATTTTGTATACTTTTACACTTTACTGTTGACTTGTTTTTTTCTAGATTGTTTTATTAACTTTTTACTACTTTTATCATCCTCATTTGTTTGAAGGGTGCTTTATCAATGCAGTCTGATTGATAAGTTATCTGTCACGATCTTAGTTGTATGTCACGATTTTAGTTTTGTCTGTCTTGTCATGGGTTTTATTTTGCTATTCTGTTCTCCCTGTGTCTCGTCTTCCTTCCTGTGATTTCCCTCCTGTGTCTGATTGTGTTCACCTGTTGCCCCTGTGTTTCTGCCTCCCCTGCCCACCTGTGTCTTGTCCTGTGATTACCCTTCTTTGTATTTAGTCTCGTCTTCCCCTGTGCTCCATGTCGGTTCATTGTCTTTCCTGTCTCCCTCCATGTTGGTCACGGTCAGTTTTTGTTTTGATGCTACCTCGTGCTACCTCGTGCTACCTCGTGCTACCTGTTTATTTTACGTCATGTTTTTTCAGTCATCACCTTTACAAAATAAAGCTCGCCTTTTGTTCCTTGACCTTTTTTATTCTGCATTTGGGTCCTCCCTTTTCCCGAATCCTGACACTATCTGGCTAAAGTTGCACACACTGATTTCCCTCTGCACAAGGTAGTATTATGTCATTTTCTTACAACCATTTTCTCTCAAAGTGGATGATTTAATTACATAAACATGAATCACTGTGGGTGAAAGTCAGTTGTTATATAATCCGCATATAAAGGCCATTACTTTAATTGAAGTCTTATCCCTGCAGTATTTGTCATGTCCTCTTGTCATCATCACTCCTTAGTTACCATGCAAAGGCGATGCTGTGAAAGCCGAGTCAGAGAATGAGATGTAAATCGATGCAAAGCGAGAAAGAATTGGCAACATTCATTTCAGTTTTTAGTTTGACTTTGATGATGGTCGCTTGGTGAGTAATCGGAAAACAAACAGTGGCAGATGGAATCCAGGAGGAATATTAGGAAACGTTTCGTCTCATTTAAATTGAATTAAGGTTACATAACATCTCAAATAATATTGTTCTTTCAAAGATATTAACATACATTTCAATAAAAGAAAAACATTTTACACATGTTTTCTTATTTGTATCATCAAATTCAAAGGGTGTTTTTTTCAATTTTGTAAATAACAATAACTGAATCCTATTGGCGCTGGAAACATAATTGCCACAACCCAAAAACATTTGCAAAGAATATAATAATCACATGCGGAAATTACTCCAAAAAGAGTGTGAAATGTATTCTTTAAAAGGAGGAAGGGGTACCTCTTACAATAAAGAGAAAGTTAGAGTTACTGCTTTTCCGTTTCAGTTCTTAAAGTGTCTGGTAGTATTAAAAGTAAGCACTGTAATTAGGGATGCACCGATCGATCGGCCGCCGATCGATATCGGCTGATACTCGATCGGTGCTCTCTAGAAATGCCGATCGCGAGAGCCGATTGCGAGAGCCGATCGCATGACGTAAAAGGATGATGTAAAATACATGACACTTTTCTCTGTGCGCGGTAAAACAAGCTCGTCAAAATGGCTTCACCAGTCTGGCAGTATTTTAAGGTGTCCGAAAATGACAATAAAATAGCGGTATGCAACGTGTGTGAAGCAGAAATCCTGCAGCTCCACCTGCTGTGACGGACCGGGGAGCGGAAAACACACACTAAGAGTTAGACCTAACACACTTAGCTATTTCATCTACCTCTGGAAAAAGCTAAACTAGTTATAAATATATTTATTCTCCATTGTCGGGTTACTCATTACTGGATCAGTGAGCTGCATGAGACGATACTGACAGGAGAGAGAGCGAGAGAGGGAGGGAGAGAGGAAAAGAGAGCGCTTCCGCTCATTTCTCCCGTGTTATTATCCAAAGTTAATGTAAACTTGAATAATAATTATGTTGGTTGTTGTTTGTGGAAGCGCCAGTGAATGAGCCCCATTAACTGAGTTTTAAACATCACATTAAATGGAAGATCCCCATAGGCCCCGCCCACGCGATCGGCCGATACAGATTCCAGCGATCGGCCCCAAAATTGGCGATCAGAGCATCCCTAACTGTAATATACAAATTGTTTTTATAGCAAATGATATTTGTATGTATATGTGTGTGTGTGTGTGTGTGTGTGTGTGTGTGTGTGTGTGTGAACTCACCGTGCAGCAGTGAAAGTGTATCCTATGCTCTCCCCCTCTAGCCAGTGAACCACCAAACCCTCTATGGCTGCTTCAGGTTGTGGCAGAAGATGAGCCGGTAGTTCCTCATTGACGGACCGCTAATCCCCCTTGCAGGATTCCCTAATATCTGCACTGAGGAGAGACAGAGGGGGACGAGAAAGGGGAGGGGGAACAAAAGAAATGGAGATAATAGAGTGAAAAGAAGAAGGTGGGGAGGGTAGACAGAGGTGGAGAAAAATAAGACATCTGTTAAGTAACAAACATCTGCTTAGTTAGTGCTTTCTATTGTAATAAAATGCAGTTTTTAAAGATGTTCCATGTACATATATGTTCTGTTCTCAACGCCTTTTGTCAAGTTTGCTAGATAAAATAAATTATTAACAAAACCTTATTAAACATTTATACAAATTGGAGGCAGGTGACCAAAGAGACAACAAATAATGGCAAAGGATTGCATCACAGAATGAGCGTTGACAACATTTTAATTCTAACATAAGGTAGTTTTGGCAAAATATAGTAGATAAGTAGAAAAAAAGCCTCTGATCCTACAATAACTAAGCCATTAGCACCTTCCTGTCTTTTCCTTTATCCACTCCTCTCCTTCTGATCTAATCTTATCCTCCTACTTCAAGGAACGAGATATCATGTCGTCTGAATTCAGTGTCAGCTCGAGGCGAACATCGAAATGATAATTACCAGAAACCACAAAAAGTGTGATCGCTGTGTGTCTGTGTGAGTTCTGCATTTCATGGGCATGTCCGTACATGCCCTTGTGAATGTGGGGAAAACTGTCACAGTGGATCTGTGTATGTTAGGTGTGTTGTTTGCTGCAAATTGAATGAGAGTGTGTTATTTCATATGGTATCGGTATACCTGTGAATGAGCATGTGTTTGATGGATAAGGCTGTCAAAAGTGTGTGTTGTATAAGGGTGTTATATGCAAGATAAGATTAAAGGCGGTCCCAGTGTGCATGAAGAGAAAAACAGTCCCTGTCTGTTTGAGTGTGGCAATAATATGGTCAAATATTAAAGACACAGTGACAGTACTGCTTCTAAGAGTCAGAGAGACAGTGATTTAGAAATGTGATAAAAGGGAGTTAAGACAAATCATATTGATTTAGTATTTAATTATCAAGTGATTTATGATTTAAATTGTTCAAAGCTAAAAATTACAAATTACATTAAAAATACTTTTTCCATGCAAAAGTGGCAGGAAATGCTGATTTCAGCCAACCAAATATATAATACTATATTTAATATTTAACTGAATATCTTTTTCTTTTTTTTGACAAATATAGTACGAGGGCAATACTGTGGCGCTGATCTTGTAGCCTACATAAGATATATAAATTCTCAAGAGAAGATGGCGCCCGGATACAAAATGGTGCCGCAGACTTAAACAACACCGCGTCATCCGAGCTCCGTAAAAACAAAGCTGTCTATGCCGTCTATTCGGCACGATTTTCATATATATATATTTAATTATACAGTTTTTGACCAGCAGAAATATTATTTTCTGGCATCACTTTAACATTTTACGGGGGAAATCTGCATTTTGGTATGAGGGCGCCTGTTACCCGGTTTGGACAAAATCCTGGAATATCTTTGACCTTTTTAGACATTCACTGTAGATACATCACATTGGACTACGAGACACTCGAAATAGTGAAATGTTCACTATTTTTTCTGACCACATTATTTACAACCATTATTTCATCAGTCTAGAAAAGAATCGTCTGAGTAATCAAATAAAATCAAAGTTTATGTATAAAGCACATTTAAAAGCGATTTTTGGTCGGGCCAAAGTGCTGTACATGTAATAAATACTACAATCACAATAAAAGACAATAAATTACAACAGATATATAAAAAACACAGGGAAAAGTCAGGAGTCGTGCTCCGCTCTGACTAAAAGGCCAGGGAGAAGAAGTGTGTTTTAAGAGTAGATTTAAAAAAAACAAACAGGGTCTGGACCGACCTCACATGGAGGGGCAGAGTGTTCCAGAGCCTAGGGCCAGTAATGGAAGATACACGTTTAGTATATCAGCCCTAGTTAGGACCAGATATTGCTTGGCACGGTATATTTAAGCAATAGCTCACGACAGGCCGTGGTATATGCTCATTATATCACAGCTAAGGGCCGTGGTTCGGCCCGACGCGAAGAGATAATGTCTCTGCTTTGTTTCAAGACCCGCATCAGAAAGCTTTTGAATGGTGGTACTTCTCCAGTTGGTCTACCTGCTCTTCACGTAGCTCTGCATGTCGTCGTTTAGGTGCTTTTTTTTTTCTGGAGATAGGCACTCCTCAATCCACTCCTCCATAGTAAGACCCCCCCCGGAGGTCGAAGTTAATCTTAAATGTTTCCATCTTATGCTTTGTAAGTTTGTTTCGTAACGGAAGAAATGTAAATATATTTATAAAACTGACAAGTCAAATCAAGCAATCTGATTGGTCGATAGCGTTTTTGCGGACCTCTTTGATTACAGATTTGAAAACAACGTTGCTTGCTTTAAAAGTAGCACAATTCATTATGTCAAACCTTGGAAAGTATCTAGATATCCCTGCCCTAATGCCAAAGGAACTGCACACTGAATATGTTTTGCCGTTTGATGTCTATGTCTGGACCGCTGTGTAAAAAGGAGGGTTTCTGCCCCGTTACTTCTCCGCTGCTTTCTTGTTCCAGTTTGAAAAGCATTTGCTTTTCAGCCCAACTGTATACTGTTTTTCTCAGGCGCGGAGGGATACTGACTTGTTGTGAAAAGTAACTTACAATTCTACCCGTGGTATACGCTCAGTATATCACGGCTAAGAACCAATCAGATTGCTTGATTTGACTTGTCCGTTTTATAAATGAAGTTAACTTAACCCGAGCAGGATCAATCTTCACCTCCCACCAATATGGGTGATTTTCCATCTCTGGGATAATATTTCCTTTTCGCTATGTTCCCATTTTGCGGTCTTATAAGGTGAATCCTTTCAGTGAATACCTGAGAAGTGTTATAATTGATATGGCCTCCTACTGAACTCTGAGAAATGAAGAAGGGGTAAACAAACTTTTTATTTTTAGCTGGCTGAAGAACTGAATTTCATTTTCAGGTGTTCTTAATACCAAAGCTTATTAAACGGGGGTTTCAGAGTCTTGTGTTTGCTCATGAGGATTTCTGAGTCCTTTAAAGCCATTCTTCAGCTGCCTCTGTTCTTTCCAACACCAACTGAACTGGCACTGCCGGGTCCTGAGCCTCTTTAAAAGCTAAAGAAAATCCCACTGTTGGAACGGAAATTCTTGTATTTGTGAGGTCCCTTACAATTAAAACCCAAAATAGGTACCACAGACCAGATAGCATTGTTCTCAGCTAACTGAATAAATAAGAAAAAAACGATAACTACTACATACTGTTGATTATAACAACAAGGGGTCTAAAAAGCACAGTATCATAGTGCAGACTTCTTTTAAGCGAGGGTGGTCTTTTTACTTTAAAACATGACACACTTGGGCTGTAGCAAACAGAAGAGGACAATGACACTCGGAGATTAAGGAACTCAATGTTCCCAAACCAGTGTGTCGTCTGCAGTGAAAACTGACCTTAAAAAGGCCTCTGTAGTGAGGATTTGGTCAGTAATGGAACAGTCTAGAATAGCTCTGTCTGTGTTTCCTTCTGTCTGTCTGTGTGTCTTAATCCCCGATATCATGCTTGACGACCTCCCGCTCAACAATGAGGCCCATTGTTAGAAGGGAAACTGAGAAAGTTGAGGTGGTGCACTAAGAGTGAGAAAGAGAAAGTAAGTGAGAAAGAGAAAACGTAAAGTCTGAAGAGCAAAAAGCCCATGGGGAATTTGAGAATACGGAGAAAGGTTTATAAGGGAAGACTGTTCAGACATAAATCCGCACTGTCTGAAAAAAGGGTCAGTATACCTCATTAATTTCCGTTAGATTACTCTGTACCAGGTAAAGGGTTCTTCTACTGTTTACAAAGCAATCGTCAAAGCTAAATAAACTGTCACATGACATCTAGAGTTGTCAAATGTTTGCTCATAGCTTTAGAAATGCTATGCTGTGTTTTGGCATCTGATAAGCTTTCAATCTCCTGGATGTACTCCTCAAAAATGTTTATTGTCTCACCGGAAATAAAGCAATACACCTACACTCACTTTTTTCTAAACACAGTGCTGATATTGGCCTGAACACTCAGTAGGACTACATTCCTAATCCATAAAGTGTCAAACTTTTGATTCTCTACCTCTAACAAAGACACCACAGGTTAGTGCAAGCTTTCCAATAGTCTTAGGTTAAATGCTTTGTTTAATCCTGTACCAGTCTATGACAAAAATAAATATATATATATGATATTTGAGCTTCTAAGAGGTAGAAGGAAACAGAAAAAAACCGTGACGAAAGAAAGCAGATTGTCTGGTATGGAAGGGTACCTGTTTGGAAACCTGTATCTTGATTCTTTATGTTGATTCGCACTACGTTTTTAATAATGGCTCAACCACAGTAGTTGCGGCAGTCAATTTAAATAAGCCTACTGTATATCAGATTTCAGTTTGCTTCTAAAAGCGGCACCTGCACATACCCAGAGATGAAGCACTCTGTAGGGTGGCAGCAGTTAGCGCAAATGTGCTTTAACTGTGCTGATTCAATACCTACAATACACTTTGAACCTGTGAGGTATACTTAAAAAATACTTAATATTAAACACACAGCAACAAAACAAGCCGATTTAGAGAAGATTATCCAAACCCCTCTCCCAAACTGGTGCGAGAATGTCAACAAAAACATACCCTGGCGTCCTCGATAATTTAATTTAACTGAGTGATCCCGTTACTAATTCACTTAATATTTAGTAATAAACCATCGCAGAAGTAAGCAATACCTTATTCTGCATGAACAAACAAAAGAGTACACTCATATTTCATGAAGGCAGCTTTATGAGAATAAAGTCGAAGAGTCATATGAGAATACAAACCCTGCTGTGATTTATCTGAGATCTGCCAAATAGCCTCAGTGCTATCACAACAAAGTGCACAACCAAAAAACGGAAGATTAAATATTCAAAAAGAGGTAATAAATAAATCATCAAATTTCCTCCGAGTTGCGTCATGTTATGAAATCCTAAAAAGAAAAAGATCAAAGCAGTTAAACTCTGCCTAGTTTAGTGGGCGGACTGTCCTGGTCAACTTGAATCAGAGGACTTTAAAGTCAAAGAGAGAAAGGTCGGACAGCAGGAGTTATCTTCAGAAGTCAACATCGATCACATTCCTGCTTCAAAGAGGACGATCCCCAAAGGGTAAGAAATATATAGGTAAAGGGATGATTAAAAGTGTATAACAGTTCACAAACGAGAACCTCACAAATAAACAAATCTATAGAGAAGTGAGTCAAGTGTGTTTACTTAAATCTTTGAACAAGCAGAACAACAGCTCTGAGCAACATACATAAACTCACTGACCTTTGGCCGTAAAGTCCACTGCAGATCGGATGTATTTCTGTATTTGTCTACTGTGTTGGGTTATTAGGAGCACTAACCACACATACAACCTGTGACTCTACTAAATGACTTCCTTGTTCTCTCTGGTATGACTGGTCAAATCCAAACAATGACACACCTTTAAAAACACACAGTGTGTACAAGTAGGAGTGTGACTAGTATGTGAATGAGCAAAGAGACAAACAGACACAATCAGATCCCAAATAAGAAGAAATATGTACTGCCTACATGCATCTGCAGATATGAGGCATGGACTTAACTCAACAACCACTCATCTTTAAAGCAGCCAATAACTATAATGAAGGTTGTCGTACAATGAGGGCAATATGGTAAACATATTTAATTGAAATGTGAAACCACAATGCCATTCTGTTCACAAAATAGTGACATTTACCTTGAAACTTTCCCATTCACTCAAACGTAGGCTACAACACGTCATAAAGTGTCACCGGATGGGAAGATAGTTAATCTTCAGCTAACATTAGTTGGTTAGCCATTCCGGATGTTAAACTGCTTAACTGCAAGGAGCTGAGTTACAGGAAGTCTATTAATAACACGTTTAATATGAAACTAGTGTTTAATGTCACAGTGTGAGCAGCGAATCAACAGCTCTCTGTGGACTAAGAGCTTATAGACAGGCGCTCAAAGAAGGAAATGTTTGCAAATGAGAGACTGCGGTGTAAAGCGAGTAAATACAAAGAGGAAACTGACCTTCAATTAAAACCCACAAACACACCTAACACGCCTAACACGCCCTAAAGTCGACCTAAAACCTGCTGGTGCACATTTTTATCTGTAACGGCCCGTCCACACAGCGGCGTGCGTTGAAAGCTTCACCATTCACTTTGTATGGGGTGACGTCACTTTTCGCCGAACTTCATTGCGGGAAGCGACGCGGAGCTTTGCTGGCGTGGCTCGCTGCAAAAGTTGAGCAATGTTCAACTTTTGAAGCCTCGGCAGAAGCGTCAGCCAATCGAATCATATGCCAGTACAAGCTCTAGCCAATCAAACCACTGCTTGTGTGTCAGGGGCGGGAGATTCATGTGATTGGTTGTTGGTCGAGTTTCAGACACGCCCGCCGGCAAGCTTCAACGCACGCCGCTGTGTAAGATGTTAGCACTGAGCTTGGAGCAGTAAGATGAATAGACAGATTAAGTTTAAATAGTCTAAGACAGTGGCCAATAATATCAACATAATTGTTTACATTGATATCCTAACATTTGGCATTAACTTTCTTTTACAACTCACTATTAACTTACTAATCCTTTCTCAAATGTTTCTCTTTGACTGACTAATGGTTCTTACTCCTGTCTTTTGATATTCATGCTGCATAATGCAGATTCTCCTGATAGAATATGCAGGTCAGCGTACAGACGACAGCCATAGTCATGCATTAAAGCTCTTGCTTGGCCACCTTCCGACACATGCATTTTTTTTGGCTTAAAGGTCCTGGGGAGTGCTTCATCTGAGCAATTCCTCTAAAAAGCGGTGGAAATTAAGTTGGAAAAAGGGCGGAGCAATGTTGACACTTCAATATAAATAGCAATTACCCTAATTCAATAAAGATCTTAGGAAACCATTGACATACAGCTACAAACTCAGTTACTACAACTGCCTTTTACTTTATTTTTTCAGATAAATAATTCAGTAATATTAAAAGCACAATTAGCATTAAGTCAGCCATTTCGTAATGTAGGGTCAATAATTGGTCAATGAAATGAAGCTACTGATAATTACGCAATCAATTATTGATTTGATTGCACACATTTATTTTACATTATTAGGCGATTTCACACCGGAGTACTTTTCCCTTTTAGTTCCGATAGTTCCTGGGATTTTGCGTTCACACCAAAAAGAGAACTTAGTTCATGAGAACTTTTCCCCCATTTTCAGTCCCTGCTAGAGAGCAGGTACTTTCCTGGGGAGAAAAAAGTTCCAATTTCTGATTGGCTGGGCGAATTGCAAACCACGCCCCGTAAAACTCAGAAAGGTTTGTTTTGTCAGCGGCTTCATTTGCGTAATCTTCCCTCAGGGACTTATTCCGGTGTGAACGCAATCTGCTCTTTAGTTCCATGGGGGAACTAAGTGCCGGGAATTAAGTACGGCAAAGTACTTGGTGTGAAAGCGGCTATTGCTTACACATTTAAAACCTCGGTTGTATCTTAAAGGCAGATAACAGCAACAGCATGTCAAGACAGGCTGGGGGGGCGTGAATGCAGATGGATGAAGGGGGAAAATGAGAAAAGGAAAGGCAGAGTTACGGAGCGTCCACACAGCAGCGTGCGTTGACGCTTGGAGGTGGGCGTATCTGAAGCTTGGGGATTTTTTGCGAGCAACGCGACCAACAACATGAATCTCCTGCCCCCGACATACAAAGCAATAGCAATGTTAAAACGAAGTAAACTGGATATAAAATCCCCAAACAGGCGAAAACCTACCAGATTCACCCACTGTCTCTGCCACCTCCCTCCATGCCTCGCTCCTCCGGTTTGTATCCCGGTAGATGAACAGAGACTGATCATACAGCACCGGGTGATTCACTACCGCTATAATTAATTTTCCCTCCATTTTTTGGAATATGAGGAAATGACCTGCGTAGTCTCTCCCAGCATACACGCGGTTTGATTGGCTAGTGCTTGTTCTGGCAGATTTGCATAAACGGGATTTCATCGGCTGACGCCTCCGTCGAGGCGTCAAAAGTTGAACATTGCTCAACTTTTGACGCCAGCAACGCTCCACGTCGCTTCCCAAAATGCAGTTCGGCTAAAAGTGACGTCACCCCATTCAAAGTGAATGGGCAGAAGCGTTGGAAGCTTCAACGCACGCCGCTGTGTGGACGGGCCGTTACGGAGAATAAAAGAGCATCAGAACGATAATGGCAGAGGAAGATTAGATGATAGGAAGCAGTGGGGAGGAAGGAGGTGGCAGGAGAACAGGAGTATATGAGGTGAAGAGAGGGGGAATAAAATATGGGGGTAGTAAAGCCGGTGTTTGCCCTTGAATCAGCAGCAGCAGCTCGCTGCCACAGCCTCGCTCAGTGCTGTCAGTGATAAATTAATATGTCTTCGGGGGACATGCATAGGCTTTTTTCAGGCCTTGTTATCTTCTATTCCGACCAAACTATCAGGATCTTCCCATTATTCACTTTCAAAGATGAAGGGACCGTCAAACAAAAATAATGATCCTTTTTAAAGACTTATTTATTTTATTTTATACTGTGATATGGTAAACGGACTGCACCTTTAAAGCTCTATTCGGAAAGTTCTTTGAAGTCTGAGTATCTGATCAATATGCCTGAGGGAAGGAACAGAGCTGAAGCTTGTTTTATGTATAATTCAGCCGACCATATTTGATGTACCATTGAAATAAAAGGATTTCCAGGAAAAATAATCGTCCATCATTTAAATAATGACTAATTGATTATTTATGCATGCAAAACTGTCAAACAGTCTATGTTTCTTCGTTGTTCAAGATGGAGATCTGCTGATTTTTTTTTTCTTTGACAGGAAATTGAAAATCTGAATGTTCGATTGTAATGGCCATTTTGTTTATGTTTGTTGCACATTAACGTCTATTTCTGAATTTTCTGTAATCATTTAAGAAAAATATGCCTGCCCTTTAATAGGTAACCTCACACTTCCTGCATAATGTGTAGTTTCATCCCATGCAACCACCACTTCTGCAGCTTGTGGTTAATTGGCACTGTGCACTTCCACTGCCAGGGTTCACAGCTGTGTTTAATAGCATCGGCTTGAGGAGGAGACCGTTTCTCTGAACTGGTGATCCAATAGTCTCTCCCTGCCTCAGTGCACTCCGGGTTATCATGGTTTCACGTCACTCTCCACCTCCTTTCACAGAAGTGCTGTCATTCCATACAAGAGGTCCAAAGGGCAGACGGTAAAATAAGATCCATTCTTTGCCGGCCTGAAGGACTGTGACACTGCATACAAAGAGTTTGACCGCCTACAGTGGAAACAAGTGCGTTGCCCTGTGTTGGCAAATGTGTGTGAGTGGAGTGTTTTGTTTCGGACATTTGCATGAAGTTTGATTGGTTACCATCTGGGTGAACGGGCACATAGTTAGTAGAAAACAAGAACCTGAGTCAAAAGAAAAGCTTAAGATAATGTCTATTGCAACCAGAAAACTCGTTTTAAAATGTCTGTTTCTGTTATTTGCAATTGAGCTCTGTGTTTGGTCTTTAAAGTCATCTTCTTTGTGTGAACTTCATAAGCAATGTTGATGTGCAACATAATAAAATGATGTGTTATTATTTCTGTTGGCTCTTCAGAGGTCACGCTCAACTACAAAACATCGTCCCGAGCATTGCAAGCTTACCGGCTTCACTAATAAACCTTTTTTATTAGTTTTCCCACAATATAATGTTGTGTTGAGTTTCAGACAACTTAAAACTAAAGGAAAAAGATTAAGAATGGCTAATAAATACTATAAATAAGGGCTTAAAGTAATTAAGCGTTGTTTCATCCTTTTGTTGCACCAGAGTTGTTGTTGACACTCGGGCCGTGATTACACTGAATGTTTGCATGAATTATCTGTGCATAAATTAGCGATTGTTTTACAGCCAAAGCATCATTTATTTCATCCATCTTATTTTGAATTATTCTGATATAGTACATTTAATTTAACGCCCAACTTAATATATTAATTACAAAAGCTCTAATCTTTTCTGGACCCACAAAAGGCTTTGCAATGTTTCTGTCAGTAAAACATCTCGCAAATAAATCATTTCACAATTACCTATGAATTTGTTTTAATTTAGAAGTAAAAATGTAAAATGAGGGTCAGCTGAGGATCTAGGATCATGATACTCTGAGGTTTAAAAATTACAGTAAATCTTTATTTCTCCCTCGCCATAAAATGTGCACAAAGTGTTTAAATGTGATTTACAACACAGAACGGCCCGAGCAGAGCTTGCCGGCCTGATCTGAGAAATGACATTGAGCTTTATTGATTTAGTATTGATCTGTATCACCTACGTCTCTTGCTCTGTCTCACACTGATGGAAATGTCCAGACTACTGCTCACTAAAACACCAAACAGTATGCTTCTGCTGCATTAAGTAAAGTATCCCTCTCCATCTGACGGTGCTGTGGAAACCGAGACGGTACAATAAGGAAGTAAGACTACAGAGATTGAATGAGGAAATCCCGAATCCTCTGGTTGAACATTGTTAAATCAACTGTCTTTGCTCTATTATACGAGGATTGAATGAGGCTCAATTGACAGGGAACAAAAAGCTTACACAGGAGTACTAGTCTTGTCATTTCCATCTGTGTCTGTGTTAAAACAATAAATCAAAACACCAGCTGTAAGCACGCTGCCAAATGAGACAGAAGAGCATCATAACAGTGACAAAGCAGACTGACAGACAGAGGATTGTCTCAGCATACTAGAAATGACAGGGTATTCTAGTTTTTACAGATGTTATTTTTTTCAAATATGATTATAAGCCTGTAGGTCATAGGGATTTGTGAGGCCTAAGTATCTCGGCTGTGCTGGGTTCATTCAGAAACACTATTCTTAAATGATGTGGAGCTGTAGTCTCTGCGGTTTTGCCGTGTCACGTGACTTGAATTTTGAATTGAGCTGTTCCTTAAGTTATAGATACTATCTCTTTACGTATTAGTGATGGGAATTCCAGCTCTTTTTAGCTCTTCTCACTAAGAAGAGCCGGCTTTCGGCTCCTAAACGGCTCTTCATGTTACCACAGTTTACCAGGGAGCCTCAGTTTTGCCACGTGTTCACGCGTGTGCACCCCCCGTCAAGGCTCGCCGGCAGTACAGTTTACGTCACAGGAACACGCTTTGCTGGCGGTGAAAATAATCCCACCAGACTCCTTTGCCCCTCCAACAGAGGGATGTCCTTGTCCCTCACTTCAAGCGATAACAACTCGATCTTCTCGAATTATTTATTTTTTTGGACGTCAAATGACGGCAAGACGCCCCCCTGGCGGAAACGCTGATGACACCACATGGTTTGTCTCGTTAACATCCCGCAATATAGTCGCTCCTGTATTCCTCTGTGTACTATGACACGGCTAAAGTAGCAGTGTTTAAAGCACTAAATTATTGTTTTGGGGATTGGGTTGCTCTCAAGTAATGACAGGAAACATTGACTTTTAGGGGGCAGTCCTGGGTCTGAGATACATACATAGCTCCAGAGCAGGGTTAGCAGCTTTCTTTAAATCACTCGATGCTGCCAGCAAACAGACTTTATAACTCTTCTCTTCAGCTCAAGCCAACGAGCGCTATACTGACAAATCCAAGCTCCGCTCTGAGGACAAGGTCGAAATAATCCATCAGCTCATGCATTTGCCGAGCATTAGTCTTAGTAACAAGGTGAGAACAGATCACTAAGTACATAGACCGTGATCTGAGACTGGCAGGGTAGATTGTTTCTAAAGATTGTGGCTCCTTTTTCTTGAGGTTAGAAATCATTAAACTAGAAGATCAAACAAACTAGATTAATGAGTTTTCTGTTTTGTCGTCCTCTCTCTTCTTTATTGAACAAGAACCTTTAAATGTAGTCATTAACTTTAGCTCATCTGTCAGTGAGAGTATTGGCAAGTGCATTAACCAATGGACAGGATATAAGCCAAGGACAACTTGGTTGGATAAAACATTACTAATAAACTAGTTATTAACTGAAAAACAGAGTGGTTTATTTTATTTTTGTGGTCACTGTAGGTAGTTTTGTTGGATTTTTGTATTTGTAATTTATAAAAACATTTAAGGATATTTTAAACTTAAAGGTAGGGTAGGTAAGAATGGAGAAACCAGCTCGAGTGCGCTAGAAAGTACGCAGCAGAAAAAAATCTGCCCCTTCCTTCAGACTTCCTTACCCCTAGTTTCCACTGGGTCCGTCTGCGGCGTGTTACGGCTGCGCCGCGGTTTTGGTCCGGCCTCCTCCGGCGTCATACCCTACCGGGTGCGTTTCACGAGTTTCAGAAGCATTACGGAAGCGGAGCGTCGTGCCTGCCGGCTCGCAGTTCTTGTTGATTTGGGCATATTTCCTGGACATTTGTACTTCTACAAGAAAGTAAGTAGGCTACGTAGTTAAATGGTTTATTTTTGTGTCTGTTTAAATCGTGTTTATTGTTGTTATTTCCTATTTTGTTGTGTTGTAGACTGCAGACATAATTTATAATAATTGTAATAGTCCAGTTAAAAACAACATGAATCAAAGATGGGTTGCTGTATTTTAGTGGTAAAAAAAATGCATTCATCATAATTATTCTATATAATTGACACACAGTGCCTGTAAAAACTGAAGGAGAACACTGGCCTTTATTCTCCTACTGGAAAGACTACAGAGGAGGGATGGGAGGAGAAGGAACCGGTTTTGGGGGGTGGGCCGGATGCTGTCACCGTTCCACTTCCTGCCTGACATTACCTTACGGCTGCGTCGCGTCGAAAAATAGACTTCAATCCTATTTCGAGCGGAGCCCAGCGGCGAGACGCTTCTGGGACGCTTCTGAGCCGTAACGCGGCGCGTCTGGTGGAATAGCACCCATTGACTAGAGTGGCCGCGGTGCAGCCGCCGCGGTGCGGTGCAGCCGCAACACGCCCGTAACACGCCGCAGACGGACCCAGTGGAAACTAGGGGTTACAGAGCCCCTCCTCCAACACACACGAACGTGCACATGACCAATGAGGGCACGAGATAAGTTTGTGCTCGAGATGGAAGGCTGACAGGAAGGTAGCCCATCCAGTTATTTTAGCCGGGCCGAGGCAGATAATTGGTCGTGCTTTTTACAGTGCTACGGCTTTCATAGATGACATTTTTTTAATGTATTTATTGTCAAAGCATTTAATATATTCATTGCTACCGGGATGTTAAGAGCATTCCATGGAATATAACAAAAGGTGTTTCTGAAGTGAATTACCTACCCCACCTTTAAGGATGTATTAATAAAAATAAAACACATTCAAATAATTGCCTGATCTGCAAAATACACTCTAAAGGTATTCATTTTCACTCTGGTACTTTTGAGTGGGCATTTGCCATTTAAGATATAGAGAACAATGTGTGAAACATATTTAGCACTTGCTTGGGAATTTCCAATAACTTTTAACTGAAAACCACAGATTTAGTCTAATGCATAAATCCTCCAACCAGGGGGATGGTTGAGGTTACAGATCAAGGCTATGACAGTTTTTCATGCTGTTTTTCCAGTCATGTGACTTTTATCGCTGTGCAGACTCTCCTGTGGCCTGACACATTCAGCTGATGCTGTACAGTTAGAGTACTGCCTTCGACCTACTGAGGACATGCTTTCCCCCCCTATTACTTCAACCCAACAGACACTCAAAGCACAGCTGTTCCTTTCTGTTAGATTTAACACAAAACATATCCAACATTTTGCAGCAGTTTACAGGCATAATAAAGATGATGTTAGATATCTACAGCTAAATTAAGAGCTTGTTTCCCCAGATCCCCCGTCACTACACCGTGACATCCTTCTGGCAATGGGTGTTAATTGAAAAGCAATTTACGGAAACAGATGGCAATGTCGCTTTGCCCAATCTATTAAATACCTGGCAAACCAAGGAATATCCTACAACTGATACAAAAACCTGTAATTTGATTTAACAACGCATATTTTTACTGTGGAAAGTCTACCCATTGTTTCATCAATAAGCTGATATATTTCAGAACAAAACATGCAACATCACAAAGCACGAGTTGCCATATTCAAAGTGAATGTTTATTTCGATCATTACTCAATTAAATTAAATCAATATTTAATATAACAACATAAAAGGCAAGAACAACCTAAAAATACTTGCATTTGTGAAGCTGTAACAAGCAGATGATGGCTATTCTTGCTTGATTGACACAATCTAATCATGACTTAACCGATTGCTTGATTATCAAAATAGTTACCGATTAATTTAATCGTTTAACCTAGTGATGTTCTACATAACTCCTGGATAGATAAAATAATATATGAAAATATTGTGTATATATATATATATTTCTACGTATGGCCTTTTCTTTTGCAATGTGATTTGAATGCCCCTGATATTCGTTAGGAAAGATAACACATGAATAAAAAAACGTTTTTCTGTAGAAGCTGTTGTTATTTCAGCTGCCTAACGGACAATTTCCATTTACTTTCCTATTTGCTAATTATATTCAAACCAATAAAAAAGGTGGTTATGAAACATATTTGTATACAGGTGTGAACACATGCAGACGGATTCAATCTGGTGAATTTCTGGCGTTGAGGGTCCAGCTTTGGACCGTTTGGTTTGACTTGGCTCCGGTCCACAGAGTCTAAAACAACCGTTCACTGACCTGGCAACAACAATCCCACACTGCAGGCAGCTGTGTGCTTATGACACTGTTGCGACCGCTGTGTGTGTTTTCTCTCCATATAAAAACGGTGGGTCGTCTTACGTACACGGTCTTATCTCACACGGCAGGAGGCTGGAGAGTTTTGACACCACTGGTATGTGCATACGTGAGATCCCTCACATAAAAGGCAGCCGGTTTAGCTGAGGTACATCTAATGAGAATGAATCACAGCAAGCCTGACTCACTACAGTGCAATATTTAATTAAGTTCACTGAGATAAATGGATTTAATATATAATTGAACTCTTGGAGAACAATGTTCTTCTGGAGCAGAGTTTGGGGTTCCAATAAATGTAAACAAATCTATATCGGTTGTTATTTTTAAATAGTCTGGGAAGTCAAGAAAGTATATCAAAAACATACGTTAGCAGTTAATTAGCTAAAGCTTCACTGTATAATCCTTTAAAACTTTTACAACTTATCAATTATTTTCAAATGTCTTTGTCGATTGAAAGGAAACTGAATATATTTTGGGTTTGATTGATTGGTGAGGCAAAACAGTATAATAAGTTACTTGAAAATTAAGAATTCTATGGAAGATATTTTCATAATATACTTCACACAAATGATGAATAAAAAAAAAAATGCAGATTTCTCTTTTGTGATTTGTCATTTTTGGAGAAGGCAGATAAGAGCTGGAATCGACCGAGGACATTGAGGTTATGTGGTACATGACTAGCGAATCAATAAGTAAAAATAGTTGAAGCTAACTTGCTAAAACAAATAGTTGTACAGCAGATATCCACTATCCAGCCAGCACCAAAAACAGCAACCTCTAATGGTGCGTTTCCACTGCAGCGGGTAGCTCGCTTTAAGCGTGCCGAGCCGTGCGGGGCCCGTTTTTGGTTGCGTTTCCACTTGGCCTAGTTTTGGCCCAGGGCTACTTTTTCACCTTTTTTCTGGCCCGACTAAATCGTGGTTCTAGGGCCAGGAACAACCAGGCTGAGTCGGGCTGAGTATGCTAAACTAGAGAGAGAATCGCTGGCAAGGGGGCTACAACTACAAGATGAACATATTTGACCGTGAATTAATTGTAATACACGTTTCAAAATGATGCCGAAGTAACAACATACTGATACCGGTTAGTAAAAACCATGAATTCATGCTTTGACAAGTCTGCAGACAGACGGCAGGCGAAAAACCCTTTTAAAATGCGTGTTTTCTAAATGTAGCTTGGCTAAGCTAACGTTATATATGCTCCGACCGTCCACACTCACAACAACGGCCTATACAGACATAAATAAACCAGCGACTGTATTCGCCATGACACAGGCAGTCTGTGGTTTGTACTTGTTTAACTTTTGTCAAGTTTCTGAACAGATATGAAGAGCTCTGAGTGCTAAGAGCTAACGGCTGTGTTGTTTTTCTGGGGCTCTCATTGAAGATGACGTCACGGCTCCGCCTACACTGCGTTACTATAGTAACTGCCCCAGTTCCTAAACTGTAATGGAAACGCAGCATTAAAGTGAGCCGGGCCTAATAAGGCCTAACCAAACCGAGCGAGGCCGAGCGAGGCCGAACGAGGCCTGCAATGGAAACGCGCCATAAATGGTTTAATCAATGAAAAATGTACACTAAAACCTAAATGAAGGTCAAATGTATTTCAGGACTTTTGTATATTGTTGAATCCATTATTCCAGTGTACTATAGCAGCTGACTCAACAACAGTTTTTCTAAAATGTTTCCAACATCAGCATCACTGCAGAGTTGACCTTTAACTTAAGTCTGTCTATAGACATATCTGCTGTCTCTTACACAACAACCCAGTTGTTTTGCTAACAGGTTAAACTTTAGTGAGCTATAGGACAGGTTTTGCACAAGACCCTCAGATAAAAGCACAGATCATGTGTAATCCACACAGACAGGTTCAATTCAGATTGTTTTGTCTGTTGCTGAGAAACTGAAGTCAGGAAGCCAAAAGCACACAGTCCAAAAGAGACGGGTCAGCAGTGAGCACTTTGAATCATTAGTATACTGATAGCGGCAGCAGAAGTGATTTTTTTTCTTTCAGATAATAAAGGGTTCCTGCTCTTTGTATTATTTTGTTTTCTCTTTCTTTAGCCAGGAAGGTCCCATTGTATTACAAAATCCAATCTTCCTGGGAGATCCATAGAGTACATTAGTATATTGTTAAATGCATTATCTAATAGGCATGTAGTGCAGAAGTGCTAGAGGCTGTAGCAAGACAATCCAGCCAGGACAGTTATTTATAGTACATTAATAACTTCCTCTACGTCAATGTTGAACGTACTTTTCTCAAGAGGGCTTTTACTTAAACTCAGTTCCAATACTGGCTTGGTTTCCTTTCCCCTGCATACACCTTGTGATATTATTTCTGAATTGCATCTCATGTTTCAATCACATTATAAATGCTGATTTGATAAATGCAAAGATATTGTTATAAAAACTGCAATCATTATTAGATGTGTTGATATTGGCAATGTCGTAAGACTGCAGCGAACAATTACTTTTTACTAGCCATTGAAGTGCCAATTGTTTTTGCAAAAATAGGATTAATCTTCAGTCCACAAAAGGTCTAAAAATAGTGAAAGAAATCATATGCTTAGGTCTTTTAATTGCTTCTTTTTTTTAAGTTAACATCCATATTGGTATATGGTGATTTGATCTATATGAATGCACCTGCCCATTGCCTGGAAAAGTTAGATGCTGCCCATCACAGTGCCCTGAGATTTGTTACTAACTGTAAAGCACTTACTCATCACTGTACCCTGTATGCCAAGGCAGGTCTGCCTTCACTAACTGTACGGAGGCTCAGTCACTGGTACATGTTCATTTACAAAGCCATGTTGGGTAAACTACCTTTTTATATCTGCTCTCTGATCTCTCGACGAATTGAAAGTACTTATTGCCTGAGATCTCATGATGTTGTTTTATTAAATGTGCCAAGTGCTAGGACTGTCTTAGGGAAGAAAGCTTTTAGTTGTGCAGCTCCACTAACTTAGAACAGTCTGCAAACATGTTTAAAACTGAGCACTTTGGTTCCCCTGCATCATTTTAAAACTCGGCTGGGTGACATGCTGTTTGATACTCATGGTACCTGTCTCTGTAAATAGAGTTTGTAAACTGTACCCTGTACATTATGTTGTTTGTCATCCTTATTGTTGTTCTGTTGTTTTTATGTTACATGTGTAACTAATGTCCTGCAGGTCACCCTTGAAAAAGAGATCTTTTGATCTCAAGGGGCTTTCACCTGGTTAAATAAAGGCTACAAACAAACAATATTTCCCTATTAATATCATATATAAAGCTGGAACAATGGAACAGTATTTTTTTTACTAGAAATTACTCAACAATTGATCGACCGATAATATAATGCTTCAGTTCCAAAATGCTGCAAAACCATCTTCCAATATTACTTCCTATGAATTATTGACAGTGATTTGTATGTATGCTTTATAACGTCAATATGTACTTACTACAAATGTTTACGTTATACGTGGGCACCCAGCACCTTCAGTATATTTGTAATACACACTTCTGTTCTGCCTATTATACACCATATTTTAAATCAACACTTAAAACTCACTTTTTATCTCTGGCTTTTGTTTAATTATTTATTCATTTAGTTCTTTATTTTAATATTTATAACATAACATAGGATTTCATAAAAGTATTTTTAAAATAGTTTATACATTATTCGAATATAGGAATAGTAGTTTCCCTCTGCTGGTCTATGGCCTTGTAGAGGGTAACGGGGTACAGAGTCGCTTATGGCGCATTTCCACTGCAGGCCTCGCTCGGTTTGGTTAGGCCTTATTAGGCCCGGCTCACTTTAATGCTGCGCTTCCATTACAGTTTAGGAACTGGGGCAGTTACTATAGTAACGCAGTGTAGGCGGTGCCGTGACGTCATCTTCAATGAGCGCCCCAAAAAAAACCATAGCCGTTAGCTGTTAGCACTCAGAGCTCTTCATATCTGTTCAGAAACTAGACAAAAGTTAAACAAGTACAAACCACAGACTGTCTGTGTCATGGCGAATACAGTCGCTGGTTTATTTATGTCTGTAGGCCATTGTTATGAGTGTGGACGGTCGGAGCATATATAACGTTAGCTTAGCCAAGCTCCATTTAGAAAACACGCATTTTAAAAAGGGTTTTTCACCTGCCGTCTGTCTGCAGACTTGTCAAAGCATTAATTCATGGTTTTTACTAACTTTATCAGTATGTTGTTTCTTCGGCATCATTTTGAAACGTGTATTACAATTAAATCACGGTCAAATATGTTCATCTTGTTGTAGTTGTAGCCCCCTTGCCAGCGATTCTCTCTCTAGTTTAGCATACTCAGCCCGACTCAGCCTGGTTGTTCCTGGCCCTAGAACCACGATTTAGTCGGGCCAGAAAAAAGTAGCCCCGGGCCAAAACTAGGCCAAGTGGAAGCGCAACCAAAAACGGGCCCTGCACGGCTCGGCACGCTTAAAGCGAGCTACCCGCTGCAGTGGAAACGCGCCATTAGATAAGCGGGGGAGTGCATCTGACGAAGAGATAGGTTGTTGTGCTCCCTATCTCTGTTTCTTATCCTATATCTAATAGAACTGCTCGGGTCTTGATAGATTGAGTGGGGAAGTTCATGAGATCTTTCTAGAGGGTTATCAAGAATAACTTTTATCCAATGACCTTTTCCCTCTCTGTCTGTGTCTGTGTATTCTCTTGATCCGATTAACCCAGCCAAATCTTTTTTTGTATCTATATCTACGCCGGGATCCGGAATCGAGGCTGATCCTCTTGCTGTAGTCCTGTGTCTTGGATCCTCTATCCTGAGTTCTGGATTAAGTCGTGGACTTCGGGTCGTGGCTGAACCTGTCTCTGCGGTCCTGCCTTGGGTCTCGTCATGCTGCTTCCCTGAAGGCTCCCACAGGATTGTAGCTGACATCCTCGTGGATTCATCTTCTTATTACAGACACATGCATTTCCTAACATTCGGTCTATATGCTGTAAAATGTATTATCTCTTCGATTTACACACGGCATCTATTGCACGTCTGTCCGTCCTGGGAGAGGGATCCCTCCTCTGTTGCGCTCCCTGAAATTTCTCCCATTTTTTCCCCTTAAACTGTAAGTTTTCTCTGGAAGTTTTTCCTTGTACGATGTGAGGGTCTAAGGATAGAGGGTGTCGTTTTTCTCATACTGATATTCTGAACAATCTGTGCTGTTGTATTTGCTGTAAAGTGTCTCTACTGTAGGCTATTTTTATTATTTTTACAGCACTTTGGCTCGACCAAAAATCGTTTATAAATGTGCTATATAAATAAAACTTGATTCGATACACCATATGAACAACAAACCGTCCTCATTCAGGGCAATGGCCAGATACGATTATTCAATGAGCAGAAGATTTCAAATAACCCAGAAACGAAAGTCAGCCTATCCAATCCTTTAAAACGACGTGTCTGACACAATTATTACACAGAAAATCTATTCACCAGCAAAAAGCACAGACAGAACAGATTAATGGCAAACACTGTCTGCCAGAAAACACCAGAACATTCCTGCACAGACAGTTTAATACAACCGAGCTGTTGGAGCATCTGTGCAAATGAGGAAGCTTTCCAGAAACATTATGAGCAGAAAATGAAACTACCGGCGACAGTTCAAAAGCCCTTTCAGACAAAAGTGTGTATTTTTACTCGGTTTTGAATTATCAAAAAACACTCGTCTTACAGTGTGTCTTACAGTCCGGATGCAAAAGAAAAATAATAAATACTTGTATTCGACAACAATATTAAATGTCTGCCAAAACTGATAACAAGTGGCATTATTCAGTTTTGCTTGTAAAACCTATGATAAACATAAATATTTAATTATTCAAGCCAGTTTTCCCCTTTTCTGTCTCCGAGTGATCTCGCTGAGCCTTTGGAGGTGCCACAGATGTGATGGAACTGCCTCCGTAGCTAGCCGTTAGCCGCTAGCTCCCAATGAACACAAATAAACTAATACACCTTTTAAAACAACCACTGTGTACTTCAATGTTAGCCTCTAAACCAAGACACCAATATAGCACGTAAATTCAAAACAAACACGTAGGAAATATTTGGTCATAAAAGACAACACAGAGCGTCAGACACAGTTAGCTTTAGCATGCTAGCAGCTAGCTTCTGAGATGCTGTGAGTGAACCAGAGGAAGCGCTGTTAGCAAAGGGAAGCTAATCAGTCAATATCTTACCAGGTCAAAACAAACAGCACCGCGCAGCAAGATGCATTAATTTCTTGTTTGTTTTCTGTAGCCGATGTCTGGAGAGACGGTGACTTCGATGAAATCAGTTAAGACGGTGCAGAAATATCGTCGGGAACATTGCAAAGACACTCGATAATAATGTGGTTCCTGTTTTGTTTGCTCGGATGCCCGTTTGCAGGTCGTTGCTTAGCGAGTTGGTCTACACACCCTCAAGGGACGAACCTGCCAAATACTGGCCCCGCCTCTCTCACTAGCAACACAGCGGGGGACGGCTGCCAAATACTGACCCCGCCTTGCAGACAGCAGAAACGCAGACGGTGGCATTTATCAGACACAACATATGATAATTAAGTATCAAGCATTCATCTGTTTGCTTTTCACATGTGTATTTACTACTACATGTAAAGTTTGTTATGTAACATTCTGTTTGTAGCTCATTAGTATATTTGACATCTTCCTACGCATTTAGTATATTGGTCACGTGCAACATTCTCTTGCACACTATTTGTTATTATTTTATTGTTGATGTGTTGTTCATATTGCATTGTTAAATTAGCTTGGGACTAAACATTTGTATTGCCATAACGACACTGTAGCTACTGTGCACATGAAAACCAAACCTTTGAATCTTGAAAATAATTGTTTCTTTAATTATCTGTGATAATGATTTGTGTTGTCGTTATTGACTAGTTTAATCAACTCCATTTTTATGTCACAATGTATGTAGAGTAGGTAACCTAAAAAAGTGCGAGCAAGACCCCTTGTGATGATAAATGGTATTGACATATGTTATACATTCTATGAAAAAAATCGTTATCACGCCCAGAGGAAAAGCTTTTTATGGCAACCATTTTATAGGTATTGATTGACAGAGGGCATGGCATCATATTGATTCCAAATTTGTATTAACACCGAATTACCCCTATATTTGGATTAATAAAGGGGCTTCTTACCAATTATTTTAGAAGAACGCATACAGTTTATACACAATTGAACTTGTTTACATTTCTCAAAATTCTAATATAATCAGATAGAGATAATCTTCATCTCACCGTCTTCATCTGCAGACGAGTTTGCTCAGCTGCCATAGTGACATCAACATTTTAATATATTAAGATATCGCGAAAGTGTCTTTATGTCAGTCTTAAACACGCTTTGTGAGGCTTGGTTTTGGTTCAACTGAAGTGTGTACTTACCTGAACCCTTTTTTTAAAAAAAAATCAATATTTGTTTATATTGTGAAACTTCGCACCATTCTATGATTCAAGATTTGATCAATGCACAAATATCATTTATGATTGACTTTAGAAAATATTATTATTTTGCCTTTTTTTCCCCCAATATGAATTGGTGTCCTTTTTTGTATGGAAAGTGACTTTAGAATCTGTATGTTAATATGCACAATCATTCACTTTTAAATCCCAACGGCTGAAATGTTTATGCATAATAATACTGTTGCCTGCTGTTCAACAAAATATCGGTTGGTATTTGCCCCCACCTGGTGGACTGCTTGTCTCACAGCACTTGATGTTAAACATCTTCCTCCTCACACATCTGAAACAGAATTGTATGATTGTAAAAAGTTACTTCAGTGAATGAATGCAAACAGGAGCTGTTCTATAGACACTTTATTGCTCTGTTTATTGTTTTTACACTCAATATTTTCCCTTGGGTCAGACCAAACACTCCCCCTCCCAATTTCTGTTACCAAACCAAGTTTTAAATAGCAAAAACATAACTAATAATGCAGTAATACAATATACATGACACTATAAAGTCTTAAGGAGAAATCCTTCTCACTAACATATGGCTATACTGGTCCATTTACAAAATGCTTCTTTATATATTGTTCACATCAGATATAAAACAAGAGAAATGCACATTCTTTAAAATGTAAATAAAATGTGTTGTTTCTGTATATATGCAGATATATATTCGTGTGTGAATTCAGTTCCATGGCAACAAATCAACACCCAGCAGTCTATATAATAACCAAGTGTATCAACAGTTTACAGAATAATAACATGTTTCGATTGTTCAGATCTAATAAAAGAAATAAGATGTAAAAGAGTATGAACAGCAATGTAGGATTTTAAGAGACAGTTGTACTATATTTTGTGATTTTCTATAGATAAAATTACTAAAATGTATATAGAGGAGTATTTCAGACGCCTTCAAATGCTTTTTTTCATACCAGAATGACACAATGTAAAGCCTATTTTGAAGGATGAATTTGAACATATTCTGTATAGTGCTTGTTGTCAAAAGAAACCCCAAAATGAATCAATCCTACACAGTCGTGTCCGGGTATCCCCTGCCAGATATAGCTTATTTGTCAGAATTGCTTTTTTAGTATAATTATTAATGATATGATACGTTTTAAAAACAAATGTGTACTCCAACCCAGAGATTGTACTGTACAAATAAATGGCACACACATCTGATATTTGTATTTTCATCTACTGAAACTACACCCTGCCGGTTAGTAAGATAATATTTTACACAATGGGCGCCGAGGGTAGATCACCTCTATCTGACTGAACAATAGAAACGTCTGTATTATAGGTAACTGTACACTGACTGCCGCTCCTCTGCGAATACAGAGAATCACATTGAGAAAAGTTATGGCTACATTTTGACTAAAACCTCTTAAACGCCAGATCCTAAATGTTGGCTTTGTACAAATGTCCTACCTGTCATACTGAATACAGAGGATTTAAAAAAGCAACATTTGAAATACCCCCACTGTGTTTTCTTAAGGAAAGTTTTCCTGTTTCTTCAGAATTACACATTCTTAACTTTGTAAGAAACCTAAAATCAAATCCCTTTAAGTAACAACTGAACACAAATGGTGGAGTCTCGTCCACTTTTGGACAAGTTTAACTACAGTTGAAGAGACTGGAGTAGTGAGTGACTGTAACTACAGTGATGGCCGACTACAACGAGCCCAACACCATATGTATATAAGAACTAAGGATATCTCTTAATGTGCTTGACAGGTCTCAGGCAGAAGAGGAAAGAAGTACAGTTTGATTGTAGATAACATCTTGTACTCCGCAAAAACAGTCGTGGTGGTACTATCGTCTTTTCTTGTCTCACTTGATCCATGTGTGCTGGATGGCCGAGGGTTTAGGCTTCATACACCCTGAGGAAGAAACAAAACATAGTTATTTGTTGTGATGAAATACTCTTGATAAGTGTTTCCTTTAGCTTCCTTCTAGCATGCTCCATTAAGGTGTTTTCCTTTGGTCTCATTTCCTTGTTATTATGTTGTTGTGTATGTAGGTGGAAGAAAATGTTATTTCTACTCAATAAGATACAGCTAACCCTGACTTCTGACCTCCCTGTGATTGAGGAAAGGTGAGAGGAGATTGCACTTCAACTGGTCTGATTATATGAAACAAGGTCAAGGGTGCAGCATAGGCCAAGGAAGACACCATAAAAGTTTGAACCAGATTCTCAACAGGTGGAAGGTACACACATTATTTTCACAAACAGCCTTGGTGGAGTCTGCTATTTTGCAATCTGCAGTACATGCTGAATAGAGCTAAATACAACAGCCGGAAAGACAAATCAACATATTATAATTATAGGATGTAAAATAAAAATGCCAGGAATTAAAACTCAAGCATACAAAATATTGTATCTATTTTTGTCGTGAATTATGAGAGTTTTACCTGTGCTTGTCCTTCCAGATGCGGAACCACTTGACCAGATTCTTGGTGCTCTGAAGTTTGGGATGAAGACAGTACTCCTGCCCTTTGAACCGAGCCACGTTCTCCATCGTCACACTGAGAGGAAACAACAACCAACATATGTTAAAAAGAATACTATAAATATTATTATTAAAAAATATTAAAATAATGTTTAACCTTATGCATTTCCATTTCATTCAATGTAAGGTTCAAGAGGGCAAGATATTTATTTTTGTATTCATGTAAGCCTTCTTCAAAGGGAGCTTAACATCTCAAATAATAACACAATATTATACACCATTATTCTACTAATAACAGCCAAATGTCAAATATTCACTCATTAAACTGGAACAGCAATATATGCTTGCTACCGTAATAAGATAAGGTAATCCTTAATTTATAAGTGTCACAACAGGTACATTTGAATTGAATGAATAGTGCAACAATGAGAGAATAACAACATTATAATGAATTAGTAAACTGTTGAAAACCAAAATATATTGCAATAAACATCAAATCTAAATGTGTTCGCATGTCATGGAATTGCACAGGTTATGACATAAGTTATATGTTTAAGAAAAGAAAATGTGGAGATTAAACAATATAAATTTGAAATTCAGTGCAATCATTCGGCTACATAAGGTAGTTTTATCAGGCTGCATTATATGTTTGGAGTAATACATAACCATGTAATCTTAAACAGTCTGAGAGAAGTCTGAGTCCAGCTACAGGAGAAATGTTTTTGAATGAATTTCAAAGAACCAAATCAAGTAGAAATACAGATTTAAGGGGGTATTTAAATGATCTGAAAGGGAATCTGATTTATTTTGAATAGAGGCTATCAAAACGTAGCACATTTGACATGTTTTGCAGCAAATCTTAGATTCAATTGTAAATCGCCCTCAATAACATTCCCGCAGTTAAAAGCCCTCCCATTGAAAAGCACAGGGCCGACAGCCACTTGGCAAAGCAGTAATATTATGGAGCTGCCACTTAAAAATGTGACATCCAAGCTCATTGAATCAGTTGCTCTGCTAAAGGCAATGGTAGAGACAGTCTGCCCGCATGTGGCATATTCAGGCCAAACAAGTGAATTGTGGGAAAAACACCCAGCATGCCGTGGGGCCTCTCCATCCAGTGACACACTCAAAGGCTCGCCAAACCATGAATGCTTAATAAGTTGACTGGGGGAGAAAAGACTTGTCTCTAAATAAAAACACAGCATTCAGTGGTTATAAGGTTTTAAGTTAAAGAGTTTTGCATCTTTTCTCTTGCTCATTCAGTCCCTTTGTGTGGGTTTGAGGGGCAGCGGTACGTGCTTTGTTAGTGAAGAAATGTGCCTTGAGTGCATGAGAACATTAAAGTGCTTTTGCATGCCAATGGACTTATATCTGTAAGGCTGCAATAACAAACACACACAGGATGTTTATCCATAGAGAGGGGAAATGTAATCCTCATTACTGCTTTAGTTCCTCCTCATTGTCATTCACCTGGGTGGCTGACTGCAGACACTGGCTCTAATTTGGTCTGTGAAATGTTTCATAAGCACAGAGTCAGGAAGAGAAGGAAGGGAAAAAGCTAAAGGAGGTATTTAAGGGCAAAAGGGAAGAGAAAGAAAGTGATCTTTACTGGGGTATTTCCATTTTCTGCTACTTTAAACCACTACTTCACATTTAAAGGGGAAATAATCCATTTATTTTGAATCAAATGTATTAGACAGCTGCAACAAGTTACTTTGCTGTAACAAACATAAGCTTCATCTTCATAGCAACAACAAAAGTTATACATATATAATATAATATGTATACACTCATTGACTATCCTGCATAACTTTTATTGGATAAAAAGTGAATTTTGCTGATAATACTTTTACTTCTCTAGAGATTGAAGGGCTTGTTCTTGTAATGTTAATATCCGTTAATAATGTAAATAATAGAGGCATTATTAGAGAGGCAGCTAGAAAAACAAAGGGCACAATAACAAAAAAATGTGATAGGAAAAAGAAAAGATGGTGAATAATGTTTTGAAAGAAAAAAGGTAGTTAAAAGACTGATTGGAAAAGAGAAGAAAAGAGAAATTCGGAGAAAACAGGGATACTTTGTGGCTCCGGGCTTGTGTGCAGTTTGGGGAGAGGGCGCTCTGAATGCCAAACTGAGCTCAGAAAGCCAAATGGCCGCAGTAGAGGCCAGAGGGGGACTCGCTCGCTCGTTTATCTCCCGCTCTCTTTCTTTCTGGAGCTTTCCGGAGCCCGCTAAGGTTAGTTTTTCACCCATCTCATGCTAATAGAGGCCTTAAATACTGGCTGTGTCGTGGAACACACACACACACACACACACACACACACACACACACACACACACACACACACACACAACCACACACACACACACACACACACACACACACACACACACACACAATTCTTAGCACCGTTTTGTTAGCCCAACACAAGGATTACCCAAACTAAATGTTTGAATAGTCTCATAGTATAGTTTGACTAAGCACATATGTTTATTTATTTAAAAAAATGTATATTCATTTAAGAAATGATGTTATTTCAGGGCATAGACAACAAGATGAAATGTAGTTAAACTATAAATTTAAAAGCAGCAAATGAGAAGGAAGAAAACATAAATAATAATAATTATAATAAAATAATATTTAAAAATGAACATAGATTTATTGTCAATTGTAGAGTTAATATCTTAAACATTAGGAGTTAAGTCAGTGCTCAGTCTAAACATGTCATCATAAAGCCCAAACAAAGATTTCCTTCTCTTACGGGCTCATGGTGTTGACCTACATCCTTTCCTTGGACACTTATTTAAACATTATAATCCACTTTAATACATTACTCTAAACAAGTCTTCACTTTATAATGTAATGATGTACAGAAATTCATTTTTGTCCCTAAAACAAACCAAAACAAGATATATTTCACATTCTCAGAATACGGTTCTCAATGCTGTTGACCACATCGTGTTCTCTCTGTGGTTTTGTAACTTGCCAGCAGATGGCAGCAGAGTTTTGACATAACACGGTCTCCAGGGAGGCTGACATAACATCCCATCTGCAGTTCCTCCATGAAGCTTTGACATGAAACTTCAAATGAATCCCTCAAGGAAATGACAGTTCACATTTCTAGCTATGTTTGAGACTCAGCTCGCAGGAGATGAACCAAGATCATTGTAAACATGATATACTAGTATAGACTGTATATATAAATAATTGTAAAGGTTATTTATTCAAAGTTTTCTATCGGAGTGCCGCAGGGGGGTTTGAGTTTGAATCCCTCTGGAGGAAGAGAGCAAACAATCAAGCTGGTTAACGTTAACATTTAACATATTAGCTGTCTGTCTGCTACAGCTCTGATTGTATGGGTCAAAGGTCAGACAGCAGAGTGAGAGTATAGGGGTATGGATCAACAAATATGCTAAAACTGCACACTGACCCTGCCATTGAGATGCAATAATTCCAAGAAACAAAAATAGAGGGGAAGACAAGTGAACAAATACAATATTTTGGTCTTTATTTTATACTCGATATGGCACAATGTACCAAATAATCAGTTTTAAATAATGCTATTGTTGTTATTTTTATTTATACTGTTACTTACATTTCCATTATTATTTATATTCTAATTATTCTTGCAAAATCATACCTGTCCAATCCTGGATGTTTACTCTTACGTAATGAATAGAGGTTTATCATATTTTATCGTATCTCACCAAAGATGCATGTGTATGTGATGTATACATTGAACACAACATATGAGTAGTAGGATATAAACTGTTTGATATTCTATCATTAAATGCCTGGAAATTCCACTAAAGCTCGTATTAGATTGTCGTCTGTTTAAAGTTCTTGAAAGAGTTGTTTCTTTTCTCCCCACATTTCCAACGTATAAATACTTTCATGCTCCTGACAGCATGTGGATGTCTAAATCATCAGTTAGTCATCACACTGTTAATACTCCTAAGTGCTTTGAGCACAGGCGAGTGTTTTGATAAAGCCTGTACGGACGCCAAATATTCTTATGGCCTTTGCACAGTCACGGTTGTATACCTGGGAGTCAAACAGGTTCAAATACTGTGACATGTAAGTGCGTGCCAGCACAGGGAAGAAGATTTGGAAGAGAAAAGGTGGGAGGGGAGTAGAGAAAAACAAACATAGAGAAGATGGGTAGAAAGAGGTCATGAGCGTAGAAAAAAATCATATAAAGGACATGAAGGATAAAGAGAAGAAATAAAAGGAAATGATGAGAGAAAGAGCTTTACAGAAAGGAAGAATGAGAGAGTGAAAGAGATGAAATGTCTCACTCACAATATCATCTTCTCCTGGCAGAACGGGTGTTTGGGTTTGATCTCCAGCTTCTGCACATCCTTGTATCTGATCTTTGGTCCCTTTCTGGTGCACTTGCACTTGTAGGCTGCAGAGAAATCAAACACACACAATTCAGACTGACACAAGTAACACAATGAACTTGTAATACTGGGGGTTTAAAACATAATGGAAACTGTCTTTTGTCCGACAAATGAATACAGTTAGACTAAACACTACCTCTACAGACAGGAGGTAGGTGTGATTTGACTGTATATTTAATCATCAAAGGCTTTACAAAAACGGCTCCTAACAAACTCCTTAGTTCATGTACAAAATAGTACAATAGGTCGCATTGAAACATGTTGAAAATAAGAATAAATACATAATTCAAGGCTGAATGAGAATTAGTAGGTTTTGTATTCTAATTTGCATGTAAAACGTTTGCAAATGTTGTACTGAACATACGTTTAAAGCCACTTCCAAATACATGTTTGTCCAATTATCACAATAGCAGTGTATCCAATGCAGCAGTTCACACTGAATGGATTCAAGGTAAACAGAGAGAACCTGTGGATTGAATGGAAAAAACCCTCTTCATTTTACTTTTGGGTAACACACCTCTTAGATATTTGTATCTACATTTGTTTCAGCCTAACACCTTCCTGCAGGTTTCAAGTCATTGTGACTTTACGCTGCAGAATAAAGGCAGAGGAAATTAGTTTTTCCTGGTTGTATATCTGTGATGACGGGTGATGACCTGGATAGTCCAAGGTTTCTTTCATCCATCACGTCTAACTGTCCTCACCCCGACCACTAAATCTGTCAGGATTCACACAGACACCCGGACTACACAAACTCATAATACTGAAGGTTATGTATCCATCCTGTGTGTTATGGTTTCTAATTCTAACCGTATATAACATTTTGGTATGAGCCTCTCTCTTCTTGACTGTATATCCTGCCATGTAGTTAATACAGAGTAGCAGAGTGAAAGTTATTGGTTTGTTGGTTTCTCTTGTTTTTGCTCAACACTATGAAGTTGGTTGAGTGCATTTGAGCAATATCTGCTTTCAAAAGAGCTGACAAAGACAGAAAATTGCCCTTGTAAACACATGCATCGTTTTTTTCCTTAAAAGTTGTTGTCTTCCTCTATGTATATTTCAATAATGTTTAAGTTTAGCAGGTGTTTTAAGTACAACATTTATTTTTCATTAAATATGTTATTCACAAAAAACAACAGCCCCCCCCCCCCTCCTCCTCCACATGGCCCCATGAAAACTGGCTTTAAATTGTTTCAGTTACATGGTGAGTTTCTCTTGTCCTGCCAGAAAAACAGAGTCCCAGAGAGGTGTTCAGGGGAGAAAAGGCTTGCTGGGTCAAGGCTCATTTTGAGACCATAGTTTTCAAAGTACAATAATATGATGTAACCTGTGATATGGTATTCATAATTACTTTTATAAAAGTGTATGGTAAAATAAGGCTGTTCAAAGAGTGCTGAATTACAAGTTTGCATGCAGCAGGTGGCATATTATCAACATAAAGTGTTTTTGTGAGCACAAGTATGCAAGTGAACAGACTGAGACACTTAAGCTAGGCTGTTGTTTTCCAAAACTGTGCTGGAGATTTGGGGATCTTTGGCATCAACTTTACTCTTGTTTTAGAATAACTCTGGATGGAAAGACTAGCCTACTTTTAAACGTTCATGCACACAACAACAAAGTACATTAGGCAAATCTGTCTCCACCCAATCTTTGCTAGTCAGTTACATCACCACATCTTCCATGCAAAACACCTCCAATTAAAAACAAATATAAACTTCTACTAAAATTGAACAAAAATAACTTACCTTCTGCGCTAAAGACGTATAAGGCCACCACTAACAAAAGCAGCACCACCGTGCACCGATGCATCTTCAAAGGTAACAAACAAACAAACAAACAAACAAACAAACAAACAAACACAAATGTTTCTTTAAAAACAAATTCCTAAACTCAGATTCCTCGAAAATCAATCGACAAAAGTCTTTCGAAATAAAATCCACATGCAGTGTCTGTTGGGGTGCAGAAGTGAAGGAGCTGAGGAGGTGCTTTCTTTCAGTCTCCTTGGAGCTGATCGGAACTCCGTCTGTGCGTCCTGAGCCTGGATGAACCTCCTGTCTCCTCTCTCTCTCCTCTCTCTCTCTCTCTCTCTCTCTCCTCCTCTCTCTCTCTCTTCTCTCTCTCTCTTCTCTCTCTCTCTCTCTCTCTCTCTCTCTCTCCTCTCTCTCCTCTCTCTCTCTCTCTCTCTCTCTCTCTCTCTCCTCCTCTCTCTCTCTCTCTCTCTCTCTCTCTCTCTCTCTCTCTCTCTCTCTCTCTCTCACGCCTGCTCTTTTAAAAGCAGCCCGCTGTCACTTCCTCATTAATATGCACGGCCAGACAGCGAACAAACACTTGTGGCCGGAGAGGGAGAAGTGGAGAACAGGGAGAGGGACAGAGGGAGGTAGGAGGGGAAAATTCGCATATTGTTCCCCAAAAAGAGGGTAGAGTGACATCTGCTGTGGTGGACCAGTTTATGTTGTAACCATAGGTTGTAACAGATCCGCTTCTGTCCTGATTAAAACTGACGGTAACCTTATCCGGAAGTGGAGCAACGTCATAATAGGAACATTGGCTACATTGCACATAGTTTGAATGCAACAACAACAGAATGTATTTGCTCTATTAGTTGTTTTTGTGTAGTTATGTTGGTCAACACTTACGGCACACGTTTTGACAGAGTTAATGAGTTTTACATTATATCTTTGATAAGTCCAGGTTTGGTATCAGTTCATTAGCACTTTGCGGGGTTACCATGGCCACATAGAATAGTCGTTTCTGATTGGCTAAAGAGAGAAGATTGCAAACGTAATAATTTAACATCCAAGGTTCAGCCACATTTTCTGAATGGATATTTAGTTGAAAGTTCATTATAGTAAGTAAATATGTAAGGGGATGAAGTGCAGCGAAGCGGTCATTGATTAAAAAAGAACGACAGGTGGATCATGGAGCCCGAGTGAAGTCTGTTCACAGTTTCTGTTCCACTAACAAGTCCTTAAACAATCCCAGAGCAGCCAATACCTTGTCCCTGTCAGTGTTTACCTCCCGTCTGTCTTCTTCTGTTGATTTATCTGACATCCAATGCTCTGCCTTTTAACCTATTTCCTTCTATACTTTGATCCTCCTTAGCAACAATGATGTTATGCTCACCAGCGGTGTTTTATCGAGTATTAATAACCTGAGGGAAAAGTAGATCAGCAGTCTTTTTCATAGAAAAATCAACATATGTACTCTGCAAATGTTGACTAGTTTAAAAGAAGGATATCAGAAGTATTGTAAACATATGTACAAAATAAGTTTAATTTTATCATTATCTCACACAAAAAGTAACAACATATACATTTTTAGTTGAAGAACCTAACCAAACTTCCTAAAACATTAAGAATCTCCTTTGAATAACCAATCATATAATCAATAATGAGTGTCACTGTATTGTGTGAAAGTGAATAAAAGCCACCATTGTATCTGAGGATGCCATCAGGCTGAAACAGTAAGAGATAGCCCTGAGAAGAAGGTCTGACCCCACCCACCTGGGACACTCTGACCACAGGATTAAACAGGATTCATCACAGTCCTGCATCGTGTGTGTGTGTGTTCACCTCCCTGCCCTGAACTCTGATGCAATCAGCTGCTGTCATTACTCAAACCAGTGGCCATGAAATGTCTGTCTGCACCATGCATTTAGTGTGTGTGTGTGTGTGTGTGTGTGTGTGTGTGTGTATACAGTTTGTTCATGCCCTACATATTCATTTTTGTGTGTGTATGCACGTGAGTATGAGCATATTTGTAAATGCTGATGCCTGATCAGCGAGGAATCAAATGGAAATCTGTCTTGACTTCAGCGCCTGTCTTCCCTTCCTTTGGTGCTCTGGTTAAGCAGCAAACATCAGTAGGACATTTACTGCCAGCTGTGAGAGATTAAGATATATGTGACTGCTGCAGGACACTGATGCTGCGTGAATCCATCTCTACTCATTTTGTTCTGAAGATAAAAGACATCGGTGAGCTGTCTGTTCCAGTCTTCAGCTGCAGGGACTGATAATCAGTCTGACGTCTGTTGTCTCCATCCATTAGATCACTGCAGCCTCACTGAATACTAGAGAAAGGAAATAAATTGTTGTTGAATAAATACAGAGGATTGCATCCTGAAGGAATCTGTCTTGAAATGATGACGAAAATGACATCACTTTAAAGAAACGTGTAATCAGTCATGGTGCTGGTTCAGAAAAAGGTTTTGAAAATTCCGAATTGCAGAACATAACGAGGATTATCTCAATACTTGAATATATGTATATGTTTGTTTCACAGTATATATTGCTGTCTGTTGCTGGCGAGGTGTCATTTTAAAAAACACAGAAAAACTCATGTTAAATCTTTTTGGCAGCTTGAGGCATCAGCGAGAAATTGAAAATAGATCATTGTCATTTAGCCAATAAACACTTCACATCCTGACACGTTGCAGAATACAAATATATTTCCATCACTTCATCAACTGAGACAGCTGTTTTGTGAAAGTGGTTGTCAGAATACTTTGGGTTAGCTGCGAGTCTCTCTAAGTCTGTCAATATGAATTCATCACAAAGAGAAGGACTGCGTGCTGGACTCCATCTGCCTCTCCAACCTGCACAGTGTGTAGTGGCTCTAAGTGCACTTGGCAGCGGCGTAGGTGCAGAGCTAATTCACAGGAAATTGCACAGTTTACCCCAAAATCAAACATGGCAGAGGGGGTGTAAAATGTGCTGGGGCTGTTTTACTTTGTAATGATGTTTGCGAAAGATGTGAGGAGAGACAGGAGAGTACATTGTGAGTGATGTGTTTGCAGCCAGACAGAGTGTCTATATATAAATACAGGCTGCAGTCTAACTAACACACACAAAAACCTTGTCGGGCTGATTATAACCATCAGTGCATAATCTCTGCATGCAACTGCTGCGAAACAAAACCCATAATTAAACTACGATTACGTTTTTTTATGTCGACATTGGCGCCCCCAGCACATGCAATTGTTCAGGAAGCACAGGGAAAAATAATTTTTGAAAACCATATTTCTTAAAAATATATGTTGTGGTTATATGTTTTAAGAAAATGGCCAACTAAGGATCATTATATCCCACAATTCTTTCTGTTTGTGAATGATCTATAAAGGACGACTCTTGTTTTTATCCATGCTACTGTATAACCTCTGTTGTTCAATTATTTTTTCTCCCTGTTTGCTAACCCTGTTGCAGTGTCAGCCATAACCAGAAATTCGTCAACAATAACATGTTGTCTCAAGACAAACCTTTCCTGCCTCGTTTAACTAGCTAACGTAACAGCACTGAAAGTAAAACTAGGCCGTAAATTGTATAGTCTGATTGTGGAGTATTGGACTGGGGACATGCATTATGAATAATTGTAAAGAATTAACCATGACCTAAATCCTCAAAAAAAACAAAACAACTATTCATACATCTTGCAGAAGTCAATTCCAAAGCATCCGAATGAACATCAGGTTAACTTTAGACATGAATGAACAACACCTTCATGAGCCTTATACACTTAATGATGAGGTTTAAACAAGCTAGACTGAACACATATTTTAAATCTATCATGAAGGAAGGATTTCATCTGTCTGAAGACATGGAGGCCGGATCCTCAGGGGCCGACATGTTATTACAGTCTGTCCACTGTGACACACTGTCGTTGGAAGTCAGATGATTTGAGGTAATCTTCACTTCTGAGGGTAGTTTGAGGGCTGAGATTAGAGGGGTAAGTGAGTGTGAGGAGGATGTAAACAAAAACACCTCAAACGTAAAATGACATTAACCTGTGTGAATGACTGTTTTGTTTTTTTTGTAGCAAAGCTTTCAGATAAATCACAGGGCTATCAAGAATAGTTGCTTCAAGTACAATAACAATAATAAAACCCTTGATAAAGTGACTTTAAATCGGTGGAAATTAAGCCTTAACACATGTAAACATGTAAAATAACAGGATGTAATTTATCGATGAAATGTCGTATTTATCTACACGATTTTCCAATATTTTTGCAAATTAGCTTCAGATAGCCCAATATCTATCGTATAGTTCAACTTTAAAAAAAAAGGTATTTGCATGTTTGTTTGGGTTTCTGTCAGGAGCGTCTGTTCCCACAGGACGTTGAGAGAAAAACAACTCTGAGATTTGCATGCAGACAAGTCAGCTCGTGGACAGACAGGGAGGTAGGTGCTGGAGGTAATTGCAGAAAAATAATTACGCTCTATACTAGGGGTTTCACCAACTAATCGACTAGTCGACTACCTTTACCACTAGTCGGCGCTGTAGGCCCTAGTCGACTAGTCGTGAAAAAAAATGGAGGTAAACGAGGTGCTGCAAAATGCTTCAAAACACGTCCGACATTCTTATGTATGGCAGTACTTCAACAAAGATGTAACCAACTCCACAGTGAAGTGTCAGTTGTGTACAGCTGTACTGAAGTATAACAAAAATACATCTGCTATGCGCAACCATCTGAAGATGAGACACCCGCTGCCGACAGCTAGCACTAGCAGTAATGCTAGCACCAGTGAGCAACGGACCGGCGTCAGCACAGGACAGGCAGACGAGCAGCAAGAAAAAACGGGTCTACAGTGATGCGGATGATGAGCTACGGGTTTACTGCCAGCGGACACCGCATATCCCCACAATGAACCCACTGGAGTGGTGGGCAGAAAACGTGCACCGCGTCCCCCGTTTAGCCAAGCTTTCGAGGAGCTACCTGGCTATTCCAGCCACAGGCACCCCGAGTGAGAGGGTTTTTCCCCTGGCAGGCAACGCTGTCACCCGAAAGCGGTCAAGCCTCCTTCCCTCACATGTCGATGCGTTGGTGTTCCTCAACGCAAACCAAAAATCTGGAAAGGTGGACGTTATCGTGGAGGACAGCGAGTAAAGTGTTGCGCACTGGATTTACGTGGCATTTCAGTAAACAGAGTTTTTTGCTGTCGATTTTGGTGAGTCCAGTTACTGTTTGTTATTTACTAAGTCCAGTTACTGTTTGTTATTTACTCAGCCATGTAACACAAATTAAAATGCAGTGTTTAATGTAACTGTATGAGTTCCGATATAAAATACAGTTGTACACCTCTCTTTGTGTGTCTTTATTATGACGTAACGACTAGTCGACTGCTATTTTGAAAAACGTGTCGACTAGTAAATATTGGTAGTTGTGAAACCCCTACTCTATACTAGGGAGTACAGGCATGTAGGAACAATGTATTCAGACACACAAACACACACAGGTGGGCAGATACTGGGAAATAATTGCTGGTACTAATGGGAGGCTTAACTGTGACTATGTTGTGCCGTTTCCCTGCTGCAGATTATTCCAGAAGCCATTTATAAACCAGAAGAACCAGAATAGTTCTCTATGTAAAGCACACCATTTTGTGCATATACACATCTGTGTGTGTGAGCAGTAGGCGGACACACAGGAAAGTGGACAGACCAACAGGAAGGTATGCAAAGGTGCAGACAGGTGTGAGAGGATAATTCCTCTCAAGTGAATGAAGTCAGGAGGAGGGCGAGGTTAATGGCCCCGGGCGGAGATTTAACTGCCGTTTAAACGGTCATGTTCACATCATGCTGCTTTCAAAAGTTCACAGCCATCAGGCTAAGTAGTGGCGGCAAGCTAGGTTTAACTGGAGGTTAGATATTTTTCCTCTTGTACTCCAGGGCGCCATTGCTTTTCTCTTGTGGCCACTTCTTGTTCCCATTGTAATTTGTTTAGCCATGTTTTTTGACTTTTTCTATTTTGTATCAGTCTATTGAAGTTTATTGTTGAATGTATATTGAAAAGGAAACAACATCACCTACACTTCTAAGGCACATTTAGACTGAAACAGATTTTCCACTTCCTTTCTGCAAGCTGCACATGATTGTTTTTGCAGAATTGTACTGACAGCTAAGATATACTGTACACAAACATGATTGGGTGTGTCTTTGTTGTATCTATCTGAAAAGGTAGGTTTGGAATGATCTCAGAATTAAAAGGATGTTTGTTATTTTGCTCCTGTCCCTAAAATGTTTACCCTTCTCAACTTGCGTCATGAATCTTCAGCTAAATTTGACCAATCTTGGGTGAATTCACTTTCATGTTTATACTGAAAATGCATGTAATTGTGCAATGTCTATAATTCACTTTACATACAGTTTGAACCCACCCTTACACTACTACTTTACTCATGTACTTTTTGCCTATAGACACTTAAAAGACTTGACTTTCAAATAAGTAATGTGGCTGTCAAAACTGATTCAAGAGTATCCTCTCTTCTCTACCGTGCAGAGTCTGTATGAATACTATTTTGCAGGCTTCACTTGGGCAGTGACGTAAAATCACCTGCTAGGACATGAAGAGAAGAGACAACACATACCATCAGATGGTGTTTGGATTTGCATGGCTTCTACAAGAGAAACTTAACATAGATTTAAGTGCCAGTAAATGGTTTTACAGAAAGAGAGAGTGAGAGCATGAAGAGATTCTTACAGCTAGCTCATAAACAGACAGACCATTAGTGTTTAGCTGAGCTCTCTCTGTCGATCTGTTTTGACACACACCTCTAGAAAAGTATGTGAGTGCACTTAATGTCGACAAGGCTGGAGCCCACTATGGTGAGTCAACAGAAACCGAGCACAACAGTAAACTATCTATCATTTATGGAAAATAAGGAGTAAAACAAGGACTCTACTAAATAAGCAATCAATTAAAGTCAGTTCAAGGAAGAGTTGGATATTTTGGGAAAGTTAGAATACAGGATTGTTACCTTTCTCATGCCTGTCAATCAAATGTCAAGCTATAGCCAGAGGCCATTTAGCTTAGCTTAGCATAAAAACTGGAAACAGCTAACCTGGCCAGAACCTGTAAAGCTCTAGTTTGTGCAATCCGTACATAACAATGAAAAGAATCATGTTGACCTATTCCCTTTAAGAATTAACTGCCTGAACAGATAATGGCAAATCATGTTATGCAACCATTGAGATGTGAAAGACACCTTAGCACACTCACATGCCTGTAAGTGTGTCAATGTGTTTAAAGGTCCCTGATCACAGTGATGTTAGGTCAACAGGAAAACAAATCAAGTTCACATGAAGGCAGCATATGTTAGGTCCCAGGACGTGTCCTATTTTCAGATATTTTATGACATTGATTCTGGCTTATGTCATTTTTTTACACCACATTAAGGCCAGCTTTTAAAATGGACTGCTCAATTCACTAACATCTAGGTTACATACACTGAACAAAAATATAAACGCAACACTTTTGTTTTTGCTCCCATTTTTCATGAGATGAACTCAAAGATCTAAAACATTTTCTATATACACAAAATAACCATTTCTCTCATATTGTTCAAAAATCTGCAAAAATCTGTGATGGTGAGCACTTCTCCTTTGCCGAGATAATCCATCCCACCTCACAGGTGTGGCATATCAAGATGCTGATTAGACAGCATGATTATTGCACAGGTGTGCCTTAGGCTGGCCACAATAAAAGGCCACTCTGAAACGTGCAGTTTTGCTTTATTGGGGGGGGTCTGGGGGGGTCCGAAATCCAGTCAGTATCTGGTGTGAGGGGTAGGATTAGGGTTAGGGTTAGGGTTAGGGTTAGGGTTAGGGTAATGTTGTGAATTGAGTGGCCCATGGTGGTGGTGGTGGGGTTATGGTATGGGCAGGCGTATGTTATTGATGACGAACACAGATCACTCAATTCACAACATTACCCTAACCCTAACCCTACCCCTAACCCTAATCCTACCCCTCACACCAGATACTGACTGGTTTTCGGACCCCCCCCAGACCCCCCAAATAAAGCAAAACTGCACGTTTCAGAGTGGCCTTTTATTGTGGCCAGCCTAAGGCACACCTGTGCAATAATCATGCTGTCTAATCAGCATCTTGATATGCCACACCTGTGAGGTGGGATGGATTATCTCGGCAAAGGAGAAGTGCTCACTATCTCAGATTTGTTCAGATTTGTGAACAATATTTGAGAGAAATGGTTATTTTGTGTATATAGAAAATGTTTTAGATCTTTGAGTTCATCTCATGAAAAATGGGAGCAAGAACAAAAGTGTTGCGTTTATATTTTTGTTCAGTGTATAAAACAGCAAATGGAGCATGGATATCACAAATATAAAACAAAAGCAGTGCCACTGAAAAAAAGATAGGACTAAATAAGGTAATTTGTATTCAAAGGAAAGATCCATAGCTTTGTCAATAAAATGGTTTACAAGAGCTGCATTTGGCTTAATTTATATAGCAAAACAGCAAATTAAAGAAATAAGATAACACAATTAATACATTTACATATTTTTTGCTTTTAATTAAATAGTCTAAATCGTCATGTTGTTTCACTTTATTCCTCCAGTCGACATTGATTTTATGTAAACATTTGACTTCACTTTATCTGCTTGGTTAGGGGCCGGAAAATGTACATGAACATGGGGCTTTGTTTTATTTCATTTGACCCCAATCAATCATGTACATTTGAACACATGATTCCTGCTGAAGATATTTTTTGTAATCACATGTCTCTATATTTTAACATACATTCAACTGTATTAAAGAACACTTGAAACTAAAGATTTAGACCAATAACTGACGAGGAAAAGATTTACTGAGGTGATAAAGAATGGAAACTGAAGAGTGACATTTAATAATTGTGGGTTGAATAATATATACATCAAGCCAGTCTGACTTTTGGTATTAAACAAGCCGGGTAAGAGTTTGACAATTGAACAAAAACAATATAATTAAACTTCCCTAAGGCTTTCATTGAGCTGCTTTTCCATTGTTACAATGACAATTTAGGAAACCAGTGAACTATTAGTGGTTTGCCAACAATGTTGAGGGGCGAGCACTGAGAGGGCGAAGAGTTTAAGCGGCTGTGGTTTTTGTCGCATCCCTGTTAAAGTTGATAATCAGGAGAGAAATGTTGTCAAAATGTGACATGCAATTATGAAAAACACAATGGTGAGCTTAAGGAAAGCCACAAAAAATGTACCACAAAATCCCTTCTTAGGATTTAATGTCACCTTATTTTCACTGTCCATGACCATTGGAGGTTTTTAGATGTATTAAACTATCAATGCTGTGTCACATCTGCTTTTATTTTTTTATTTCCAATAACACCGTAATGCTTCGATTCACTAGAAGTTCATCACACCATCTGGGTCCATATCTTTATCTCATAATCTGACACAGTTTGGCACTCATACACACCACAAAATGACAAGACATTTATGGTCTGATTTTTGTCACTCCTCACTTATATTTTATTCTAAAAGGCACAAGGTTTATGCTGAAGTAAAATGAGTTTTTAGCAAATCATACAAGAGAGGATGGTGTATACAGACTTTTAGTGTCATCAGCGTGGTATCTTTAAATGTAAGAAGACGCATGCATTGGCTTCAGCTGATATTTAAATGCATTTATCTTAACTATCCCCCTTATTTAAAGCAGTATTTTGTACCTTACTCACCAAATCATGAAGTTAGACATTCTGTTCAGATTTATTTCTCTGTCCCCTCTGCAAAACAATGGATTGGCAGAAGAGCGTTCATGTTCAAAGCCCCAACTGACTGGAATACTTTACCTGCTGCTATTAGATCTCTTGCATCATTGGGTTTATTTAAACATGCATTATCATCTCACTTTCAACTGGTCTGTACTTGTTATTAATGAAACTGATATTGATGAAACTGATTTGCTCGACTGTCTCAAATTGTAATGATTGTGTGCATTGCTTGAATTTCACTTAACAGACTGTACGTGGTTTGTCTTGTGTGTCATGTTTTGCATTTTGTCTTTTTGTTTATGTATGTCTGTAAGTTGTTGCTATTGTCGGGACCCCCTTGGAAACGAGATGGTGCGTCTCAAGGGGTTTATCCCAATCAATACAAATGTCTATATATATATATATCAATCTGGGTCTGCCTGCAGAGATTCAAAGGTTTATTGTCATATGGATAACAGCTGCAGAGTAGAGACACATTATTTGTTCCAGGCTCCTCCAACAATGCGATTAAGAAAATTGAATTTGTAAAGATTCTTGATTCCTACATATCCCATACATACAGCATGATAGCTTTTGTTAAGCCCTCCATGCCTGGTTAATGCCCTCATCTTATAAACTCTATGCCCCTGTTTTTTAAGGCAGGCTATACATTCTAAAACGTTTATTCTCCAAGCCCAACATAAGGTAACTGCTATCATCAGGGTATATTTCTTAGATTTGTCAGAGCTCCTCCACATCCAAATATGTTGCGGCTGTTTTCATCTCCTGAGCAGTACTCCCTATGACATGAAACTGATCGGTATGTGCAAATAAATATATGTTCCTCTTTAAGTTTTTATGACCAGTTCATGTTTGTGCACCACACCCTGTATTATAACGTGATATACATCTAAAAGTCTTATCTGGAGAGGGTAGATCAAGTTCACGCAAAGTGTACATACACAGCGTGCACTGATATGATGTATGAAATGAATGTGATTGGAGCACGGATCATGGATGTTGGATCAAAGCCAGAAGTGGAAATAAAATCTGTTTGTGAGAAAGTTGGAGCCAAGAGAGCTGTCACGACTCGTCCTGAAGTCTAAATGACTCTCAGCTGCAGGCACAGCTGCAGCTAACATAACCCTTTGTTTATCTTTCTGTTACTACAGAGTTTTAGAACATGAAAAGATTAGCATTTCTGCTGAAAAATGCAAACTTTACAGTGTTATGTTTCGTGACCCAGTACCTGTGTTGAGCATGACGCCTCACTGTCTGCTTGAGAAACAATGATATTTGGTGACTTAATCAACAGTTCCTCTGTTGTCATGGTGGCTCAGTTTAAATGCTTAAACTAAGCTTGACAGCTACGCATCGTTAATCACACCTAAACGATTGTAGGTGCCTCAACGTAGTGCCTCACAGTGTCTTGAGAGTTCAGTCCTGCCATACAAATGTATCCATTATCAATTAAATGTTGAAATGATACATGGAATATACGTTAAATCACATGATTCATATTTTAGGCTGAAGGGTTTGCAGATAACTTTAAATATTGAAACAAAAGACAATTATTCTGATTTTATTTGATAGTTTGTTATATTATTTTAGAAATGATGTCCAATTGTAAGCCAAATAACCCAACAGTTGAGGGCAGAAAAAGGCAGATCGAAATATTGCCAATTGCATGCCAAGTAATTCCACAGTAAGAGGCAGACATATTAGATAAAGGCATGTCCGTCTTTTTCTCTTACTTTTACTACCGTGGAGTTGCTTCTTCCCATCTCTCCCTCCTCTGGATCTCTCTGTTGTTGCCAAGGCAGATTTCAGGGAACAGATGCAGGCGAGATGTTATCTATGTGTTCCCTGTGTGACGAACCCCCCTGAAAGAAAATAATAAAATGTCCTGACATGACCCATGTTGCTCAACATGGCACACGGAAAATACCTTATGCTAAAAATATGTTTTATATAAAAAAAGAGCCCAGCAGAAGATTTGACATCGCCTGTAGCTGTAAAGAGATTTATATATTGAGAACGGTGATCCAATCAAACTCCAAGGAAATATTATTAATAGATAATTAAGTGGTAATGAGTCCTGAAACCAGAAAAAGACTTAGCATCTCACCATCTTGTTCGCTTGTATCGAAGTCAACAGTGTTTGTGGCTAGAAGCCTGACATAAGGTGTGTGGTTAACACATGCTGAAGAGATTTGAAAAATACTAATACGTCAGTAAATACTCCACTTGTGAATGTTCGTAGCTTCTGTGTGTCATCAAAACGGCGGTTGCTAACAAATGAGTAAATACTAGATGTCATTACGCCAACACTAGACCCCCTTAAGATTAGCACAGCCATGCAATTGTGATGTACAGTAGTGCGTTTATAGCATTATGTTAGCTTTTTATTTCTGCCAATTGCATTCATCACAATATGTGGAGAGTATCCTGCTGAACAAAACGTGTTAGGTATCGTAAACGTGTGTTTGCTACATAGCTTATTTTCTTCCATATAAAGAAATCCAATGGGAAATTCCCATTCCTTTTGGTCGAGGGAGTTCTTGCGATGCTAACTTAAGGGTCGGGCCTACAGAAATACGTCATCATTGCGCCAGTCTATTTAGTCCTTAAAACTTAGAACGAACGCAAGACCTTGAGGCTCTAAATTGTTGACAATGGACGCAGACTTTTACCTGGTCCACTTTAAAATGGTGACAGGAATCATAGATGATCTTGTTTGCTAGATTTAGAGTTTGGCAACATTTATTGTTACATGATACAAACTCCTTTAATCTACACAAGAGAGTTTTGACAGCTTATAAATCCCTTGGATGCGTAGATGTGATAACTACAATAAGGTGGAGGTTAATGGAAACAGGGTTGCCATCCTTCCATATTGAACTTCTTAAACTTCTACAGTATTCATGATTTAGAGAAGACAAGCATGTACTCCTTTCCTTATTCTCCCTTAAAACATCTTCAGTTTTACGATAACAGGAAAAATATTGTGTCAGAATCAAATTGCCCTCATCACTGTAGTTCGCAATTCTCCAGTTTACAATCAATAATCGTCTGATCTGTTCTTTTCAACAGTAACCAGATGTGTCAGTGTTTGGCTCGAGTATGCCAAGTCCACGATTCACCAAAATACTGTGATTGATGCCGATTAAAAAGTAATTCGGCTGAGGTCATTCCCCATCATTCAAAATCAAACAAAATCATTTTATGTTTTCTCTGTGACTCGGTGAGTTATAACCAGGAAGTGCTTGTCACGCAGTGAGATGTCAAAGGCAGCAGCTGTGTCAATAGTTAGAATAGAATTTAGGGTGCTTATCGTTTAATATGTAGATATACTGTATTTATGTACGATTTTACAACACATTTAAATATTATCTTCAGTGTTGTTCAACATGGATATCATCATAGATTACATTACATTACATTACATTGCATTTAGCTGACGCTTTTGTCCAAAGCGACTTACAATAAGTACATTCGACCAGGAAGACACAACCTTGAAGAAAACAGAATCATATAAGTATATCAGGTTTCATAGAGCCAAACATTTCAAGTGCTACTCAACTGGCTTTAGGTAATCCAGTCCTTTATTGGTATAAAAGTGCTTCGTTAATCGTTCTAACGCTCGAAGTGGAGTCGAAAGAGATGAGTTTTCAGTTTGCGCCGGAAGATGTGCAAGCTATCTGCCGTCCTGATGTCAATGGGGAGCTCATTCCACCATCTTGGAGCCAGGATAGCAAACCCACGTGTTTTCGCCGATGGGAACTTGGGTCCCCCTCGCAGCGAGGGGCGCAACGAGTCGTTTGGCTGATGCAGAGCGTAGTGCACGCGCTGGGGTGTACGGTTTAACCATGTCCTGGATGTAGGAAGGGCCAGATCCATTCGCAGCACGGTAAGCAAGTACCAGTGTCTTGAAGTGGATTCTAGCAGTTACCGGAAGCCAGTGAAGGGAGCGGAGGAGCGGAGTGGTGTGGGAGAATTTAGGAAGGTTGAAAACCAGACGAGCCGCTGCATTCTGGATGAGCTGCAGAGGTCGGATGGCACATGCAGGTAGACCAGCCAGGAGGGAGTTGCAGTAGTCTAGGCGTGAGATGACGAGAGCCTGGACCAGAACCTGAGTCGCTTTCTGAGTCAGCTGGGGACGTATCTTCCTGATGTTGTAAAGCGTGTATCTGCAGCAACGGGTTGTAGCAGCGATGTTTGCAGTGAAGGACAGGTTGTTATCTAGGGTCACACCCAGATTCCTTGCAGTCTGAGTCGGGGAAACAACTGAGGTGCCGATGTTGATTGTTAGGTCAAGAGTGGGACAATCTTTTCCCGGGAGGAAGAGCAGCTCAGTCTTGTCAAGGTTGAGCTTGAGGTGGTGAGCAGACATCCACTGAGAGATGTCAGCTAGACAAGCAGAGATGCGTGCGACGATTATTATAGATTATGATGATTTTTGAACTTTTTGATGGAGGAACTTTAATTAAATACCCGAAATTCAGTATTGAAAATATGTCAAGTAAATCAAGTCTTTAAAAACATAATAATAACTCTAATAATACAGTGACGTTTTAGTATGCAGTATTTTTACAGACTTGATCATTTTTATTTCAATACATTTTGCATGTAGGGAAGACAAATCCTAAATTGCTTTCAGAATAAAAGTGGAAAAAGATAATCCAAAAAATGAAAACAGTTCAACTAGCAGATTTTGACTTCTCAACGAACACGGAACACCTCTAAGCTGCCCTCAGCAGTAAAAGGACAACAGTCTGATCTTAAGTGTAATTATGGAGCCTTTGGTGCATTGTCCAACGCATCCATTTTCCAAAAATCCTTTCACATTCCTGACTGCTTTGCACAACTCGCAAGAGCTTAGAGATAAGCCGGTAGATAAGACATGTGTCATCTTGTATTTGTTACTTCCAGGTATCTTTAGTGAAATGTACCATCATGACAGACAATCAGAGGCATCAGATACACAAACATGTAGGAGTTGTGAAGGTTATCAAACATGAGGAGAAGAGTCGGAGTAGCTCATCTGCTCTAACATACTCAACAAAAGTGTCAGATGTATTTTCATGGTGAACATAAGGGCTGGGAACATGATATAGGTCACTCAGCTAATGCTGGCAGGAGACGAGGTGCACACCCATGGAAACGTGATCGCACTCCTGAATAATTTACATGACATGTAAAGGGATCGCCCTGGGATCTCCGGCACATAAAGGATGCTCGTTGTGGAGCCCTGGGATATACGTTATGTTGTTGACAAAGATGAGACCATAGAAAATGAATGGATAGAGAGGAAGATCTCTCATGTATTGCAGGTCCACCTATAGCTCTCTACTCCATACATATTGGACTAAAACAGCTTCCTAAGACTGGACCACAGTCTCATATGTTTCAAAATTAAACACAAAATGTGAACATCTTAATCCTAAAATAAATGCTTTCTTTGACAGAACAATTATTAAATAATTACGAAAGGTCTTTATATGTGAAAAAGTTGACAAAAAACCTTGTGATCCACACATCATTTTTTGTTTAGAGATTTCAAAGGCATATTTATATATATATATATATATATAAAATCACTTTTAATCACATGTAGGTCTCGTAATAACCGATCAAGTGACTTCCATAGCTTGTTTTTATCCGGAAAAAAGTAAGTAAAAGTTTTTTGGAATGTTGGATCTTACAACAAACAACAGCATTTGTTGTCATATCTTCATATTGACAGCTTCGTGTCATATTTTGACTTTACAAAATGAATAAATACTTCAAAGTGCAGGCGTTTAGAAACTTCACTCGAAATCTGAACATGTAATTCATCAGAGAAAACAGATCAGTGTGATCTATGGCCGATGGGCAATGAGGTCGGTTAATTATTTAGTTATTATTAACTGTGACCACAGTGACCTTGAGGTATATGAGTCATACTTCAGATGGATGTCACTCAGAGCCTATTGAACATGTCAATCACACACATACAAAGCATGGCCACACAGGGAGGACATATGTGCATACACACACAGACACACACACTGACACCTGAGACTTGTGTTATTGTTATAGGCCAAAGATAGCTTTTCAACCTCTCACGGCAACAAGTGATTACCTCCGTCATAAAGTCCACTGTGAATTCGATGAGACATGGCCGGCAGAGGTGAAGAAAGAGGGAGCGTCACCGCCTCTGAAATGAAAACCATGCAGCAGTACAACCCTCGACAGATAGGAGACGACCAGCAGTATCTGTTACACACACACACACACACACACACACACACACACACACACACACACACACACACACACACACACACACACACACACACACACACACACACACACACACACACACACACACACACACACACACACACACACACACACACACACACACACACACACACACACGTCACTTGTTAGACGCTTTTATCCAAAGCAACTTACATACTCAATACTGTGGGCAATCCCCACAGGAGCAATTTGGGGGGAAGTGTCTCAGGGACACAACGACATGCTGACAGCAGTGGGGTTTGAACCTGTGACCCCCTGATCCGAACACCAACGCACAACCCACATACACACACTCACCTCTCCATTCACACAAACACAAAGTCCACATGAATGAACTCGTCCCTTCAAGCAATGCTGATTGTGTGCCTTTACTGTTAAATAACTTTATATAATAACAAGTTTGACGTCTCTCAATCTCATTCAAACACATTTCATCAAAGTGCTCCAGTTAAATGTACAGATAAAAAACAACTATATACCGGTGTTATTATCACAATATTTTAAAAAAAGGGTATACGATAATAACGCAATTTTTTTTAAAGGTTTTTTACTTTTTAATACTTTGTGTTCAGAGTTTTGTATTATGAACTGTGTCCATTTACATTAGAACACAGACCAAACTTAATTTAAATTACTATATTTCAAAAGTGGATATTGTCAGGTGATTATAAGTAAAACATGAATGAGCCAAAACTTTAAGATATTGCAGTTGGAAAAAAGTTGGTTCATCAGTACTGAACTGCAGGAGCTAAAGGATGTTACGAGATAAACACACACACACACACACACTCACCTCACTCTGACCCTGAGCAAGGAGCTGAATTTGAATAACACACCCACATACACACCCACACACACACACACACACACACACACACACACACACACACACACACACACACACACACACACACACACACACACACCACACACACACACACACACACACACACACACACACACACACACACACACACACACACCATGTATACATCACTTCAGGGGACATTACATTGACTCACATGCATTTCCTGGAGACTTATCCTAACCTTAACTATAACCAACACATGCCTAACCCTAACCCTAATCCTAAACCTAACCAAGTCCTCACCCTAAAATGAATGATTCCCCTCATGGGGACCTCCAATTTGTCCCCATAAGGGAGGCGAGTCCCCACACGTGACTATGTAAACAGATTTAGGCCCCCACAAGTATAGTAATGCTAGGCCACACACACACACACACACACACACACACACACACACACACACACACACACACACACACACACACACACACACACCACACACACACACACACACACACACACAAGTTGGACTTGCAGAAATGCTTGTTTTTGCAACAAGTCTAATAACACTTGCTGTGCAGAGATTTCTAATTTAGCATAAAACATTTCAGCCTGGGCTATAAGTAAGTATGTGTGTGTGTGTGTGTGTGTGTGTGTGTGTGTGTGTGTGTGTGTGTGTGTGTGTGTGTGTGTGTGTGTGTGTGTGTGTGTGTGTATATGTGTGTGACAAGGAGGGAGAGAGAGAGAGTGTGTCCACTGGCGGACACATTCAACCTGCATCCAAGAAACTGCTATTGACCAATGGTGGAAACTATTTGTGAATGAGACACCCAGTCCCAAGACACACACAAACACACAAACACACTTACATAAACTCACACGGAGAAACCCACAAAAATGCACATCAACCCCCCCACTGACACATGTACGCATCGACACACACTTGCACGGCTGAAACTCACACTGCATCTAAATGTCTGGTTTGCGAAGACATTTAGTTTTAACTGCACACAAAAAACACACCCCACACACACACACACACACACACACACACACACACACACACACACACACACACACACACACACACACACACACACACACACACACACACACACACACACACACACACACACACACACACACACACACACACACACACACACACACACACACACACACACACCTAATGACTGCTTTGTGTCCACATTTTATGGCAAGGACGCACTCACACATCGACACAGGGCCCAGCTGCTTTGTCCCCTCATTATGTGGCTGTTAGGCTCAGGCTACTTGGGATTGCAGACACGGGCCGGGCAGATGTCCTCCGGCCTCACTGTGATGGTAGTAACTCACCGACAGAAATGTGTACACTGACGGACGTGTGGAAAAACACACACTCTGTGAACTGAGCATCTGGCCTTGTTCTGTCATAACCTGGTGACAGGTAGCTTTTTCCAGGGATACACAGGAAGCCTCTGGTTCACTGAAAGTGATGTTTTGAACACTTCCAGTAATGTTTGTCTGAGACAGGAGGAGGAGAGGAAGTGGTTAGCAGCAGCAATGATAACCACTAGGAAATACAACATGTGGCATTACGGTCTATACTGTTTGATAGATTGGGGAAACTTTGGGAAATAAAGTCCACTGGCGGGTTTGTTAGGGTTTAATGCTCATCTTAAATAAAACTCACCTGTTAGACGGATGAATCAAAGTAACAGAGTGAATTGTAAATTGTCATCACTCAGTTTATACTCAAACACAATATGTTTTTAATTGTCATATTGCTTTAGAGCAGTGACGTGGTCGGTACAGGACTTCCTTAAATAAACCTGTTGTACACTAGACTGGCAAAACCCCGAATTACCCCAACTTTAATCGAGAGACAAACTTTAAGAAAAACAGACTTTGGGAATAACTTAAAAGTAAAAGCAAAAAGCCATAGGCCACTGCTCCGTTAAATACTTCTTTACTTTCATCAATCTCAATTCATCTTGAATCACATTCTGAATATATCGCCGACCAGGGGCCGCTAAAGATTGAGCGGTCTGCTCCACAGTCTGATGGTGAACTTAATACCCCGCTTATCTCTTGCAAGCTTGGTACCATATTTCCTGGCAAAAATCCTTCTTTCTTTTTTTTTTATTGTCACTACACATTACAGGTACTATGTAACAAAATGGTTTCTCTGCTTTTGACCCATCCTAGTGTTAGGAGCTGCCATTATGAACGGCGCCCGGGGAGCAGTGTAGGGAACGGTGCTTTGCTCAGGGGCACCTCGGTAGCACTTGGTCTTGCCGGGACTTGAACTGGTGACCTTCCAGTTGCCAAGCCAAGTCCCTATGGACTTTGCCACCACCGCCTCTGATGTGTTTTGGATTTGTGTTTTATATTAAATAGGGCTATTACTTCTGATTAGCAAAATCATTGAGATCGGGGATTTAATAATAAATCATTCTTGCTGGGTTTAATTAACTCCACAGAGCAGCACTGGAAGTAGCAAAAATCTAAAACAAAATAAGGCAAAAGATCCAAAAGAGCACAACATTGCCATAATCTGCCGCTGACGTTCATTACCATGTTAGTTCATGAGTCATGAGAGGCTCAAAAGAGCACAAAAAGGTCTGAAGAATGCGGACGAACAAAAGACTCAGCCTCTGTGTTGACTCAGTGCTCTGATATTTATGACTGGCTGTGCATCTCTATTAAATCGAATGCTTTCATGTGGCTTCTTGCTGTATAGGAAACAATGTATCGTAGAACAAAGTGCCCTTTTATTTCCCCCTGGGGACGACGTTCGTGTAAAGCGATTGACGTTCTTCAGAATCGGCCCACGCATAGCTTTTCATGATACACTTATCGCTGAGTCAGAGTGGGTTTAATAGCAACGCAGTCATTCACCGTCTTATCTCTGTCATCATATTCCCACCATATTTGCATGTAGACATTCAGGGTATTGACTGAAGGAAGGAAGTTCAACCCACATGAGCATGTGGTTTTGACAGACAAAACCCTGCAGAGAATTCTTGAGAGTTTCATTGCAGAGTGGGATTTAAAATATCCGATATCAGCCAGATTCAGCCAACAGAGGCCATGAGATCACGGTACAAATTCTTGGAAACCAGAATGGGAAGAATGCCGCTGCAAACAGCTGACAAACTTCCTGGTTTCTCAGTATATCATGCAACCAAATCGAGGTCAGAAAAAGTTGACTTTCTTCTAGTTTAATGGCGAAATGACTGAGGGGAATAAGTTCCCATCCCTCTTGTTGATTAGCACACCGCAGAGACACATGATGAGTTCAACCACAACACCATGACTCCAAACAGAAGGCGCACAAGCTGCATCACTGCCTCGTTTCAGAGACACCACAGTCGCCTCTGGGGAACAAGACAAGGTGAAGGAAGTCGCCAGGTAGTGAGGAGACAGCTCCATCCATCCTGCTGTCCCGGGGGAGGGGGGCGGCTGCTAGAGCAGGACGCTACCTGACGGGGGCTCTGATCGCCTCAGGGAGCTGCAGCATGAGGAGAGGACGGCTCCTCCATTTCACATCCATCATCCATGTTATGCCCCGTATGAATAAAGATGATTTCCTTTGTTTTAAAGAGTGTAACTCAGTTGTCATGTTCAACATTGCTCAGTTGTATTGATCATTGTGATGTTTTCTGCCCGTTACTTATCATACTACATAAAAAAGGCAGTAACACGCGTCATATAGGCTATGTATAAATGCTGTTAAAGTATTTTTTATTATTTAAGATTTCATAAAAAATGATTTATATATTAGTTAACATATGCTACTTAATCACCTAATATATTAATGGCATGTTAAAAGATACTCATCCTGTGAATTTGTATTTAAATATTATTACTCCGATTAAAATGTTGGATTGTAGACTACATTTGATCTGTAACACAAATATTGAACTTTTATAAGAGTTATTTTTCACTGAAAATCGCAATTTCACAAATTATATTGATAGACAGAAAATGTATAGAATAATCAATAAAATAATTTAATAGAGTGCAGCCCTGAAATGGTAAATGGACTGTACTTACAGAATATAGCGTCTTCTCAGGTCTTTTCGACCCCTCAAAGCGCTTTACATAGTCATTCACCCATTCACACCTCATTCACACACAGCACTAACACTTGCCTATAGGGAACTAACATTCATACACAGTTGGCCATGCCATCGGGAGCAACTCAGGGTTAAGTATCTGTGGTAAGTATCTTGCCCAAGGATACATCGAACCCACAACCTTCTGGTTGAAAGTCGACCGCATTCTGTCGCAGCCACAGTCACCCTGAAAGAAGCAACGCTTAAATATGGTTTGCAACAGAGCACTTGTAGCTGCTGTTTACAAAGTTTACAAGCTTTGCACTGCCACATGTTTTTCATTTTAGCCTTTACGGGAAAATATTGGATCAACTTTACATGCTGGAAGTCCTCTCGTGCGCTGAGGGATGAATGAACATACTGTACTCTCTCACAGTGATTCTCAGATATTACAGTCTCCTAATCCTTTTAGTGTAAAGATCTGAGGCTTTGTTTCCTAACACAGAATCAGAGATTTAACGCAGCTACTGAAGTTTATTATCACATGTGCTGCACCTGTCAGCCTGACTGTATCAATATGGTTACACTCAAAGGCTCAGTGAGAAGTATGCTGTTATAGAAAGGGGAAAGATGAAATATCAGTTAAATAAAGGGCTTATAACGCTTATTTTCAGACACTCTTCCAAAGACATTCATGGTGTTACTTGGTGTAAAAAAGTGAAAGGAACAGATATTTCAAATATGAAAAGGGTTGCTAAGGGTTAAAAAACCCAGCATACTTTCTCACCTCCACACAGCCGGCAGATCACAGCGTGAAGTAGGTGTGGATGGTTGGTTTTGGAAAGTTACAGAAAAAGGTTACAAACAATATTTTGGATATCTACAACCTTTAGTGCATTGGTTATTTTCAGATTCATGGGTTTTTATAATGACTAAAATATGACATCCTTCTAAGCAGATCAGTACTTCAGTATGATCAACATCCAAAGATGCCATACTTCACTCCATCATGACCATCTGTGACCCAAAAGAAAAATGCCAATGAATAATTAACAAGCAGAATACATCTGGGAAAAAGTGAGTAACGGTCACACTGAGAGAAGCCAGCCACAACAAAATATACTGATTCAAAATACCAAATAAAAAGTAAATGGTCGATTTTGTGTTGTGACTTCGTATTCAACATAACATTTGACATATGCATCACATTTGTTTATATCCTGAGTAATATGTACATTTATGTCAATACAAATCTAATATTAGTGAGTATGGAAACGTAAGAATGTCTGACTGAGTTCAGGAGAGACTCTTATAAGAGACTCGGCTTGTTTTTTTATAAAAGAAGAGACAGTGTTTGCAGGGCTTTGACCTATTCTCCAATGGAAAATATCCACCTAGTAGTCAGGGTGTGTGACATTATGGAGATAATAATAGTGATTAACATGAGTTTTGTTTGTCTTTTATATTGTAGGTAGAGATGCCTGGACCTGTACGAACATTTAGAAAGATGAGAGAAAATTACAGATCATTAAAAGTGTTGGGGAAATATTTTCCAAGGCCCATAAGGAAATATTTTCCAAGGCCCCAGTTTATCAGTTCATACTGTCCTGACTGAGCACACGCACCTGTAACCTGGCTGCTGTGCTCTCAGTGTTTTGTCTCCCTGTTCCTGCCTGTTGGCGTCAGCTGATAGAGGTGGTATGATTCTATCTTGTTATGCTCAATGTTGATTATTGTCTCTGAACTAGCTAAATACATGGGTCCGGGGTAGAGTTCTTCAGATTGATTGTGGTGTCTCGACCGTGTGGTCAAACCGTGGCCCGTGACATGTCTTGTGAATTCTCCGGCCGAAGCTCCAAATAAACCGTCAGTGTTTGCCATCAAAGCTCCAGCTCTCCTCGTGTCTCTGAGTCCTGTTTCCAATTGCTTGAGAAGTTTCCCCCACAAAAAGGATATACCGCATTTAAAACTAAATGCATGCGTATTTTGCAACATGCTCTTTGAGGTAAATAAAAACAACTGATGGTGGTGATCCTTTTAACAATTGCAGGTATGCTTGTGAATTGTTGTGGACTGCTATAATGCACTTTCCTCCATGTTGTTTAATTTAAACAAACAACTATAAACAGGATATATATTGATATAAGGTTCTAGAGCAAAATAATCTGCTACCTTTTAAAATGACAGTTAAATCAACATATATGGAAAATATGAAGACCAAGGAACAATGGAATATTTGTTCTGAAGGCATAGTAGAAAAATAATCTATTTTACAAAGAAATGATTGATTTTAAGCATTGGAATGTGAAGAAGCCCAACTTTTATAAACTTCAGGTTGCAGTCATAATGAGAAGCTGCTGACGGTTTAACCACCAGGCATTTCATCTTTAAACAACGTGAGAGAGCTTATATTTAAGTCTTGTCGTTAAGCAGAGCTGTCATCGAGATGACTCTGCAGAGCTGCTCCAGATAATTAGCCACTCTCCTGTTTCCTGAGGTTTTTTTCCTGAAAAGACAAAAGTCCATCACAGGAGTAGATGTCTTTGACGCACACAGATAACTGCCTTGTACTTAAAGGAGTTTATACTCTATCCACCTTTTCATTACCTATCGCTTGGTTGGTTATACCACTAGATATTTTCCATGAGGTTGTTGCCAATGTTTTCGTTGTTGCTAAGATGTTCAGGTAAGAAAGCATCCGCCTGTATGACCAAACACTTTGAGACACATTTGTGGAATCCGCTTCCAGTTTGTGTTCGGGCGGCAGACCGTTTTTAAGAGTGCGCTTAAGACCTTCCTTTTTGATAAAGCTTATAGTTAGGGCTGATTAGATTCAGCCCCTAGTTTTGCTGATATAGGCTTACTTTGTCGGGGGACATCTTACTTCTTCCTTCTGTCTGTCTGTACCTGTGTACTCTCATGTTCCGATTAACCCAGCTTCCCCAAATTTCTTTCTTTTTGGTGTCTATCTACGCCGGGACCCTGAGTCGTGGCTGATCCTGTTGCTGTGGTCCTGTGTCCTGGATCGCGAGCCCTGGATCTTGAGTCGTGGCTGTGCCTGTTGCTTCGGTCCTGGATCATAAGTCCTGGATGGATATCCTCGTGGATTCATCTTCTTATTCTACACACACGCATTTCCAAACTATTGGACTACCTATGTTGTAAATGTATTATCTTTTCAATTTACACACGGCATCTATTGCACGTCTGTCCATCCTGGGAGAGGGATCCCTCCTCTGTTGCTCTCCCTGAGGTTTCTCCCATGTTCCCCTTTAAACTGTGGGTTTTCTCCGGAGGTTTTTCCTTGTACGATGTGAGGGTCTAAGGACAGAGGGTGTCGTATTGTCATACTGATATTCTGTACAAACTGTGAAGTCCACTGAGACAAATGTAACATTTGTGATATTGGGCTATATAAATAAACATTGATTGATTGATTGATTGAAAGGAAGTCCATACAAAAGAAGATTTTAAAAACATTCAGTAAGTGCCCCACATGAAAGTTGCTACCTGGGATCTACTAAAGATTTTCTAAGGCAGAAACCTTTGGTTGAATTTATCCAATTATCCAACATCTGTTTGTCTATGAACGATAACAAGGTCAGTACTTATGGAATCCTCTCCTAGAGGGACTAATGTATTTACACAAAGAGAAGAGCTCATGTTACTTTCAGCCTATGATACACCACATTTCCATGATATTTGAACGATAAAGAGTGTTTTTGTGTTTTTTCCCAGGAAAGTCTCACGTGTTTTCTCTCATTCTACTGATTAGACCTCTGGTGAGCACATCTCCGCTTGGCATTGCGTGATATCACCGGCCCACTGCAAAAAAAGGAAGATAAAGATGGATTAACATTTTTATTGAAAGAAGTAACAAAATATGGAGCACATCTATAACACAATAAAGTTGAGAAATACTGATTTCTGGCACATTCTGTAAATTCATATTCATCCAAGACATTACACAGTTTAGAAAGGATGGTGAGCCTTACTCTTCCCCACTTCCCTCAATAGTTTCCTCTCTTCTACTCTCTTCTCAATTCAATTCAAACAGCATGACCATAATGATATACAGTATTGCCAAAGCTTTGCACAGTTGCAACACCTATACTAGGTATACATTTGGAATTCACTTTTAAGTTCATAGACATTCAAAAGAAATACAACAATAACATATTTTCTTTACAAGGAAAACAATACACTTTTTGAACATGAACTATAAAATTAATAAATAAAAAAAGCCCACCTCGCAGTGCCTCCACATTAGTCGCCACCCTCCCTTCCCCCCCATCCCATGAGATCTGAGCTTTACACGCTGATGCTCTACACTTCTTCCCTACAGTACATGCAGTTTACAGATTATTGCCTGGAAGCGTGTTCATCCTCTCTGAGCGCCCCCCACGCAGTCTCACGTGCACTGAGCAGCGCCTGTCCTCTCCTGGACCCCCCCCCCCCTCCTGGCATCACCACAATACTCCTCTCCCGCTATCATTATCCTCTGCTGTTGTTATGTCCTCTCCAATCATTTTCAATTATTCTTCACTTTCCTGGTACTCTTCTCAACAATGCACGCAGGATTATGGGTACTGAAGTGCAAACCAAACGCTGGCTCATGACACTGTGGCTTGCATTTCATGATCCGGGATTTTCTGCTTATTTGTGGCATTTCCTGTCTTTATTTGTTTGTGTGGTTTGTTTGGCCCAAAGGGCTGGGAAACCAGATGTTGTCCACCTACTGTTGAGTTGTAACCGCATCAACATAGGGATGGATATCATTTCAAAATCTCCTGTCATATACATAATTACATTTTTCAACGGTCAATAAAGCCTCATTGCCAATGAGAATGACCATTGTGTTTTTTTTCATACGATTATTAGCTCATGAGATTACTGTATTTTATTTGATACTGTATATTTCAGGTATCACATACTCAGATGTTTTGAGACACGCTTTCCACCACTGACCTTAGAAACTGCATAGACATTTTTTAGATGAATGAAGTCAGACATGAATTATCAGGTCTTGTTCTCCCTACCAGTGAGTACACTTTGGTAACTCCAAGTGAGAGCTTCACCCAAACACCAAAGCCAAAGAAAAGGCTGCATGCTTGATGTCGGCCATGTGGATAAATCTACCTTTATTGTGCTGATTGTCTGTATACATCAATATGTTGAGAGAGTGGACTAATTCAAGGAGAACAAAGAGAATCCATTACATTAATGTCTGAGCTAGCATGTCTAGTTTTAATTGATTAATGAGAGCATTGCTTCACGGCCTTTAGACTAGAAGGAGGTGAAAGATCTGAACCAAAGACACCCAGCAGTCGTTCTGCTTTTTAAAGTAACAGCAGATACACTTTAAACAATCTATCTTCTAACAAGTCGGCTTTAAAAAGCATGAACATTAGTTACCTCTTTAGTTATTAGTTAGCCCTATACTTTTTAGTTCCTGATCCTATTGTTTTTATTTGGTACATTTGGTTCGAATGTATTAACATTAAACTAGTTGTTTTAACATTACATGTATTGTTAAAAATGCATATGTCTTCCCATGCCCAGACTGTACTGTGATGAACTGTCATTTTCCATTTTCTTTAATCTTCATTAATCTTCATTCTGATTCTTCCATTTGGGGCAAGTTAAGATTTCAATATACACATGTCTAATATTTAAATCACTTTCCTTTTCGGGTTGAAAGGATTTATGCCCAGAATAAAAATTGACAGAATATTGTTACTCATGAGTGGCATTGCCACACCTAACCTTTAGAAATCACTACCTCTGGCATTCATTAAACAGAATGACTAAGGCCCCATTTACACGGGAACGCAAACGAAACGCAAACTAACCTAATTCGATATAAAAAAAATCTTCCGTTCACACGGATACGGCTCAATAAACGTGTCCCTTCACACGAGACCGCTCGACCCGCTGGAGACGCTGTAGTACATATGCCGGGCCTGTAAGTGGCGCTGTACTTCCACCACAAAATACACCAAAAGCAGCGAAGAAGACCCCCGAGCATGGTTGCCATGGTTTCCTGGTTGCCCTTCTATTTATCCTCCGCGGTGGATTTAGCAACATGTAGTTCATGTAGTTCTCCATGTCCACTTGTTGCTAATGGTTGTGGTAGAGGAGCTGTAGATTTTGCACTAACATCTGTAGCATGGTCAGTAGCAGTAGCAGTTACTGACAGTAGCTACTGACCATGCTACAGCAGTGAGCAGCAGAGGTGGGGCTATGGCTTCATCGTTATCAGGAAAACAATCGTATAGGACGTACACACGGAGCCGTTTGGCCCCCCAGAGCGTTCCGTCCGCAGATCTATCCACCTTGGGACCCGTTATCGTTTGAGGGGTCCGTTTCCGCGGTTCCGTTAAGGCCTCGTGTGAACGAACGGGTTATACGAAAGAGAAAAGTAGCGGATACAACCCGTTTCGTTCCTGTGTAAACAGCACCTAAATAGTCAGAAAAAGGTGTTGAATGAGCGAGGAAACATCAAAGTGGGACCAGAAATGGAGGCCGATTAAGAAGCAATTACACAAAAACCAGTCTATAAAGTTGAGTTTTAAGAGCCTGCTGAAGACAGCTTGCTCCAGTTTGAGACGTTCTCACTGTCTGTAAACTGTGGGAAGTATTTCCCCCCTGTGTTCAGTGTGTCTTTCTTTTAATTGAAAAAATTGAATTAAATGTCGACCAGCTGAAACTTTAAATGCCCGATGGTCTGAGAGAAAACCTTTATCTATTAAACACAAGCTTGCATTTGTTCGCATCATTTATGAGTTTAATATTGTATGTACTCCACACAGTATCAGCTAATACAGAAGGACCAAGACTGTAATATCCTGACCTGATGACTTACTACATTCTGGTACAACAAATCATAATTTCTCTGTGGTTCATATGCCAAAGAAATGTGAAAATAAATGATGTGTACTGCTTCAGCTTCACTTTGCAGACTGATATAAACAACAATCAAACAGCAAGAAAGCAAACTTATTGAGACTCAGATACAGAGACAGACGCAGGAGAGTGAAAACAGGACGGGCAAGAGATGGAGAAACTGTCCACTGATGGTTTGCTTACACAATATGTTGCACAATCACGTCGAATTGGATTTACTTTAGAAGCAATTTTATAAAACAGGTTGTGCCATAAACGCAGGTTAGGCAACACACATAAACACATAAACATAAACACATGAGGAGACAAACTCTGGTGAGGCCAGAAGAGGGTGAATATGCCTTGTTTTTAACTAGAAACCATAACCTTTTCCTCCCCTGAAAAGTATCTTGCTCGATCTAGATGTTTTAATATTGTGATTGAATCATTTTAAATTGACATGTGTTGAACTGGAAGGTATGTTTTTAAGTTCCTTCTTGACTCTATGGTTTAATCACAATAACAATAATCCCTCAAAGTCCAGCATTTCTTTTCTAGAGTTTTCCACCTCTTATCAGGGTTTTCTTCACCGATACAGACTATTTGTATTTGTACTATTTGTAACCCTAACCTTATGTATAAGTAAGGAGCATTAAAAAGGTGCCAAATACTCACAGCTAGTACAGGGTGTAATGCATTGAACGATTAAATAAAGCTGCAGCTCAAACTTGACATACAGGCTGAAATCATCAACATTCCTTGTAGATTAAAAGTGACTTGTTTTGCACTCTAGGAGGATGTTTGCTTGAAGTCACACTCAATCATCACATTAATAATCAGTCATGAGATATTCCTCCTGGTAAATAAGAGTTGTTATCATCATTCAGGCCGTCAAGGCTTCTGGAAATTAACGAAAACTCTGATAAGCAGGAGGAAGGAGGAGGAGAGCTTTGGGGTCAGACAGAAGATCTGAAATCCATCACACTTTATTGAAGGCAGTGGCATGTTCATATCTGTGTTTTTCCAACAGGGTGGTTTGTTGAAAATGACGGGGATACGCTGACATTTTGAAATTCAACATTTGATTCTCCTTCTCCTCTTGGATACACATGTGTGTGTGGTCCAAACTGTCTTACCGAACGCTCATCTGGGACAAATGTAAATAGACTACACATGCAAATGAAGCTAGAACAAATATTGTAAATGAGGTCGGAGGAGCTTGTGAGAGAGGAATACATGGAAAACTGGAAATGGAGCCTTGACAGCAGCTGTGTAATCCATCTGCCAACTTCCAAGGCAGACCATGTAGTTATGAAAACCTTCTCCTGTTTATTTTCCTCTACAAGCCTGACCTGTAAGTGAATGAACACAACACGCAGTATGCACACAGAAGCTAAAACAGGAGCCCTGCAACACTTTTCCATATCTTAGTTTTCCCATCTTCCTCATTTGCATTTACAAATTCTGTCACTCTTGACAAGATGCAAATACACACACGAGACAATGGATAAAAGGTAAACATGAAAAAATACTGTGTGCAGACAAAAGTGCACATTTGTGTCATCGTTTGGCTACAAATCCCTCTCCAGATAGTGACGGCAGTAGAGGAAAACACTTCGGATCCGTAGCAGTTGTTATGTAATTCATCGTCTGACTTCAGAGGTTGTTTGATGTGACACTAAATCCTCTCCCCTGCTGAGGAAATATTACTAGACTAAACGCCGCGTGATGTCAAAGAAAAACATTTTAACAGAAATATTATAGTCTTCCCGGAGCTGTATTTGTCCGACATCTCAAAAAGATAAAATGATGTGTAATGGGTTGAATGCTCATAGTGCTTATTTCTTCGGCTGTCACAATATCAGATTTTCACTACTGTAATTATTTAGTGTTAGATCATTCACGTTCATTACATTATCTCTGAATCTATAGGAAATGTGAACAAATAACTATCAGTAAAATCAATCTTTAACTTGAATTACTGTGGGTTTTTTCTCTTTTTTGCAAATGTGTTACGATTAAAAGTAAAGGAAGCTGGAGAGAGAAGGAGAGAGTGTGTGTTTTCTGACGGAAGGGAGGAAAAACGCTTAGGCGCTGGATTATTTACACAATATTATCATATACTGTAGGTATTGTTACAATAACATTTTAATAACATGGACAGCCTAAAGTATTTTCACTGATCTACAGGCAGCAGTAACATCAAGAAACGTAACATCGTGAACAAAATGGGACTTTAGGGCAAAAAAGCTAGCACACTGTAGTACCCAGAAATGTGAGTTTCATCTGAGCTCTCTGAGGAGGATCTAAATTCAAAACTGAGGTCAAAAATTAGACGGCGTCATCAAAAACAATCACAGTCAACAGTACCAGTATTGTGTTTTGTTCCTTGGCTTATTAAATACCTTCAAAGCTATTTAATCCTGTTGCAGGGAGAAGGTCATAACTTTTTGTACAACTTTTCCACTGGGAAAACAACTAGGCCGTAACACACTGGCAAACACTGAGAATAATGTACTCTGGTTTCACAATTCACATCCATGCACACACACAGGCTCTTGTCTGGGCTGCAGCACCGTAATGAGCTCTGTTTTGTGCCGATAGAGAAACAGTAACAAGATACATGCTTCTGTGATTAAAGACAGAGCCGACGGCAAGAGGAGAGCACGGCTGTGGAAACAGGGAAGAAAAACAGAGCTACAGAACATTTGATACTACATCTGTTTGGTTATGTAGAAAGAAAAAAGGAAAACCTATTAAGCACCATTAAGATGTTAGAGATGATGGATGTATTTATATGAAATACAGTATAACACGGGCACATAAGAGTTAGATTAGGCAGGCAAATGTAATGTATGTGTGTGATAGCAGAGTGGTGGAGAGGCCAGATGGCACTGCCCTGGGGTGAGAGAGAGAGAGAGTTGTGATTTCACTTCATGCTGTTAACTTCTGTTATCGCTCATCAGATCGTCTTCTTTCCACATTACCTCCAATGATGCGTAACCGGTACAGTATAATGTAAATGAGCAAAACATTATTTGATATTTTAAGTATTCAAACATGAAGAAGGCTCTAGCCTGTACACTCCGGCTAATGAAAGCGATAAGTGCACTACGATGTGTGCAGGACAAAGCAGTGTGCGCTATTTAGTGTCATTATAAGCTCTGGGAGTCCCTTTTGTCAAAGATCGAATGACTTGGCTTGTGGTCCAAAATGCATAGAAAACACTATAAATCAACAATATGAGATAACAAAATAACACAAAAACTATGTTGAATTATGAAACAATAAAAAGAAAATCATGAAATCAAAATAATGAAATAACTGTCATACAGTAGGTGTATACAAAAAATACTGCACACACTTTGGGCAAGTTATTAAATGCAGTACTGGCCTCAAACACATCCATTAGCCTGTTATGCTCATACAATTATACCAACTGAATGGGTAAGTTTATCAAATTGTTCACCACTAACATCTCAACAATGGATTGGATTTTCAGAAAAAGTTGTACCGACATCAATGATTCCATAAGGATTGTCTTCTCTCATTCTGTTGAAAAAACACTGTAAATGTGGACTTTTCATCAGGCCGAGTAATCAGAGTAATTGCGCAAATGTTTTGTTGCTTTACAGAAATGGCCTTAGGAAGGATTAAATGGCTTCAAATACTACCTGAGGCTCTACTTGGTAACTGATAAACTCCTTATAAAGCTGAATCATTTTCACTAACTGCTTGAAAACACGTGGCAGGTCTGACAGTAACTTGTCATCTGACAACCGTAAAACAGGTTACCATGATAACATTTGTTCTTTTGTATTATTTAAAGACATAACAGGTATAGAAAATGAAATCTTCCCAGAACAGCTGAATACAAATACTATTAAATTACGTTTATTTACCTGTGTTTAGTTTGAGGGTTGATATTTGTCAATGTATTTGTATGTGCATGTCTGTGACAAATATTACAATCTTTATTCCAGACTCAAGGTCCATATCACATACAAAAAGACAAAACACACATGACAGTTTGCCATGCCTCAAAAGTTTGAATCACATGGCAATACACATTTCTCATTGGGCAATCATTAAACCACAAGACCTTTCATGTTCACATAATTAGTTAGGTGTGTTCACAACAACATCAATATGGAGACAAACACACACACACCCTTGACAACCTTATTGTTGTATGTATGTTTATTATAACCTGTCTAATAAACTGTATTGTGATGATTGAAAGTCCTAGAAACCACAGCTCAGTCTTATGTCATGGGCCAATTCATTTTTGACATTTTACTGTAGTTACCTCTCCTGAACTTACAGAAAAGAACATGCAAAATGCTCATGTCCTGTATGCAACATTGGTGTTGTATTTCAGTACTACATATTTAACTTTGTATATAAGGTTAAGACTACTGGTTACCATCCATCCATCCATCCATCCATCCATCCATCCATCTTCTCCCGCTTATCCGTGGTCGGGTCGCGGAGGTAGCAGTTCCAGCAGAGAGCCCCAAACTTCCCTTTCCCTGGCCACATCAACCAGCTCTGATGAGGGATTCCAAGCTGCTCCCAGGCCAGTGAAGAGATATAATCCCTCCGCCTGGTCCTAGGTCTACCCCTCGGTCTCCTCCCAGCTGGACGTACCTTACTAGGTGCCCGAACCACCTCAACTGGCTCCTTTCAACGCGAAGGAGCAGCGGTTCGACTCCGAGTCCCTCCCGGATGACTGAACTTCTCCCCTTATCCCTCAGGAAGACGCCAGCCACCCTGCATTTCGGCCACTTGCATCGGCAATCTCGTTCTTACGGTCATGAACCATCATTCATGACCATAGGTGAGGGTAGGAACGAATGTGGCCCGGTAGACAGAGAGCTTTGCCTTCTGGCTCAGCTCTCTTTTCGCCACAACGGTGCAGTAAAGCAACTGCAGTACCGCTCCCACTGCTCCGATTCTCCGGCCCATCTCACGCTCCATTGTTCCCTCACTGGAGAACAAGACCCCGAGATACTTGAACTCCTTCACTTGGGGTAATCTACTGGTTATCATTGATCAGTCAATAACAAAATGCTGGCGAGTTCAACTGTGATGAGGATATCCACAATCAGAAGATTGTCCATACTGCAGTGCTCAATCCAGTCTTCAACGATAAGTCATAAACCATGCTAATTTAGAAAAAAGAGAGACACAGCTGCTGAGGTAATTTGTGAATTGTCCCTGTGAAAATACTTAAAACTTTGCAGGATTTGACAAATTAAGTGCCAAAAAGGCCTGTGGGAACACGCTAAATGCTTTGCCTGTGGCGATGCTGCTTGCAGGTTTCTTGAGAACCGCTCATACAAACAACTTGACACTTGGCGTGCACTTCCTTGCTTCCTGAGAAATACTGCTGCTGAGGCTGCTTATTATAAACACAGGTGACATGCAGTCTGGTTTACGGGAAAGAACACAAGCAAGTCAGAATTGGTCAGAAACACCGGCAAAATACACTTATTAGATGTATTCATGTACAAATAGGTAAAGTCCTATGGTTTGACATATCCACTGGAGGTAGTTTGCCATCAGTAATTACATTTCTTAAGCCGACACTTTTTTACAAAGTGACTTATACTAATTCCAATTAACCATGAATAAAACACAGGTTCGTGGGAAAGACAGTCTCCGTTGAGTGTCATCTGCATATTTTTCTTCTAATGTCATGATATCGAACTTGAGGAGAATAAAAAAACACTTTTTGAACTTTCACTGAAAGGAAAACAGGAAGTCCATCTGTTCCCAGTGAGATAAATAGGAGCAGAGGATTGGCTGAGGTGTCATGGTTGGCCTGAGTAACCAAGGTCGACAGATGACAGTAGCTAATTGGAAAACTAATGAAGTCCAGAAACCCAGCCTGGACTTTGCTCTGTGTGTGTGTGTGTGTGTGTGTGTGTGTGTGTGTGTGTGTGTGTGTGTGTGTGTGTGTGTGTGTTTAGACAGATAAGTAATGAGGTCCAGAAAGAAGGACTAAGAAGGGTCAGCCTTGTCAAACACAGATGCTCATTAAAGAAACAAAAAGAGTGTCAAACAACAACTTTCAACTTCTGTAAAATATAAATTACTTGTAGATGGATGCACATAGATCAGTATTACATAATTGACCAGTTATAAGTAAGTATTTATGAACTCCTATACTGTATGTAAAAGATTATCTTAAAGTGATAACTAACAATTTGATACTGTAAACATCTTAAAAAAAACACATTTATTTTTTAGACTATATTTATTGGAAGACAGATGCTACTGATAGCTTAAAGAATAACAGCTTTCATAATAGAAGGGCACTTGCAGCAGACAACATCCAATGTCAAATGCCCATAGTTTGCAATTTGAATTAAAGTAAATTAAAACTAGTTACCCTGTGTTTAAATTCCCCTGTCTCCCAGTGTTCAGTGTCAGTTCGTATTGTCTCTTGCCATGGTCAGGTCTATGCTCTTTTATGCTCAAGAATAGTTTTGTTCCTCACTACGTGAGCGATTTTCCTTTTGGTCTCATTTTTTGTCATCTCATCCTGAGATTAATTAATCGTGTTTTTTTGGAAAAAATAAAGTATCCTACCAATACTTTTACCTCTGTCTCCCTGTCTGCAATTGGGTCCAACATCCTAAGTGCCTGAGATCGTAACAGAACGAACTGACCAGAAATGGACCCAGCAGATGATCCATTTGAGGTGGAGCTACAGCATTTTTCCTTTTGTTTGGCTTGCTGCTGTGATTGGTGGAGTGGAGCGTCCCGTGTTCGGCAGAGGGAGGCCGCTCTGGTAGAGGCGCACCGGTTGGCTATGGAGAAACCAGACTTGGTGAAATTCGTACCTGGCTGGATGTTGAACTTCCTCTGGATGTGTGATTTCCAGCCTGCTGACTGCAGACGTCTCGGTGTGTTCCGTCTGGGGTCAACCCATGCTTCTGCCCCAGTTCCTGCTCCTGTCCAAGAGTCGTTTTCTGGAACTCGTCTGGCTTTTGGAGGTCCACGGAGCCTTCAGGCGGGTTCTAAGAGAAGGAGTCGCAAGTCCAGGCTAGCAGCCCGAGCCCCAAGAGCCATGATTCCGGTCCCAGTTCTGGCCCCAGCGGCCATGGTTCCGGCCCCAGCAGCCATGGTTCCGTGCTCCAGTACCATCCCACACAGCCATGGATCCGTGTTCCGGTTCCTTGCCCAGCAGCCATGGTTCCGGCTCCAGTGCCGGCCCCAGCAGCCATGTTTCCGGCTCCAAAACCGGCCCACACAGCCATGATCCAGGCTTCAGCTCCAGAACTGGATCTTACAGCCATGTTTCCGGCTCCAGAACTGGATCTTACAGCCATGTTTCCGGCTCCAGAATCGGCCCATACAGCCATGGTCCCTGCACCAGAGATGGCCCATACAGCCATGGTTCCGGCTCAAGTACCGGGCCCAGCAGCCATGGTTCCGGCCCCAGTTCCAGCCATGGTTCCGGCTCAAGTACCGGCCCCAGCAGTCATGGTCCCGACTCCAGCTCCTCGTCACCTGTTGACTCATCGGCCGACGCCAGCTCGCCGAGTCCTGTCGGCAGACCGGCCGACTCCAGCACCTCGTCTCCTGCTGGCTCTCCAGCCGACGCCAGCTCCCCGTGTCCTGTCGGCGTACCGGCCGACTCCAGCACCTCGTCTCCTGTTGGCTCTCCAGCCAGCACCAGCTCCCCGAGTCTTGTCGGCGTACTGGCCGACTCCAACACCTCGTCTCCTGCTGGCTCTCCAGCCGACGCCAGCTCCCCGTGTCCTGTCGGCGTACCGACCGACTCAAGTCCCCTCTCGAGTTTCTTTTCGAGTCCCCTCTCGAGTTTCTTCTCGAGTCCCCTCTCGAGTTTCTTCTCGAGTCACCTCTCGAGTCCCCTCTCAAGTCCCCTCTCGGGTCCCCTCTCAAGTCACCTCTCGAGTTCCCTCTCAAGTCTCCTCTCCAGTTCCTTCTCGAGTCACCTCTCAAGTTCCTACCAGAGTCCCCTCTCAAGTATCCTCTCGAGTCACCTCTCAAGGCCCCTCTCGAGTCAACTCTCAAGTCACCTCTCAAGTCACCTCTCGAGTCACCTCTCAAGTCACCTCTCGAGTCACCTCTCGTGTTCCCTCTCGAGTCCCCTCTCGAGTGCCCTCTCTTGAGTCCCCTCTCGAGTGCCCTCTCTCGAGTCCCCTCTCGAGTTCCCTCTCAAGTCACCTCTCGAGTCTCCGATCAAGTTCCCTCTCGAGATTCCTCTCAAGTCACCTCTCAAGTCAACTCTCAAGTTTCCTCTCAAGTTCCCTCTCAAGCCCTCTCTCGAGTCCCCTCTCGAGATTTCTCTCAAGTCACCTCTCAAGTCAACTCTCAAGTTTCCTCTCAAGTTCCCTCTCAAGCCCTCTCTCGAGTCCCCTCTCGAGATTCCTCTCAAGTCACCTCTCTAGTCAACTCTCAAGTTTCCTCTCAAGTTCCCTCTCAAGCCCTCTCTCGAGTTCCCACTCAAGTCCTTACTCAAGTTTCGTTGGAGGTTCCGCTGGGGGTCCTGCCAACTCTATGTCCTGTGCCGTTGGAGGCCCCGCCGACTACTCTCCTGCCGGGGGTCCTGCCAACCCTGTGTCCTGTCCCGTTGGAGGCCCCGCTGACTACTCTTCTGCCGGGTGTCCTGCCAACCCTGTGTCCTGTGCCGTTGGAGGCCCCGCCGACTACTCTCCTGCCGGGGGTCCTGCCAGCCCTGTGTCCTGTGCCGTTGGAGGCCCCGGCGACTGCTCTCCTACCGGCCCTGTGTCCTGTCCCGTTGGAGGTCCCGCCGACTACTCTTCTGCCGGGGGCCCTGCCGACTAGTGTTAATTTCGTCAGCTATTTTTGTATTTAGTTTTAGTCTTAGTCCTGTGTTAAATTTCCGTTTTAGTCATATTTAGTCACCTTCATCCTGTTTTTTATTTAGTCAAGTTTTAGTCGACTAAAAGTCTGAGCATTTTAGTCTTATTTTAGTCGACTAAAACAGTAAACATTTTAGTCAAGATTTAGTCGACTAAAAGTCTGAGCATTTTAGTCTTATTTTAGTCAAAGAAAACTAATTATTTTAGTCTACTTTTTGTCAATAAAAACTGTTGAGTATTTTTTAGTCATCAGATTATATAGAACATTTCAGTCAAACTAGTCTAGCCAAAACCAATAATTTGTCATTTTAGTATATATAAATAAATAAGATTATATCTTGTCCTTATTTGATGAAAAACACAGGTTGAATGATTAAGAATGCAGCTTTGCAGAGTATCTGCTCAGGTTTGTGGTATTTTTACCAGCTGTGTTATGGCCACATTGCTTCCCTTCTGATAAAAACAATGCATTCGCTTTTTTTCTCCGCCTCATTGTAGCGAAAATGGGCCCAAATATCACATCGTTTCTTTCTCCCAAGCAGTGGTGGCTTTAGACTTTTTCGTTGTCAGTCATTTTGACGGACAGGATCGTAATTTATCACTCACTCGCGCTGACGGGGGGGGGTATTCGGTTAACGCGAGTGCGACCACTGCTCCCAAGCCCTGTTGCCATTTCATTTTCTGTTAAATAAGGTTAGTTAGACTATGAGTTAGACCCGAGTCTTCCTGACAGTTCATATTGTGCCACTGCCCGGTGTAATTCAAATCTACCGCCACGCGCACCGCAGACACACACAGCTGCTGCCCTGCCGCTGCACCGGAAATGGAACTGCTGGGAGAAAAACTAACTATCAGAGATGTAACGTTATCTTTGATAATATTTCGTCTCCTCATTTTTCGTCAACGAAAGTAAAGAGAGATTTTGGCATAGTTTTTATTTAGTGAACTACATTTTCGTCTCGTCACTTTTCGTCAACGATATTGCATGATGATTTCGTTACAGTTAATGTTTACTGCCGTCGGTGCCGTCTCGTCATCGTCTCGTTTTCGTCATGGAAAAAAAGGTCGTTGACGAACATATTTCGTCATAGATTTAGTCAACGAAATTAACACTACTGTCAACCCCATGTCCTGTTTCGTTGGAGGCCTCGACATCACCTGTCTCGCCGGGGGTCCTGCCAACTCCTTGTCCTCTTCCGTGGGGGATCTTGCCGACACTTGTCCGGTCAACACCGGCTCCTGCCCGGTCCCCTGAGAGCTGTGGTCTTCGCCCCTCCTCGAACTCTGCCTTGCCCCCGGGCCGTCCGCCCGAGTTCCCCTTTTTGAACTCTGCCTTGCCCCCGGGCCGTCCGCCCGAGACCCCCTCCTCGAACTCTGCCTTGCCCCCGGGCCGTCCGCCTGAGTTCCCCTTTTTGAACTCTGCCTTGCCCCCGGGCCGTCCGCCCGAGACCCCATCCATGGTCTCTGCCTTGCCCCCGGGCCGTCCGCCCGAGACCCCTTCCTTGTCCTCTGCCGTGCCCTGGGCTGTCAGTCAAGGCCCGTCCTCCGGACCCCCTCCACCCACCCTGCTGGACGTTTTGGATTTTTTGTTTAGGTACGTCTAGTATCCATCCCTTGAGGAGGGGGTTCTGTCACGTTTCTATGTCTAGGTGTGGGTGTTTTTCTGTTCTCCTTGTCATGTTTTCCTCCCTGTATATTGTCTGGTCTCTTTTCCCTGTGTTTTCATGTCTGTCGTTAGTTTCCCTGGTGTGTCTAATTTCCTGATTGTCACTCCTTGTGTGTCTCCTGTGCTCATCAGTGTCAGCAACCCCGCCCCTGATTGTTCCCACCTGTGTCTAGTTACCCTGTGTTTAAATTCCCCTGTCTCCCAGTGTTCAGTGTCAGTTCGTATTGTCTCTTGCCATGGTCAGGTCTATGCTCTTTAATGCTCAAGAATAGTTTTGTTCCTCACTACGTGAGCGATTTTCCTTATGGTCTCATTTTTTGTCATCTCATCCTGAGATTAATTAGTGACCTTCTTTTGTTCATCGTGTGTTTTTTGGAAAAAATAGTATCCTACCAATACTTTACCTCTGTCTCCCTGTCTGCAATTGGGTCCAACATCCTAAGTGCCTGAGATCGTAACAGTATCTTTCCCCGAGATTTTGATCTGCTGCAAAAATGAATACGTTCTTCTCTGAACTTTGCTTCACCTTTTCACCTGTTCCCGGGATATTGCATTCATGAGAATGGGACAAACATGGGATAAAAGGGACCTTAGTAATCATTAAGTTGAAGTACATCATGTACTGTAAATGTGAAGAAATGCCTAGATACTGTACAGACTTGGACTGACTTTCCAAAAACGAATTAGTTTATGAATTGAGACATGAACACATCACGGCACCAGACAGATTAATC